>NC_141286.1:26367891-26435391 GCF_037954325.1 Fistularia commersonii
AGCATCCGTCTACCGATATCTTCACTCTCCCTCTTCTGTCCATGACCCAACCATCTCTGACCTTCTCTCCAAAACATCGAACGTGATGGACTCGTTCCTGATCTTCTCCATCCTGGTCGCTCCCAAAGAGAACCTCAGCATCTTCATCTCTGCCACCTCCAGCTCTGCCTCCTGTCTTTTGGTCATTGTAGATGTTTGTAGATCATCTCACCAGCGTCTCCTCCACCTTTCCTTTCCTTCTGGCTGATGTTCTTCTATCTCTTGGTACCCCTGACACTTTTCTCCACCCATTCCAACCTGCTTGAACCAATTTCTTCACCCCTTTCCCACACTCCTCCAAGTACCTGATATCCTCCAGCTTCTTGATCTCCACTCCCTGTAGCCTCAGCGTTCCTCCTGAGTTCCTCTCATTATTTTCTGTCTTGCTGTGACTAAACTTCATTCCTCTCCTTTCCAGAGCATACCTCCACCTCTCTAGATGTTCCTCAACCTGCTTTCCTTGCTCTCACTACAGACCACCACGTCATCTGCAAACATCGTGGAGATTCCTGTCCAACCTCATCTGCCAGCCTGTCCATCACCAGTGCAACAAGAAGGTGCTCAGAGCAGATCATGATGAAGCCCCTCCTCCACACGTCTGCTCTGATGGAGAAAAACCAGCGCAGGCGTTGTTTACCAGCCGCCGCGGTGAAAAACGTCGCGTTCAGGGTCGGTCCTTGACCCGGCGGGGCCGGCATGGAGGCCCTAGACTTTGTAGAAGATGTTGGTGGGGGGCTGGGGGCCGATCTCCTGCACGATGTAGACCGGCGGGCCGTAGTCGCCGCTCACGCGTTCGTAATGGCGGCAGATCATGGACTCGGACGGCCGGCGCGGGAAAACCACGTCGCTCCGGTCCGAGCCGTCGTTGTCGCTGCTGACGCTGTCCCTCTTGGTCGCCGCCAGGGTGTTGAGGGGCACCGAGGAGGCCTGCTGGGGGTCCGGGGCTCCGTGGCGCCGGGGGCCGGGGCGGCGGCGGCGGCGGCGGACCCACAGCGCCGCCAGCGGGACCAACATCACCAGGAGGAACAGACCGCAGCCGGAGGCGACCCACAATAACCACGGAGAAGCATCAACAGATGCTTCGCCAGAACCTGAGGAGGAAACAAGGACGGAATCCAGATTAAAACTGGGATTTCACTCATATTAGTGACCTCTAGGTTTCCTGTGAAACTACAGGTCAAAGCAGAGGGGTGTGTGTGTGTGTGTGTGTGTGTGTGTGTGTGTGTGTTTACAGCGGACAAGGATAATTTGAAGTTCAGATGACGGTGGAAAAACTGCCATCAGGAGGCAATCGGGGGATTGTGGGTTGAGGATGAAGAAGCGGAAAAGGAGGCGATCAAACAATCATTGTTTCTGGTCACATGATAATGATAATAATATTAATCATCATAATAAATTGTTATTGTGATTATTATTTTTTATTATTGTCATCATTATTATAACTACAATAATGATCTTCATCATTGTTATGATTATATGTGCTATCCTCTCTTACAATTAATAACTTCTCACCACTAAATCTACTTAATGTACACACACACACACACACACACACACACACACACACACACACACGTGCACGGCTGCAGGAGGAGGTGAGAGGAGGTAAATGTTTGTTTCATTATCATGTAAATGTGCGCTGGAAACGTGTGGAAACATCAGACGTTCTCTCATCCAAACAAAGAGAACCTGAAGGTCTTCTCGTCGAGATCTTCCCGTCGTGGCAGCTGGACATGAAGTCCTTCTCGACAGGAAGATTTCGACAAGAATTCATCCAGAGGACCTTTGCTGACAAATCCGAACGTTCTTCATCAGAAGATACAGAAGGTCTTCTCCTTCTCACTCAGAATGCCCTTCCTCATTCTTTTCTTGAACACATCATCTTGTTTTCTCCTCAAAGTTCACTCCTCTCCATGAATTATCTCCACCTTCTCTGATTAATTGGCTATTTTTCTTTTTATTTGCAGAATCACAGGATCTTCTCCTGCATGCACTTCCAGTCGCGGCCACTAGAGGGCGCGCTGTGGGCTTCAGCGTGAGATGATGGATAGAAACAGAGAAGACCTCAAACGTGCTCCAGGGAGAACATCTAGAGAACATCGAGAGAACATCTAGAGAACATCTACTCAGACGAGGTCCAGTACCGCTGCCGGGGCCGCCGTCCACGGACTTCGGTGGGAACCGGGTGGGGGATTCCTGGAGCGTGGAGGGGGGGTCTGAAGGACCTGAGTGGAGACAGGAAGGGAGAAGGTTACACACACACACACACACACACACACACACACACATACACCAGCCTGCTGCTTGATGAGAATATGAACGTCAGGAGATTTAAAAGTCTGTTTGTTTCTACGTTGGAACCGTCTAACATCTGGACGTGGCTTGTTTTGGATTCACCTGAAGAAAACCCAGGCTGGAGAACATGGAGGGAACCGAGGTAGAAGAACATGGAGAACCCAGTCCATCAACAGACCTGCTGTTTTCCGCGATTCGTTGACGGAGCTTTCAAATATTTATATCGTATATATTTATCGTATCTATGGATATCAATCTATGCGCTTGAGCCTCAAACGGGACGGTTTCCATGGCAACTCCTAAACAGGAGAGGAGATAAATGGCAGAAGGTGTTGAGATGTCTGAAGGTCCATCACAACCTGAGGGCCGGCCAGCGGGGGGGTGAAGCGTCTCCTGGGGGTCCCTGACGAGAAAAACATGTCGCCGGCGTTCTCGCCGTCTCCGCTCTCAAAGGGAATTTTGGAAAACGGCGAGATAAAAATCAAAGCGATCCGATTGGCTGTGGAGTGGAAGGGGGCGGGGCTTCGGGCCGGGCTGACGGACGGGGCCTCGACAGGATTTGAGCGGCCGCCGCTCCAGAAGTGTTTACGGCGGCGGCGGCGGCGGCGTTGGTAAACACGGCGGAGAAGCTGCCCCACATTTCCTCCATCAGATGAGGAGCTCTTTTTTAAAAAGAAAGATGATTTTATTTCATCCGGAAGTCGAGGAGCTGAATAATTCATCAGCGTGGAGGACGCGTGGAACCTTCTGACGGCCGTTTGGAGGACGCGGGTTCCTTCAGTTTTTACAGGCTGCAGGTTCACCGCTACCCCTGCAGAAGAAGGTCAGACCTCCAACCTACGAGGAGCGACTGAGCGGCGGCCAATCCCCGCTCGCCCTGGGGCGAGAGGCGGGGCTTAACCTGCACGGGTCAGCTGTCAATCACCCATCGATTCACACCTGTGACGTTCTGGAGAACCTCAGGCGGGGTGAAGATGGAGAGCATGAAGGTAGAGGAACCTGGAGGAGAACCCGCGACTTCGCACCCGCCGCTCGAACCCGGCAGGTTTCCACGGCGACGCCAGACTCGTTTTGAGCTCAGCGGCGTGAAGAATAAAAAGTTAGGAACCCTTTTTTCCCCCCTCGGCTGCGACAGGGAGGCGGAGCTTGTGTGAAGGCTGATTACAGGACGGCGGCCGGCGTGGAAAACACGGCGGGACGTGGAGGTCATGAAATATTCATCTCCAGCGGTGAAAGAGAGAGAGAAGCTGCGGCAGCCGAGGTTCATGAAGACGAGGACGAAGATTCGTCGGGTCGGTCTGATTTCCAAACCCAAAAGCAGAAAACCTCTTCCAGTGCAGGCGGGTGGGATTACTGGGATTAACCGATGGCGCCTCAGCAGGATGGAGGCCTGCAGCCGCCAGAGGCTCGAATTAGGGATTGGGAATAATTCACTGCGCACCAGGAGACGGATGAGATTAGCCGACCACTTAGGAGGTCCACGGAGGAGAAGACCAACCGAGCAAGAGGTGGACTTTCACACACACACACACACACTTACTCTGGCCGACTCTCAGCACCATCTTCATGGAGCTGGATCTGCAGGCTCCTCCGCTGGTGTTCTCCAGGCCCTGCAGGGAGCCGCTGGACGTGGCTGGGAGGGTGGAGGTGAAGGTGGAGATGGAGGCAAACACATGGTCACTGTGGTGGGGTTTGCAGAAGGTTGCGTCACTTATAAACAAAAACAAATAATGCTGATGATGGAGGTGTGTGGGGTAAACACACACACACACACACACACACACAGATAGGGAGGTGGAGAGGGTTGCACCACCAGTCCATCTGCATTATTGATGAGACCGAAACGGTTCCTTTGATTAGCTGATGAAACGCTTGGTCTGCTAAACGTCACAGCGCAGGTTGGAGAAAAATCAACGGGGGCGGCCATGTTTGTAGTTTTTAGGTGCAAAAAGCTAGTGGAGCCCAGTGTGGGATGTCAATCTGGCTCAGAAGAACATCGCAGGGGCAGAACACTGAGGAGAGCGCGCCACCGCTGTCTCACACACACACACACACACACACACACACACATGCACATCCCCCTCTTAATCACACACACACACTTTTTAGGAGCATTTAGGTCAGATAACAACATCTCACGGGCAACAAGCCGCGCTGCCATGAAAGCTCCCGTCAAATCTGCCTGATGCTGTAAAAGCCCTGTGTGATTTGGGGCATGGCGGCCGCTGGCGGCGTGCCGGTGCGGCCCCCACGCTGGCTCGCTATCTCATGCATCGCTGGCGACCGAGGCGCCGGCCCCACCGGCGGCAGCCCAGTAACGAGGCCGGCGTGTGATCCTCACGCGAATCGACAAACGGGGAGCGGAGACGAGGGCGGCGGCGGCGGCGGCGGCGGCCTCCTCCTCCTCTGGCCGAGGACGAGGAGGGGGTCGGGACGGCGCCCGGGACCCGCTGCCTCAGATGACGCTAAAATGGCGCATGTGTCGACGCGCTGCCACTTACAGGTGATGTAATAGTCCCGCCCCCTCAGGAACTCCAGGCCCCAGAGGTTCGGGCTGAACTCCTGGAACTTGAAGGTGAACTTCACGTCCTGCTGAGGCTTGTCGCAGCTCAGCAGCGGGGTGTCCGTCTTGTCTATGACGCACCTCTCCATCTGACGCCGGGTGACCATGTAGACGCGGTAGAACTCCTCGCCGCCGCCGCCGGGAGTCTCCGCCCGCGGACACACGATGTCCATCTTGTCTCCTATCTGAGGGTAGAGGACCAAACCCTGGCCCTCGGAAAACCTGCCGGGCGGGAAGAGGACGACAAGGGAGCGTCGTCAGGTCCGGAAACCGGAGCTCCGTGATCGCCGAGCGGACAGAAATCGGGTCGTGACCTCAGGTCGAAGGTCGCGACCCGATTTCTGGCGGACTGCATCGGATCACGTCTTCGGGATCAATACGAGCAACGAAATCGATAGAATCATTATGATCAGCATTAGGACGACAAGTAGAAAATCAATATGATCAAAATAAGGAGAAAATCATGGCGATATGTGTTAGCACGCTAATCAATAGGATCAGAATCAGCGATAGCATCGTAATGATCACTATAAGCAATTTAATCAATATGATCCACATTAGCGATAGAATCACGATTTAAGCACGATAATCAAAAACATCAATGCGATCAAAATGAGCAGAAAATCATGATGATCAATACTGACACCTGAATCGATCACATCCATGAGATCCAAATTAGCGACAGAATCATGACGATCAATATAAGCACTTTAATCGATACAAACTAAAACAGCAATTTAATCCTTCTGCTGCACGATCACTTGGATCAGCTGATCATTGAGATCAATACAATCGGTTATATGATCGATATCAGAACTAGAAAGATTAGACCGGAAACGATCGATCAGAGACAGTCGTTCTCATCCAGCTGATCGATAAGTATCACGCAAACGGAAAGGAAGCCGTGAATCGATGAGAAACGAAAACTAAAGCGTGACAAAGTTCGCGCTCCACGCACGCGCCGTACCTGCGCTCCGCGCGGCTCCAGGTGACGGGCTCGAGCGTGGCCGCGCGGCAGCAGCACAGCGCGCAGAGCACGAGCGCCGCCGCGGCGCGCGCACACCCGCCCCGCATCACGGGCAACTGGACGCGGACGCGGACGCGGACGCGGACGTGGAAATGGACGCGGCCGTGGACGGGAGCCGCCGCCGCCGCCGCATGTCTCCGCTGCGCGCCGCGCGTCCTGCGCCTCTTCCTGCGCGCCTCCTTCCTCCTCCTCCTCCTCCTCCTCCTCCTCTTCCTCCCCGCGCGTCGTGGATTTGTACACGGCAAACCCTCTTGCGTGACGAGGTGCGTGAACTGAGCACGCCTCCAAGCCCTCCAGTAGAAAGTGTTCTCCACGGGACGAGCGGCTACACAACTTCATGACGCTCATCTCCATCACTATGATTATTATTATTATTATTATAATCATCACCATCATCATCATTATTATTATTATTAATATTATTATTATTATTTTTTTGTTTTTTTTTGTTGTGTCATTTTTTTTGTCTCCATCGTTACTATCATCGGTAGAAGGAGCATTATTAAATATTACTACTATTATTATTAGCAGTTGTATTATTAATTTGGTATTCATTATTTTAGTACAATAATTTGTGTTTTTTTTATTTGTTTGTTTTTTTATTTTGTCGTATTTTATTATTATTATGCTTATTATTGTTGTTACAATTGCTTGATTTTTTTATCATCATTGTTATTATCATCAGTAGGAGGAGGATTGTTACTATTATTACTACTATTATGAACGGTTGTGTCATAAATTTTGTATTTATTATTTTACAAAAATTGTAAGTTTTTTTATTTTATCTTATTTGATTCTTATGATTATTATTGTTGTTGTAACAATTGCTTCATTTTTTTATAATCATCGTTATTATCATCAGTAGGAGGATTGTTACTACTATTACTATTATTATGAATGGTTGTATCATTAATTTGGTATTTATTATTTTAGCACAATTATTAGAGTTTTTTTTATTTTATCTTATTTGATTATTATGATTATTATTGTTGCTGTTACAATTCTTTCATTTCTTTGTCTTATTTTATCATCATCGTTATCATCATCAGTAGAATCTGGATTATTGCTATAACTATTATTAGCAGTTGTATCATTACTTTGGAATTCTTTATTTTATCACAATTCTGTGTGCTTTTGTTTGTTTGGGTGTTTTTTTCATTTGACCTCATTTTATAATCATTGTTTATATTATTATCATCAGTAGAAGGAGAATTCTTCTTTTCCAATCAACCTTCTCCATCTAACAGTAGAAGGATTATCATTATTAATATTATTTAGTTAGCTATTATCATTATTAATAGGTAGCTATTATTTTGACTATTACTAGTATTAGTTTTTGTAGAAGCATCATCATGATTGATACCACTGGGTTTTTTTTTCATTTTATCAGTTGTTGTTTTTTTTCATTTCATCATTAATATTATGATCATTATTGGAGGACTATTAATATTAGTAGTAGCAGTATTAGAAGTAGTAATGGTAGTAGTAGTATATTTGTAGTAGAGGTAGTATCAGTCATATTTTTAACATTATTCCTTCTTATTCCATTCTGTACAATTCATTTTTCTTTGTTTTTTTTCAAAATCTTATTTCACCATCATTGTTAATATTATTGTTCTATATGATTATATATTATTGCTAGTAGAAGGAATATTATTATTATTAGTAGAAGTAGCAGTAGCATCATCATTCATATTCCTCCCATTATTTCATTTTGTCATTTTACCGTAATTAAAACGCTTGTTTTGGTTTGAATCTTTTTTAGTCATTTTTTAATATTATTATCAGTAGTAGAAGTATTAGTAGTAGTATTATCATGAGTATTTTTTCTATTGTATCTTGTTTTATTATCCCTAAGAGAATAAATGTTCTCTTAGTGATGTAATATCCACTGTTAATGATATTATCATGATTTTTGTTGTTGCCTGCGAGAGCCGGGTTGAACATTGAGGACCTGGGGATCCCCGTCCGAGATAAACCTGAACCTCCAAAATGTAGAAAAACACTGAAACAAATGGACGCCTAAATAAAACATCAGTTTTTCTGTTTCATTTGAAGGTGTCTTGACCTCGTTTGGCCACCAGAGGGCTCAGAGCGATCAACTATGGACCATTCACCCTCTCATCCACAGTCCGGACCATGCAGGATCTCCTCTGGACCTCATGCATGGCTTCAGACCCTGAGGAACCCGGAGAACCCTGAGGAACCTCACGCAGACACGGGGAGAACATGGAGACTCTGTGGGAATCCGAGCAGAGAACTTCTGGTTGAGAGGAGGAAGCGTTAGCACTGTTATTTAGCGACGTTATAATTATTATTGTTATTATTATTAACTAAATTATCACCCATAGTTTTGCCGCCCGTGTATCAACACCTTGAATCAAAGAACCAGTGATGAAGAAGTGATCAATTAAATACAAGATATGAAAGTATTTGTATGATGATGCTTTTATTCAGAATATTTGCCGTCAGAGAAAAAGAAAAACACAGCGTGTGCAGAATCCAACCTTCGGACGGAGGTGAAGTTGTGGCTGTTGTTTTCCCTCCACGCTCCCCCGCAGCTTGACCTTTGACCCCCGACCCCCCGGCCGGAGGAATACGCCCGAGGTGAGGCTAATGCTAACATGCTAGGAGGCGGATGGTGAGCAAACCCCTATCACGTTTAGCATTAACCCCGACTCGGGTGAAGAATATGGATGGCCTGGGAGGGGGGGGGGGGGGGGACTCCTGCAGGGCAGACACACACACACACACACACACACACACACACACACACACACACACACACACACACACACTCACACACACCATGAAGAGTTTAAATGCACAAATGATGAGGAATTTGACACACACACACAAATACCCCGCCGCACATCAAGTCACATGGTTTTTTTACAGGAAGCCTTTCAGTTTGAACGACCTTTAACCTTTAAAAGACAGAGAATTGGAGTACCCGAGTACTGGAGTACTGAAGTAATGTAGTACTGTAGTAATGTAGTACTGTAGTGCTGTAGTACTTCTACCGGTGAACCTGCTGTTCGGGCTGCAGGTCTCACATTCAGATTTGAAATCTATTTTTAGATCTCCGGTTTTCAAACCCCCTACTTCAAAACATCTGCGAGTACTACAAATCCATCCGTTTGAAGTATTTCAAAACTGAGAAACTGTAGTTTTTGAAAATACTTGCCGTCGACTAAAGGGCAAAAACATTAACATTTCACAACTTCCAATACTGTCCAGATAAATTCGGAGCTTTTTCCTGGTACCGCTACACGTCTCCTTCTCAGACAGCAGGATTTCCTCGTCTTCTGAACGATCTAAGTACTTCCTGTGTTAACCAATGGCGTAAGAGCGGCTTGCTGAGCAGCAACTCACCTGCGCCGTGTGTGTGTGTGTGTGTGTGTGTGTGTGTGAGGGCCACGTCTCCAGGCGCTTCCTCCCCGGCGTCGGTTTCCTTCACGTACGCCGTCCGTCTCGTCCGTCTCGCCGTCCGTCTCCCCTCCCCCGCCCCCCTGGCGAGGATTGACAGTGGCGGCGGAAGGCGGCGCTTTATAGCGGCCCGTGTGACTCACCTGAAATCCCCTCCTGGGAGGGGAGGCACAGGGGGGGAAGAAGCTGCACAAGATGCCACGTATCATCTATGTAAATCCAGCCCACGAAAGAAAGTTGGTCCGAACGCCTCTGGTTTCCGCTTCCCGCGGATGATGGGAACCGGTGGGATTTTTCATTCAGCCATTTTTTAAAGGAATCCCCGGTTGTCCTATTTGATCAAGCGTCTCCATAACAACGATGATAAAACATCTCCATATATCTCAGTTGGTACGAAATGGTAAAAAAAATGTAAAAGAGTTTCACCATCAGGCCGCCGTGGTTGTTTCCGTGGCGATGCTATCAGGGTAGTGACGTCACAAGGTTGCACGGTCCCGTTTGTTTTACCAGACGGCGCTAAAAGACAAATGTGAGCGAGGAGGAGAACGCTGAAGATAAAAGATCAGAATGAGCTTGGAAATGTGAGGAGGCGAGAGGACCATGAGCCGGCTTCTGCAGCCGAAGGTGGTGGGTGGTGAGGACGGTTGCGTGGGAGAGTTCAGGGTTGTGACGGCTTTGGGGAACACGGTTACTCTGTCCTTGTTTGGACGGACCTGCCAGAACCAGGACATGAACCGTCCTTGGTGATGTTGTGAGTTCTGCTGAGGAGTTCTGCAGGAGATGTCCCTCAGGGAGGGGAGAGGGAAGCTCCGACTGTCCTCTGAAGCCTCGCTGCAGCTCCAGGTGGTGTCTTCGAGATCAGCCCGACCGGCGTGGCGTCCTGTGAGCCGGACCGCGGCGGTAGGTGTGGAGGCGGCGCAGGAGGTCGGCTCGGCCCCTGCGGAGAAGCGGTGCTCGGGTGACGGTGGAGGTAAGGGGGGGCCGAGTCTGAAGGTCTGGGGTCCGTTGTTCAGAACGCCGAGCCGTAATCCCCAAAGAGCATCCTGACACGGCTCTGCTGTTCCAGGTGGCTCGACGGGGCCCGTCGGTTGAGCCACGTTAGCACGTTAGCACGCAAGTTCTTATACATTTAAGCACGGAAAGGAAATTCTGGATGTTTCTCAGGTCATGAGATCCAGAGCTTCTGGCTGCTTTACAGGAAATCAGAAAACAGCGTTTTAGATTTTATCCTCAGCCTTTAAATCTGGTGCAACCACATTGGATTTGTTTTTTTTTCTCATTTTAAAGCGACGTTTGCCCAGAGGGTTAGTGGGAATCTCTGGCCGGTGCCGGGATCAGCAGCGGCTCCCCTGACCTCCGGCAGGTTGCCGTTATGACTGTGCACGTTGCTGAGATGAATGGCGGCCGTTACAGGAGTGTCACCGCTCGGGTTCGAAATGAAACCCCCTCTCCGTGGAATGAGTGTACCCCCCCTCGTTCGAGTGGTAACCTAGCAACGGTCAAACGGCTCCTCTTCTAACAACACAAGGTGCCTCCCCGGCAGCCGTCATTGTATGACGCCCAGAGGCAGGGGAGAGGTCGCGACCCCTCCTCCCGCCGGTCGGGGACCAGCGTGGCCTCCCAGAAGGCGAGCGGCGAGAACAGTTTGAGTGAAAGGCCAGAAGGAGATCAGGAGGTGGGGGAAGTCGCAGAGCTGTGGCAGGGGCCCCCCCCAGCTACTACCGGTAATTCTGTAATGCGTCATCATGCTGGTGTTTCGCTCCCCCATCCCGTGCCTCTGGGGTTTTACAAAACTAATTTTACAAAACCCCAGAACGTCAGTCATAAAGCCGGGGGCAGAATGAATGTCTGCATGTCTGAAGATGCCTCCACTGTCCTGCTGCCAGCCTGCTCCTCTCACGCCAACCATCTCCCCGGCCTCCTTCCATCCACCAACGTTTCACTGCAGGCTTGACTTGAGTCAGTGGCAGGAATGGGGAGGAGGGGTGAATCGACACACTCACACACACACACACACACACACACACTTCACTCTCTCTTCTTCCACCTTCTGAGGTGAACAGAAACTTGAAGCAGCTGCTTCCGTTTCCACTGAATTCTGTCCTTTTCAGAATGAACGGTTGTTCTACCGAACGTCTCCAAGTGTGGCCCTGCGATGGTCCAGGGTCTGCAGCTCCACCCTGACCTCGGCCACAGGATACGCAGAGAAGATAATCAGTCAATGATTTTTATTTCAATCCTAAAAACTGAAGTAGTTGTTCACTGTGGCTCTGAGTCTCGTGGGGCTTGATCTTCTGCACAAGTTTGGGGTTCACCCACTTAGCGTGTCCAGCTGTTGTTTTGCCGTTACACCTCCCCATGCTTTGCACCTCCACTTATTCTCGCTTTCTCCCGACCACCTGCTTCTGCCTGATACTTCAGGCAAGGGTTTTTTCTCCACAAGAATCCTGATCCAGGTGTTTTCCTGAAAGCGGAGGTGCGCTCAAGCTTCCACCTCGCCGAGAAGCCGCTCAGAGCTGACGCTTGGTGTCCAGACTTGTGAAAACCCATGTTTTCCGCCTCGTCCCCGACAACCAGTTTGCTTCAGCGAGGAGACGACTCGAAAAATTAGTTTTTCAGGTGAGCGGCAGCGCCCTCTGCTGGCAGGCTCCGGTCACTGCGCCCTGCGATCGGCCTCTCCGAGCCCCGAACCTGGAAACTATTCAATCTAAAGATGTGAAATCCTGGTTGTGAAAACCAGCTGCATGTCGCAAGACCTTCAGGGAACCCTAGAGACAGAGCATCCCCCGTTCCCACGGCCCTGCGAGGTTCGGTGGGCTTCCCTTCTTCTGCCTCGGCGCCTCCCGACCCTTTTGAGATCTGGCAGTGCATCGGAGCTGCGCCGCGGTTTGTATGTTCCTCATTGATTAAAAACAAGTGCGCATGTTGCAACAGGAAACAGTGACATGTGGGGGGGGGTGAGTGTGTTCCTGCTGATAAAACCCAACTGGCGCTCCAGTTTTCTCTTCCTCCCTTCCATTTTTCAGCGGAACCCGTTGCTGAGCAGCAGTGTGGGATGTGACGCCGCCGCCCGCGGGATGTCGATCAGCGACTGCAGGGCTTGGACCGGCTCCGGCTCCGGGTCCGGGTCCGGGTCCCGCTGAGGACGGGACAGGTGCACGGCTGCGGGTACGAGGCTTATTTCAACTAATTCTGTCACGCTAGGCATTTTCATGTATCCATCTATGGCCATTCTGTAAGTAACCATGTAATCGATGGTGAACTGGAAACCGTTTAACTTACAAGTTGATTATTAAGGAGCTCCTTTAACATCAGCGTCATCTAAAATGAGGAGTTTACTGTTCTAATCAAAAACGACTACATTGAGTTCCTGCTGGAGGTCCGAGCTGGTCCTGATAGCGAGCGGGTCGAGACTCGCAGGAAGGCACCATGATGCGTCGCGGAAGAGGGTTCCACTGGAGAACCTCGGGTTCTGTTACGCTACGTAAGTGTGTGGCTGCAGAGCAGGGCCAGGACGGCTCCTAGAGGTTCCTGCAGGGCCAGCAGAAGGCAGGGACCTTCAGAGGTCCATTCTAGACACCTCTGGGTTGTTGAGGGGCTGCTGTGGTGCCAGACGGCCGGGGCGTTCACAAAAGTCAAAGAAGGAAAATGCAGATTGATAACATCGCGACCACCGGACGGACGTCAACAAACGGCTGGAGAGGCGGATGAAGAAGCATACAAACATCAGCATCTATTTGTAACGTTGTCTTCTTCTGGCTCTCAGCTCATCACCACCACCACCACCACCACCACCACCCAGACAGCTGATAAGGACGCCCGGTTTCCTACCAGAGAAATGAATCAGCTTCACAACAGCTCCAACAGTACTTGGCAGTCGCAAGCGCGGCAAAGAGTCGAGATGGTGGCCACTCTTCTCATTTTCCTGGTGAGTCTCCGCCGCAGGGCTCGGGCCTCGAACTCCATGCATGTGAAAAACAAGCGTCCCAAGCACAGGTGACCTCAAGTGTCTGGATGTCTGTAGAGCGGCGCACGTTCAAACAAAGCAAAACACAAAAATAAACAAACAGTAATCAACGGAGGCCATCATGTCGGGCTAATCTGGCACCGTGCTAGCCGAACCCAACCGCTGCGTGTGTGTGTGTGTGTGAAGTCATCTCAGGGGCCTGGCTCCAGCTGGTTCCTGTGGGCAGAGCCTTCAGGGGGTCCCGCTGGCAAGAAGGTTGTGAAGGCCAGTGTGTGACTGACAGGTGCGGCGGTTCTTCCAGGTGGGCACGACGCTGAACGGGCTGGTGATCTGGGCTCTGGTGCCCCATCGCTGCCGGCAGCGCAGAGACATGAGGGAGATCGGGCGCGTCTCCGGCAGCTTCCGCATCTACGTGCTGAACTTGGCGGTGGCGGACCTGGTGCTGCTCCTGCGGACGCCGCTCATGATCGCCTTCCTCTCCCACGGCGGCTGGCCCTACAGCCTGACCATGTGCAGCTTCACCATGTCTCTGCGCGGCCTGGGGCTGTACGCCTCGGCCTTCCTGCTGTGCGCCATGGCCCTGGAGCGCTGCCTGTGTCTGCTGAAGCCCTTCTGGATCCGGCTGCACCGGCCCACCTGGGTGGTGCCGGTGACCTGCTGCGGCGTGTGGCTGCTAGCCATGGCTCTGTCGGCCCCTTACCTCCTCAGCGCCGTGCTGGTGAAGTACCAAGGCAAGGTCCGCTGCCAGGAGAGCGGGGAGTACAAGATGTGGCTCTTCGTCACCGAGACGGCGGCCGGCTTCGTCCTCCCCCTGCTGCTGTTCGTGGGAAGCAACCTGGCCATTCTGCTCAACGTCCCGCAGGCCGCCCCGACCATCTCCGCGTCCTCCTCGCCCGTCCTGGCGCGCAGGGTGAAGACGGTGTACCGGGTGGTCTTGGTCACCATGCTCCTCTACTTCACCTGCTGGGTGCCGTACATGGCGTGCCGGTTCCTGCTGACCCTGGCCAAGGTCTGGGACGGCTGGGAAACAATCTACAAGAAGACCTACAACGCGGCGTACGTGTCTCTGTTCCTGGTGTACCTCAAGAGCGCCCTCAACCCCGTGCTCTACGTCTTTGCCGCCCGAAACCTTAGCAACGCCGTCCGTCTCTCCCTGGTCTCCATGATCAAGCACCTCTTCAGCGACTCTGCCAATCTGCCCGAGGGGGGTTGCTGAGGACCTGACAGGTACCAACCCGTACAATAATAAGTACTCAACATCACCTTCAGTGAATCTCAAACACCGGGACAGTGAACATCTGAAGAACGTCTCGGAGAACAACTCGCCTGACTGTTTTAGACGCGCCGCTTAGCGCCCCCTGCTGGTAGTGGCACCTTCTGATCCTTTTGAAGATCCCGGGGTTTTTGATCCTGGCTTCACAATCGCAGACCGGGGAATACCTCCATTACTTCGGGGCGCGGAGCAGAAGCAGGCCATCTTCGTCGTAGTTGGGAACTGGGACTTTGTGATTGCTGGTCCACGTCCAGCCTCGTGGACTGAATCAAAGTCTAAAAAGACAAAGCAGTTTCGGCGAGTGGGTATCTCTGCGCCGAAGTCATCCAGGACTGGACCTCCTTCACGCTCCGGGTTTGAAAAGCACGTGTCGTTTGTGAAATGAGAAAATAAAGCAGGACGTGAAGAAACCATTGTGTGAGACCTCCATGTTTGTTCTGAATAAACAAACACTCACCAGTAACACCACCGCGTTCCAGCCGGACTCACGCCGGTTCCACTACGATACAGAACCTTCACGGTGGAGGACATGAAGGCCATGACAGACCTGCGGCCGGTCTGCAGCTTCTAGTCACAGAGTACCTGGCCCTGGTTCTGAAGTGCCGGTTTTCCAGGTATTACAGGATGGAAATGCAAAAGGCACACGATTGAGTTGAGTCAGGATGGACATGAGGAGTGGAGAGGAACCACTAGAGGCTTACATGAAGCTGCTGTTTCTGGAGTGTGGGAGGAAGATGGAGAACCTGGAGAGAACCCAGGCAGAACATGGAGAACCTGGAAAGCCTCAAAAACAAACAAACACGGGTCATGACGGCGGCTTTGGGACAAAAGAGTGGATTTTATTGATTCATAAGACAAACACGACACCGTGGATCCTTTTAGACGGGACCTGAGCCTCAGAAGAACACGTGAACTTCAAACCGACCGGGTTCAGGGTTTAGTCCTCGGATTATTTTCCCGACTTTGCCCGCAGGACGTTTCTGCATGAACATCAGATGATGCGAGTCAAAATTGATCCTCCATCAAGGAGAGCGAGGAGGCCTCAGCCCAGCAGCCCGTCCAGGTGCTTGTTGGCCTCGGCGAGGAGAACCCGGGCGTCTCCGAGGACCCCGGACTCGCGCAGAAGCCCCCCCAGCCTTCGGGCCGCCATGTCGGGGTCCGTGTCCGGCAGCGCCTCGCTCAACTGCTCCTGACGGGAGGAACATCAACAGATCATCAGCGCTCAGAAAGGCAGACGTATAGAAGGACGGGGTTCCAGTGTCTTCTTCCAGAGATCAGACCCCTGCAGGCTGGACCTCCTGCTCCCCCTCACAGGAAGTGGACGTCCGGTGACGTCAGCGGCGGTCGGCGTGCTCACCTCCAGCGTGGGCCCAGGGCTCTGAGGCGGGACAGGAGGAAGGTTCAGCACCGCCGCTTCTCCAATCTGTAGGATCTGCGCCGACGGAATCGAAAAGCGAGATTAGAGAGAGAAAGTCGATGAAACCCTCGGCAGCGATGAGCTCCGTGCAGCTTATCTACGCCAAACACATACTTCTCGCTGACATGTTCTCAGAATCAAAGTGAAAAAACTTAAAGCTAATCAGCAACAACCGCAAAACACGTCACCGATGGTTTTGTGGTTGTCCTTCTTCAAAAAGGAGGCGTGTGTGTGTGTGTTGGCAGGAAAGCTAAGCCACATGCTGTGCAGCTCTTTTCTCAACCCCCGCTGCTAGCAACTAACGGCTAACAGCTTTCGGACGTACCTCTCTGGATTTCTCCTCCTCCTCCTCGATCTTCTCCCTCAGCACTCTGCAGGCGTTCTGCAGGGAGGTAGTCTGCTCCTCGGCCTCCTCCAGGGCTTCAACGACGGCCTTCTGGTCTTCCTGGAAGAACCGAGATGCGGAGGAAGAGGATCAGACACCCCTCCCCTCTCGTGGACTGATACAGGAGGCCTCTATCGCACAGGATCTGTGTGCTGAACACCCTCAGGAAGAGGAGAGCAGGATGCAGCAGATACTTTGAACACCACAGTCCTTCTAGTCCAGGGGTCGGCAGCTCGCAGGCGACTCTCTGATCCCTCTGATGAGGCTCCCTGTTACGTTTAATTTGTTCATTTTTAAATGTCATTTTAAATTTGAAGATTGCGGCGGTCCTGTAACATCTAAGTAAAATGTGTTCAAACATTTTTTACGCTCCTAAAAAGCGACTGCACGTGCCAGTAAAAGGACGACAGCACGGAGAGAGAGGACGGTATTTTTGGTTTGTCGTCGGTGGCTATTTTTTTCCCCCCATAAATACAAGAAGGACTCAAATACACATTGAGTATTTTGCTTCAAAATTACCTTCAACATAACATCTTTTTTTGGAGTTCAAAATGTTTTGTTGCATGCAGTTGTACACATATACAACACATATTTTGTTTCTACATAGCATAAAGGCTTAAAGGTTTACAAGATTTGTAGGTTTCTAGTTCCAGAGCAGCCTTCAGCCTGCCGGACATTTCTTTCTTTCTTTGAGAACATACAGAGAACCCGGGCAGGAGGACATGGAAGAGAACTCAGACAAGAGAAGATGGAGGAGAACCTGCAGAGAGAATCAAGGCAGGAGAACACAGGAAGAACAAGGATGAACCCAAAGAGAGACCCGAAGGCAGGAGAACATGGAGAGAACCCGGGTAGAGTCAATGGTGATGTTGAACATGGTTAAAAGTCACGTTTCACTGAGGACGTCAGAACATTCCCAACATCTGAGTGCCAGGACGGTCCTGGGATGGACCTGGGCCTCACGCACCTGCAGAGCACTAAGCGTTTCCTTCCCTGCATCCAACTTCTTGGTCTCTTCATCCAGCAGATGAGGGGCAGAGCGGTTGACCTTCTGTTGTCCTCGCGCTGGAACCTTCAGCTCCAAGCAATGTTTGAGGAACCTAGACAGAGTCAGAGAATATCAGGAGGACCCACCGGCGAGATCTTCATCCAGACCTCCTGCCCGGCAGCTCCAACCTCCTGCTACCCAGATCTTCTCCATCCCTCCTCTGTCCATGTCCAAACCATCTCAGTGTGACTTTATCTTCAAAACATCTAACATGCGCAGCCCCTCTGATGGTCTCATTCCTGATCCTCTCCAACCTCCTCCCTGCCTCCTGTCTTCTCAGCGTCTCCAAACCAGACCGAGATACTTCAAACTTTTAGGATTTTACATTCTGATAGAGAAGCTCCTGCTCACCTGTGCTTCAGCCTGTTCAGATGTTCCTGGCTCTTGTTCTTCTCCAGCCGGCCCAAAGCCAGCGTGGCTCTGTCAACAGAAGAGTGTGCCGTCACACCGAGATCTCCCGATCAAGGTTCGGGTTCACCAGGAACCATCTGGTAGAAGGTAGAACTCACAGGATGGACAAATCCATGATGTTCTCCACAAGAGCGATGGAGGCCCTGGATACGGGCTTCAGGTTCTCACGTCCTTTGGCTGGCAGAGAAGAACCACAAGCAAAAACACAGAGACGTTTAGAATGAAATTATTGTGTTTTATCTGCGATTAAAATAAAAAAAAATCACCCGACGCTCTCCAGCTTGGTTCCCCCCCGAGCAGAACCCGCTAGCTCGGCGTTCTCACCTAACCTCCTCCGTGACGGCGCCGGGCTGCCGCTCTCCTCCCGGTCACCGGCGCCGGGTCGTCGCGGGACCTGGGCCGAAGCGAAGCGGTTAGTTACCGGTTCACCTGGTTGACGACAGACCGATCGGGCGTTACCGGTTTCCGGTGAGGACACGGAGGTACCTGGTGCTCGTTCAGCGGACGTCCCCGGGGCTTACCCGGCTGCTTCTTCCGGCCCGGGTTCGCTGCTCCGGTCGCGGCTCCCCTCGAACCCCGGGCGGGCTTCATTGGTCGGACCGGCGGGCTCAGCTAAGCTAAGTAGGCTAATCAAAGCTACTTAAGCTAACTGAAGGGGCTGTTCGACGGTAAACACTGCCGAATGGTCGTTATCAAACGAAAAGTTTAATTAATAACGACTTTAAACTGGACCCAACCGTCTTAGCCTCCCGGGTCGGAGATACCTCACCGGGCCGCGGGTGACACACCGGGCCGAACTTAAATCCCCGGACCGGGACTTCGCGAACCGAATTTCCCGCTGTTTACAAACCGTACGGCGATGACTTAATGCGCATGCGCACTAGTTCCTGCTCCCTGAGTTTGTCTTGTCAGGCACTTTGGGCTCAAACTCGCCCAAACCGCAGCTCAGGCACGTCAAAGATGAAGTTCCAACGCTATGCTGGACAAAGTTTTCTGAATCTCACCTGAAATGCTGAATGAAGGAAAGCTCCAACCACCAAATAAAGTAAGTGGGGTCTTTGCCTCCTTTAGAAAGTATCAAAAACTCACCAATCTATGACCCCAAACCCGAGGTGAACAGTCAATACGGTTGTGTGAAATGTTTACACCTTTCCACTATTCTAAAGAGTAACATCCATTTTTTGGGATTCATACAGCTGGGACCCTCTGAGGGCTTCAGCCAAAACACTGGTCCAGGTTTCCTGGGATTTTTACTCTCCGAGTCAGAGCAGCTCAGCCCGTCGGTCCGGAACCGAGGTCACGTCAACGGTTAGTCAGGTTGTAGTTAACAGTTATAAAAGCACTGATGGTCTGTCCTGTACAAAAAGGGAGATCTTTTATTGAAACCCAGTGATGGAGAACCAAGAAGCGTACATGGTCTTCTTCCTCCACCTCCTCGAAGCAGCTTCAGCAGGGGGATTTTGTCAAACCTTGATTGCAAACAGGAAACGCCTGATAAACATATCCAGACATGAAATGAAAAACAACACAGCCGGGGCTTCGTCGCATCTTCTGCGAATTCCGGGTGTCACGATCTGGAGCTGCAAAGCCCGGCAGATGAATGCAAAACAAGGCAGAAGACTTCAAAATGTCCAGACGATTGAGTCACAGTTTCTCTGGATTAGAAGGTGTTCCTTCCTCGATCATCTCAGGTCCCTCACACCCTCCCCGGGAGGTGGAACTTTCCGATGAAGCACCCGTTGCCGCGCAGGTCGCGGGGGCTGAGCACCTTCCTGATGCCCAGCATGTTGCCCCGTGCAATCTGCTTGAAGGTCCAAGGATTCTGGTTGTTCCGCTCCATGTCGGCCTGCTCCGTCTTCAGGGCGGCCAGGCTCTCTTTGCTCATCACCTGCAGGGGTACGGGGCGCCACGGAGAAGAAGGATTTTACAGCATTTTCTACAATATTACCAGCAGTTTGTTACTCGAAATCCATTCCCATGCGGTCTCTTTGGGGTGATGGTTAAATACATAAATTACAAATGTTTCTTTCCAATAACAGTGAGTGGATCTTTATACAAACACACGGGAAGTAAATACTCTTTGAGTTTCCCACCTTGGCAGGGAACGGCAGCTTCTTCGCAACTTCAGTCAAGATGCGCTCCACCTCCCCGAGCTCCACTTTTCCTCCCACCTCCACGATGAAGCGGCCGTAGCGGACGGGCGTCACGTAGTGGTCGATGGCTCCCTTGCCGCCTCCCATGCGCTGGCCCAGGCCTTTGCGCGTGATGGGCTTGTACGGGCCGCTGATCCGCCAGCGGGCAAACGTGGTGCGGGGATCCATCTTGCGGTTGATGGTCAGACGCATCATCTCTATGTGGCCCCAGTGGATGTAGCCTCCACCCATGGCCTGAGCGTCGCAGAGAGACGAGGAGGAGGCCAGATCTTTGTGATGCGCGTCAATATTGTGAAAGTGCGTGTCTGTGGATCTGTTCGCTCACCACGATAGCATACTGTCCCGTCGTGAAGTCGTTGGCCGCCTTGGCCGGGCCCTGGATGTCCCACAGCCTCTTCGTCTCTTTCTTGGCCTTTTTGAGGTTGGGCACCTTGTTTAAGAACTTCAGTTTGGGCTTTTCCGGCAGGACCACATCTGCAGAGACAAAGACGGGGTGAAGAACAGACAGATAGCGTCGCTCAGACAAACAAGGCGGTGCTTTGGCTGTGATTCATATCAGGGACATTTGTGTGAATATCAGACGACAATCACGCTGGTGAAGACCTCTTTTTCCTTGAACCTGTTCTATCAACAGTACATAATCGAAAAGATATATTTTACACGGCGGGAGTGTCTGGCGTAGTATTTTCATCCACGAGCAGTTACAGGGATGTCTGAGTCCCCCAAAGGCCTGGCGGACATTTCCGCTTCAACTCAGCACATCGGCTCAAGTCACACCAGACGTTCGACGGGAATCCTTACCGCTGTAGTCCGGAGGGATCTCAAAGGTTTTCAGGCCGGCGGTCAGGACCTTGGCGTGGAGGTGCAGAGGTCCTGAGGAGCAAACAGCAGTGGGCATCAGGAGTGAGAGAAAGCAGCTTGATCCTTCACCCTCACCGGGGCCACACAGGCCGGCTCAAACATGCACAGTTTATATACATTTATGTACAGAGGCAAATCAATCAGTGGATCCAGGCCAGGGGGTTTTATTGTACACTGGTCGAGTCTTCAATAAGTTTATCTGATTTTGAATCCAGTTCATAATCGAGTCTCAAAATGTCAACATTAACGTAGTGTCTGTTTTGCATTCCAGTATTTAGTGCGGGTACCACTTATGTGTTAGCTATACATAACTAGCACTATTTCTAATGTCTTTACTATTTCATCTACATTCTACAACGAAAAGTAACTCACTCATTCGTTTGCAAAACAACTTTAATCACTGTCAAGCTGGACGGGAACCGACGGAGCGGCGCGCTAGCTGACGTTAGGCTAGCGTTAGTATGGTGTTAGCATGATGTTAGCCCAGCCCTACCTTGCGGGTGACAGACGCCGGTCAGACGGCCGAAAGCCGCCCTAAAGGCGGACAGCATGGCGAGACAACCCGGGGGAAGACGCTACGAACAAAATGTCATGGCGTCAGAGCTTTTTATTTATGTGTGAGAGGGACTGCTACGGACACACGTCTCTGTGACCCAAGGTCGCCGCCGTACATGCGGATGTGATTTCCGGCAAGGAGTGACACTTCCGGCCTGGATTTCAAAATAAAAGTCGATCAAATTGTGGGCATAAAAAAAAAAGACTAAATAGTTAAACAGACAAACGTTTTGGCACCGTCGTTATTAATGCTGAGCGAGAAACTGTATTTTTATAATAAAAAATATTTTTGTATAAAGCTTTTCTGAGCTCTTTCCTTTAATTGTGTAAAATGTTCTATCATCAAAATCTATTGAATGAACTTTTTATGCTCAATGATAAACATCAAACGTATTGAATCCATCATCCCATTACATATATTTAGACCAAATATGGAAGAGGAGGAGGAGCGTCGAGGCCGAGGAAGAGTCAGAGGTGCATCCTCGCTTCATCCACACCGTCGACGTTTTCCAAAAAGAAGGTGAAAAGATATTGTTGTGATGTGTTCCTCCTGACAAAGCAGGTGGAGTACAGAATCAACGCCCCGGGGTGCAGAGAGGGGCAGGCAGGGGTCCCCCGCCACCCGCTGACGCCCCCTTCCACCGTCAAGAGAAGGATGGACCTGGATGCTGTGGCTGAAGAGTCCTGGATCTGCAGGGTTCAGAAGGTGTGAATCTCACCGACGTGGAGATCTCCGGTCTGGTTCTCGGACAGACACGTTTGGTGTTTACTCCTGCTCCCTTGAGCCAGCGACCTCTCGCTTTCCAAGAATTTTGGACGCGTCTTCTGGAGTTTGAACACTCTCACGATGGTTTCCAGCCTGTCACCGGCACGGCACCAGGAGGCGCCGGACCTGAGGGGGAACCGGGCATGAACACACACACACACAAGCAGACATGGACTCCTAAACACACCAGTCTGATGTTTCAAATCTGTTTTAACTTAGTCATTTGTCTCTGACAGGATTCAGTGGATTGTTCAGAAATTAAGTGTGTGTGTGTGTGTGTGTGTGTGTGAGAGAGCTGCATTCATTTATACCGAGAGCAGTTTTCCATAAAAAATAAATATTTTTATTGCAACTACACACAACCAGCACAGCACACGGCCTCAATGAACTGGTGTCTCCCTGCTGACCAAACACCGTTTTCCACGGGAAATATCACAATGGTGCGAAAAAAAAGAAGAAAATTCAAGAACTTAAATTAATTAGAAAACTAAAGATGACAAAGATTAATTAAGATGTTTTCACCGCGTTTGTCACTTACTGGGAGTAAGCGGCAGAGCGGGTCTTACACAAACATCATTCCTGTTTAAACACGGAAGGGCAGCCAAAGGTCCAGATGCAGCTCTGCTCCGCTTCGCCTTCGACAGTAAAACCAACACATTCAAACGTCCCGATCGATCAATACTCCAGAGAGCCTCCGAGGAGCAGGGTGACGGGGGTTCAGGGCCAACCAGATGCAAATAAAGCACTCAGAGACCGAAGCTGCTTCCCACTCCAAATCCACCTCCATCCTTTCTGCCGGCGGTTCGGCCTCCCGGACGACAGCTCCCGGGCTTCAGCGTGACTGTCAGTCATACGTCTAATTGTTCAAATCTAGATTCCTAAGACAGTTGGAAAGGTTCTGTTCCCGGTTCTGACTCTTTAATGCTGCTTTTAGATCGAGTTCTGCTTTCTAGGTGACCCTTTGTTTTTTGACCGAGCAATTTCTGCATTTTCCAGGGACTTTTCAATCAATAGAATAAATGATGGAAGCACCAACTGCCCCTGATGCTGACAAGGTCCGTATCGCGGTGTGCCGTTACCACTGGACGAACCTCACTCAGGACAAAACACAGTCCGGTCCTGTTTGGATTTTCCCGTCTGAGCAGCTCCCGAAAATGCTGAATCTGCTCATTGTCTCCGGTGATCTCTCACGTCGCTCTAGATTCCATGGTAGAGGAGGTCGTATTTGGGGATGTTCTGAGGGTCAATGGGACTCTGGACGATCATCTTGCCCCGCATGGCTCCCCTGTAGATGACCTCGACCAGATCCATGAAATCCTGCTTGGTTTTGAAGCTACCGACAAACTTGGTGTGGTCCGGAGAGCTGGAGATGTAGACACAACACAATACAGGCGTCTTATCTGTCAGCTACAAGGACAAATCGAGGATATCTGACGATGTTCAAGAGGAGAAAACTTGCAGCAAAATGATCTACAAACCCGTCTCACCCATAGTCCACTTTCATATGCTGGCCGTTGAAGAAGAACACAGTGGAAGGGATGTAGCTGATGTCAAAGTATCTGGTGTAAATGGGAGCTTTGTCCACGTCCACGATGTAGATGGAGGCCATGTTACTCAGGTCGTGGGCCGTTTTGGAAAGCTGGGAGGGGGGACAGGAGTTTAGACCAGGCGGGGAGACACCTGGAGGTAGTTTAGCTAATGCTAAAGTGAAGCTAATGCTAAAGTGAAGCTAATGCTAAAATTGGATCTTACGATTTCATCGAGGTGGAGACAAACCGAGTCCTCGTCTCTTCCAAACCGCAACACCACCACTTTTTCGGCGACGCCCTTGATGACTTCATCGATGTCCTTTTTGGATAACAATTTGGGCAAAAACAAACTCATTTCGAAGAGCTTGCGCTGTTTACCCGGAAGAGGAAGCGGTCGAGGGGGTTCCAGTGTGCGGCACCAAAAAGGCTCCGACTGGAAACGACACGCCGCGATCGTCAACCAAATCAGAGCAACATTAAAAAGAAGAAATGAAATTAAAATCACAAATTATGGACTTAAGAGGCTATCATTAATTTCTTAACAAAATATAGCTGCCTGCGATTTAATTTCTAAAATTTAGAGTAAAGCACGGAACTGACGCGTGAAGCTCAGTTTCCTCACGACTCATTAAGGTGACGCACCGCGTCTCGACCTGACCTTCCGCTCACGGCTGTCAAGCGTGGATTCTTAGAGGAGCTCCGATCACCACCGGGGCTGTCCGTGGACTGTTCACCGTCTGTTGTCGTGACAACTTAGAGGTGCCGACACGTTTGTTTTCCTGCGCAAAGAGACGCCGCCTCATGTTGACATGATGCGCCTCTTCACCTGCCGGGGTCTCGCCGCGCTCCGGGAAGACTTCCGGTTTGTGGCATCCCGCGTCACCGAATGGCCTTTTCTAAGTTTATATTCCGCGGACATTCCTCGCCACCGTCGAGCGGTCGCCCCTTGCCGCCACTTGAACGCCGGGGGGCCGGGGGAGAGGCCGGCCGTGGACTTGGAGAAATGGAAATCCGTGATGAGATCTCAGGCTGCTCCTGCGGTGAAGGAGCGGCATCTCCAGGAGGAGGAGCCGAGCGATGAGGATGAAGGTCCCGGGGAGGCCGAGGGGGGATCCAAAGACACCCTGGAGGCCACACGGGATCTGGTGGTGATGTGGCGTCAAGCCGGGAAGCTCGTTCCTCAAGAGATGACCGATGAAGACCTCCGGACGCTGGCAGAGCTCACCACCAAGTCCTCCAAGAGGAAGTACCTGAAGTACCTGGCCATCAAGGAGGGCCACAAGAAAGCCCGTAAAGACAAACAGCAGCAGAGGAAGGCGGCCCGGGAGGCCTCGCTGGAGCAGAGAAGACAAGAGGAAGGGGACGAGCAGAAGGAGCTGAAGAATTCCTTCCTGCTGCAGTTCTGGGGCCGGACGCTGGACCGGCTGCTGGGCTGGAGGAGCGCCCAGGCCATGGTGTTCGGCCAGCCGCTGCTCTTCGACATGAGCTACGAGGCCAACATGAGCAAGCGGGAGATGGAGAACACGGTGAGTCAGCTGATGGAGGTGGAAGGGTGGAACCGTCGCGCCTCCGATCCCTTCCACCTGCACTTCTGCAACCTGCGGCCGGACGGAGCCTACAAGGAGGAGCTCGTCAAACGTTACGGCGAGGAGACCTGGGACCGCCTGCTGATCACCGGCACCGACCGGCCGCACGTGGAGCTGTTTCCCCGCGAACGCCTGGTGTACCTCACCGCCGACTCCCCCAATGTTCTCCGCGCCTTCGACCACTCCAAGGTCTACGTCGTCGGCGCTCTGGTGGACCGCTCCATCCAGTCGGGCCTGTCGCTCGCCAACGCCAAGCGTCTGAACCTGGCCACGGCCCGCTTGCCGCTGGACGAGTTCCTCCACTGGGAGATGGGAGCCAAAAATCTGACTTTGGACCAGATGATCCGCATCCTGTTGACCGTCAAGGACACGGGGAAATGGGAGGAGGCGCTGAAGTTTGTGCCGAGGAGAAAGCACGACGGCTTCCACCGACCGCACGGAGAGGTCAGGGGTGAAAGCATCGGGCGGAGCGCGGCCACGTCACCCAGCCAGGAACCCAAGAACAGACCATCATTTAGAAAGGAGGAACGAGCTCCACCCACGTTCTTCAGAGGCCCCGGGTTTGACAGAACGGACCGAGGGTCTGCAGCCTCCAGAGGACCTGCAGCCTTTGGAGGACCTGCAGCTTCCAGAGAACCTGTAGACTCCAGAGGACCTGCAGCCTTCGGAGGACCTGCAGCCTCCAGAGGACCTCCAGCTTCCAGAGAACCTGTAGACTCCAGAGGACCTGCAGCTTCCAGAGAACCTGTAGACTCCAGAGGACCTCCAGCTTCCAGAGGCAGAGAGCATAAACAGGTTACCACCAGGGTTCGGGGCTCGGTCAGAAAACTCATGGAGGAGAGAAAGATGGGGAGCAGCAGGCTCTGGTGGGGCAGTGAGTGAGCCCAGGTTCTCACACAGGTTCCTCCAGGAACTGTAAATACAGGTTTGTGGAAGAATCTGAACTCAGACTTGGAGCTTTGCTTTGGGGTTAAAAAGGTCTTGGTGTAAATTCACATTCAGAATAAAAGCAAATGTCAAGTGCTGAGAAGAAATAAAGGGTGAACGGTTTTAGCAGGAAGTCCAGAATCAGAAGAATCTTCACTTTAAGGTGCTCCATTCTTTAAATGTCAGATGGTCTCGCTTCTCGCTGAGAGGATGGAAGCGTGGGTTCTGCTCTGCTGCCTAGAAACCAGACGTGTGGAAAGGTAGAAACCACCTGATTCTTTATTTCCTCCTGACACCAAAGGTCATCTAAAACTTAGAAACACACAAAATATACAAATGGTAACTTTGGCATTCGGAGGTTTTCAGTCGTGACATTTCCAAAGTGTTTGCGAGGAAACGCTCATTTAAATAAAGGAGAAATGAAAAAAAACGGTTTAAATAGAGCTTCAAGTTTTGCTTTGAAACATCTCACGTTGTCCGACCACCGGGACGAAACTGCAGAAGCTTCCAGTGTTTCTGCGTGAAATGCTTCCACCACATTAAGCAGCACTTCAAGTGAAGAAAAGAAGATGTTTGAAGGAGCTGAGGCTCCGTCTGGGCTGCTGCCACCAGGACCGGGAACACATCGGGACTCTTGGGGTTTCCTAAAGGTTGGTTGCGCGTTGCGGACCGACCGCTGACAGAAGCTCAGCTCTTGCGTGAGAAGAAAAGCAGAACCCCTCAGAAGGCCTGCCAAGAGAACAAGACTTGGTCTCGAGTCTGCGGCGGTCGGTCGCAGCAGAGGCTCTGAGGGCGCTTGACGTCCGGCCAGCTTGGAGGACCTACAGCACCAGGATGTCCCCGGAGCAGCGCTCGCAGCAGTTGAAGGTGATGTTCTCGTAGCGGGTGTACGGGTGGAACCTGCCGATGCTCTTCTTGCTGCTCAGGAAGCCGGAGGCGGTCGGGTCCGGAGACTCCGCCTCCTTTTCCGAACCGGAAATAGGATCTAGAATCTTCAGCACCTGAGGTGGAAAAGCAGATCCGTTGACGCGGTCGGGTCCTGAAGACTAGAGGAGGTACTAGAAGAAGAATCTACCTTCTCGGCCATCTTCTCCGCCGGCGTGCTGCATAGATGATCACCATCCGCTCCGCTGTTCTTCACCGCACGCCCTCCGCCGCTGCCCAGCAGGTGGGCGTTGATGGCGTCCGCTAGCTTGCGATTGGCCGCTGCCAGCTCTCCGGTGCTGAGGGGCTGCGCGCTGGGGTAGTAGGTCTGCTGCCGACCCCACTGCAGGGACACCAGCAGCTGCTCCAGGGACCTGGGGGGGCAGAGGGGTCAGGAGGAGGCCCGGACGTGGCCTCCGCGGAGAAACCATCCTTCCCCACAGACCTGTGCGTCTGCACCATGTCCCCGGAGAACTCGTCGCGCTCCAGCAGCAGGTCCTGAATGGCTCCCTGCGCCTCCCTGGTCTGCCGCTGCAGCGTCGCTCTGGCGTTGGTCAGCTCCTCTGCCATGACCCTGCGGGGACGCGGAGAACGCCGTCATTTTCCGCGGCGGTGTCTTTGACAGGTGTTCCGACGGCGGGACGAACGCGTCCGCCTCCGACCTGCTGGCCAGGAACTTGCTCCTCCACACGTCACACTGGATGCTCATGCGCTCCAGCTGCTCGGCGGTGTGCGACAGGCTGCGTCCCAGGGCCTCGTTCTCCAGGATCAGCTGGTTCTTCTCGCGGCTCAAACGCTCAAAATGGTACTGCAGGTCGTCGCCCACCGACGCCACCAGCAGTTTCTTCAGCTCCCGGTTCACCTGCCGCACGCAGGGAACTCGTTACGGGTTCGTCCCGAACCTCTGCACGTCTCGTGTCCGAGGCGTCCTTACCTCCGTCTGCACCCTCAGCTGGTTGGACAGGCCCTCCTTGTCCTGCAGCAGCCGGCGCTCAGAGTTCTGCAGCTTCTCCAGCTGCCCCCTCCAGTCTTCCGCCGGGGGCGGCGGCGGCGTGCCTTGCTCTTGGGCGTCGTTCCCGGCCTCCCCCTTCCCCTCGGCGGCTCCCGCTCGGCTCCTTCTGCTGATGGCGGCGCGCGGGACCACGATCCTCACGGCCTCCACCTCCGTGCAGGCCTCCCTGCTGACCTTGCCCAGGTGGAGCACGCCGCAGGGCTGTGGAGCGGCGGGGGAAGGGGGTCCAGATTTGGGGCTGTGTTTGGGGCTCGCCACCTTCAGGAGCGGCACGGCAGGCGGTCCCGGCGGCAGGGTTTCAGCGATGACCTCCAACACGGGCCGCGGCTTCTCGGTTTCCATGCCATCGCCGGCGACTCGGACAGGCACGCCGCCGGGAGCTGGGGGGAAACACACGGAGAGCAGAGCTCTTAGCAGGTTGGCATCGGCCTCCAGAGTCCAGAGGAAGGCGTTCACATTCCGCAAACATCCTGAGGCGCCGCAGTCTCGACCGCAAGGGTGGTGGAGCGACAACTCACAAGGAGATACATTCTGAGGAACATCTTTTAAAACATCATCTGAAAGCTTGGATCAAGGCTGGGTGATCCATGAAGAACCCTGTCCACGGCCACGACACTTTGCAATACATTTCCTGTGGTAAAATGTTGAGGAAATGATATTCTCATTATTATTCTTAGGACAGCTGGCTCTGTGATTTCTCTCAGGATGGAGACGTGGTGGAACGGAGAACATTTAAACTGTCGTCCGTCACGGACAGCCTGGACCTCCACCTCACAGTAGATAGACAGCGGAGCAGCTTCTCCAGCAGCACGTTACGGATCAGCTTTCCAACGCCATGATACAGGAAATCTTTCCGAGCTCTTGCTGTAACCCGATACAATAACTCACTAACCGGTGACTTCACATTGACACTTTGCTCATTATTTAAACCTGTGTATTGGTAAATATGGAGACTTTTTTGTTTACCATTACACTTTTACACTTCAGAGTTTATTTCTTTTAAATATTTTTAGCTGTCTTGTCCTAGTATGACCTAAATAATTTCCTAAGCTTGGGAACATTAAAGTACATCTCATCTCATTATCGGCACCAATTTTGCGAGATAATTCTTCTCCTGAACTCCGAATCAGCACCTCGATGCATACGAGGACAAATCCCCCGCTTCTTCTTGAAGTGCATCATTAAATATTTCAATGTTGTCCTGACTAACCTGACCAGCCTCTTCTACCTTAGTGACACTTTGTCAAACTCTTCACACGTTTCCTGCTTGCACTGACGAAAAATAAACATTTTGAATGCTTGAATCACACGATGTTTAAGCTCCTGTTGATACTGCAGATAGATTTGAGATGAGCGGACGAGAACAACTTTATTTATCCAGAAGGAAATTGTTGTGCCAGAGTTTCAAGCAAAAACATAACAGTAATAGATAATAGTAGGAAGGAGGGAGAATAAGAAAAACAATATAAATTGTCAAGGTTAAGGCTATCAAGTGTTTTAAGGTCTTAAGGATCTATACTGCAGATTCGTCCCAAGTCTGCAAAGGCCTAGAAAACGCATCGAATAAATGATTGAAGATTGATGGTGAAACCAGGAGGTTTAGGGAGCGAAGACGAGCATCTTTTATATTTTAAAAACACAACAACAGAGAGAAGGCGGCTGGTACCTCTGACGGCGGCGGTCATGGTGGCGATCCGGTCCTCCGTCGAGTCGCTGGAATCCGGTTGTTTTTGGAGGAGTTTATTTCTTCGCCCTGGAAGAGTCCACGAAAAAACGACACCGCGTCAAAACCGGGATAACGGTGAGAAGCCGGAGGTATTAGCCGGTTAGCTCAGCTAGCTTGTCACTATTTACCGGCCGGTGGGTCACAGGGTTCCCCGCTCTAAGACACTTCCCGACTGAATATTAACTCTTTCAACGATAAATTAAGGAGGTAAAAATTGTAATTAAAGCGGAGGAAACTGTCTGAAAAGCCGGCGGTCCGGTCGAATGTTGTCCGCAGCGTCGAGCTGTTTACCGTCACCGGTCCGGTGATACGTGGAGCAACGAGCCCCGCGTCCGGGCTGGCAGGAAGCGGCGGAGGGCTGCGCTCTGCTGCCGTACCAGAAACAACGGCGGACGGATAGTTCCGCTTTTAATTCCGACCGTTTGATAAGTTTTCTTAATTTATAAATTCATCTATCAACTATCTCACACCAATCGCCAATCATTGAATCTGACAGATTTTTTTTCCACCCACAGGTGGAATAAATCCGCCAGTTGACGAGACGCGGAACCTTTATATCTTGCTATTGTTTGCACGCCGGACCAAAATACGGGTACACCGCTGTAGCTAACCGCATTATGTATTGAGCGCGTTGTATTGTATTGTTTTGTATTTTTTTATTATATTATATTGTTTTGTGTTGTGCACGCCGAAATCATGGGAGTCCACGGGCTGTGGAGACTGCTGGAGAGCACCGGGAAGCCCATCAACCCCGAGACTCTGGAGGGGAAGATCCTGGCCGTGGGTATCCTTTCTCGGCTGCAGTGTGTGTGTGTGTGATCCCGGTAAAGATGCAAACTCAGAAACACTTGAACACACCGAACAGATTCACGTAAAAATATAAGCAAAACGAATGCTATAAAGTAGATTCTGTGTGGGAGTGAGGAGGATGGAGAGGAGCGGGAAGGAGTCCATCTGACGGGCAGCACAGGTTAGATGTTCTGGAGATAAAGTCACACTGAGAGGATTTGGACAGAAGGGGGTGGAGAAGATCTGGGAGCAGCCCAAAGGAAAAGATTAGTTTTACACGATGGACCAATGACGGTTCTTGCACTAAACCAGGGGTGGGCGAACTTTTTGGTACATATATATACGATACATATATATTTTAAAAAAGAGCGTATTTGTTAACAGAACATATCACACTTCTCTGACATTTGCTTTGAAAATAAAGCAGCTTGGTTTTGAAAGCTCTGACGTTTGCTTGCATTTCATGCACAAACCGTTTTTTCCCTTGTAACTTCACATCCAACTCATGCATGTTTGTCAGTGTGTCCACAGTAAAAGCTAAATCACAAAACCAATCTGTGTCATTCAGCTCAGGAAAATTCTCAAGTAGCTCCAAAAATGAAATATTCTCCTGTTTGAGCTCCAACATTCATTGATCCAATCATTCAATCGTTCACATAAAGTATAAATTCTGTACCAATCTGGCGGGCCGGATTAAAAAGGCCATAGTTTGCCCAGCCCTGCACTAAACTGTCCAGGGAACTCTGCTGCGACTCTTTATATTCAAATTCAAATGAGATATTAAATCGTTAAATCTCCTTTCACCTCAGTACCGGTAGATTGCATCTGCCTGCACCGTATACTTTATTTGCTTATTGTGCCGTTTACCGTTAACACGCACGCTGTGTTTTATCTCATATTACCGTGGGAGAGAAACCTTGCCGATTCTAAAACGAGGGGTTTTGCCAGTTGTTTTGGGGTGTTGTTTTGGGGTCCCGTGTAAAGACTGGACCCTAACCAGACGCGGGCAGACATCAGCATATGGCTGAACCAGGCGGTGAAGGGGGTCCGGGACCGGGACGGGAACAACGTCCAGAACGCACACCTGCTCACCCTCTTCCACCGCATCTGCAAGCTGCTGTTTTTCCGCATCCGTCCGGTGTTCGTGTTCGACGGCGACGCGCCGCTGCTGAAGCTGCAGACGCTGGTCAGTGCCGAGGTTTCCTCCGGAGGGTTCGGGTTCCTCCACGAGCTCCGGCGGATGAATGTGCGTGGCTTCGCCGCAGGCTCTGAGGAGACGCAGGAGGGAGGAGCTGAGCCAGGAGTCCAGGCAGACCAACGAGAAGCTCCTCAAGACCTTCCTGAAGAGGCAGGCGATCAAGGCTGTGCTCGGGGACAGAAGGTGAGCCGCCCGTTCTGACGTTGGGGGAGAAGAAGAAAACCCGGACGAGCTTCTCGACTTGTCTCCGCTTCAGCGCCGAGCCTCCGCCCAGCCTCTCCAGCATCAGGAGGAACGAGGTGGACGACATGTACGTCCTACCGGCCCTGCCTCCAGCCGAGGAGCCGGAGAGGAGCAGGTGGGGGGAGATCTGATGCAACGTACGGTCAGATGGAGCTGGACTGCAGCTCTGGTCGGCTGCATCCCCTCGACGCACTCCAACCTTCTTCTGCCACATTTCCTCCACTCATTCTCTGTGTCCTCACAGTTCAGAGGAGGAGGAGGAGGAGGAGGAGGAGGAGGAGGAGGACACACCTGAAGGTTACACCGCCTATCAGGTAAGATCTGCTCAAACATCACCGTCGACATCAGGGTGAGCTTCGTAGGAGCTTTTGGTGGCTGCGTCTCAGGGAGCGGACGTGTACGAAGACCCCGACGGCGTGGACATCAACTCGGAGGATTTCTCCAACCTGCCTCCGGAGATGAAGCACGAGATACTCAAAGAAATGAAAGAATTCTCCAAAAGACGGCGCACCATGTTCCACAAACCCCCCGAGGTACCCTCATCCTGGCTGGTCCTCCTCCTGGAAGGAGATGGTTAACATCTACGCTCACCTCCTCTCCCCTGCTCCTAGAACTCGGGGGACTTCTCCCAGTACCAGCTGGCCGGCCTCCTGCAGAGGAACCTTCTGAACCAGCGCCTGGAGGGCGTGGAGAAGGAGATGAGCCAGCGCAGCGCCGGCGGCGCGCCGCAGATCCAGCAGGACGGGCCGAGTCACAGCATGGAGTCGCGGCGCCTGGTTTCAGAGGACAACTCCCACTACATCCTCATCACAGGTGGGTCTGCAGGACCTCCGGAGCTTCATCCTCTCCTGGAATGTGCGGTAACGATCGAGGCTCCTTCTTGGTCGCTCAGGCTCCTCCAAACCCCAGGAGACCCCGCAGAGCAGACCCGCCACGGCCGGCTGGTCCGGCACCTCCGTCTACGGCTCCAGGAGGAGGAAGGTGGACAGACCTGAGCCGCTGTGGCGCCCCGTCTCTGAGGAGGAGGAGGACCAGGACCAGGACCAGGACCAGGACCAGGGTCGCCATCCTGGAGAACGGAAACCCCACGTCTCGGCTGAAGCCTCACCCCCCTCGCCGCGGACCGTGAAGGCCATCCGGGCCGCCATGAGCGAGGGCTCCGACGAGGAGGAGCCAGACGGCTCCGTTTCTCCCAGGACTTTGTTGGCCATTCGGCGAGCTCTGGAGGTGCAGGAGGAGGAGGAGCACCAGGAGAAGGAGGTGAAGAAGAAGAAGAAGAAGGAGAGCAGCATCACCGCTCCACCCCAGGTGATCAGCAGCAGTTCAGAGGATGAGAGACAACCGGAGGTTCTTCCCTCTGGTTCTTCATCCAAAGAAGAAGATGTGCTGCAGAGCAGAGAAGACCTCAGCTCAGAGGAGGAGGAGGAGGAGGACGTCCGGTGGAAGAAGGTCCAGGTGCCGCGACCATCTAACGGAGGGTCCGGTGGACGAGAGCAGGAACAGAGGGAGCCAGAGGAGGTGCCTGAGAAGGCTGAGCAGATGAATGTGTGGACAGGAGGTGGAGAGCAGAGCCAGGAAGAGGAGGAGCCACGGAGAGAAGAACATCAACCTGGAGTGAAGGTGGAGGTTCCACCTCGGGGAACCGTCACGCCTGCGTCCGAGGGGCTCCTTGGGAACCTTCTCGTCCGGTCGGAGGCCTCCTCAGGCCTGAGGAACGACACCAGTGAGGAGGAGGAGGAGGAGGAGGAGGAGCCGGACGGCAGCGAGGAAAGCGAATCAGAAGGTACAAGATCCACACGATCCAGGATCTCCTGAAGGAGCGGGTTCTATCTAATGTCCATCTGCTCTCAGAGAGCCTGGTGGAGGTGCCGGAGGAGCTCCAGGAGGAGCTCCAGGAGGAGGACAGAGGCCAGAGCCCCGATGAAGAAGAGGGTGAGGAGGAAAGCTTGCCAGAAGTTCACCTGGATCCTGGAGAGCCTCCGACAGCTGAGGGAGAGGAGAAGAGGGAGGAGGAACCCAGCAGGAGCAACCAGTGGGAGGACTTCGACCTGGCAAGTGCTCTGTAGTTTGACCTAGAAAATCGAGATGAAGAACAGCTAGTTAGCTGCAGCTAGTTAATGACAGCGAGCGGAGGAGGGGCGGGGTTTACCCCGGACCAATCACAGGTCCACATGTAGAGACGCGCAAACATTCCCCCGCTCGTCCACACGTTCCACACCGGGAGGTCTCCGGTGGACCTCGGGAGGAAGCCGGAGAACCCTGAGGAACCCGGCGCGGACACGGGGAGAACGTCTGACGACGCGGAGAGCGTTCCGAGAATTTGAGGCTTTTTCCAGAAGCAGATGGAGACGAAGCGAGAAGGTCCAGCCGCGTCTCCACGGCGCACGTAGAAGTAACAGGAGTCCGACGAAGCTCTCAACACCTCGGGGCCACGAGCCGGGGGGGCGTCAGATGTTTCTGGGGTTCGGGGGCGACGGGCCGGGTGGGCGGAGCCTGACGGGGGTCCGGCATGTGTGCGGGTCTGCAGGAGGAGCTTCGGGCCTTGGAGACCTCCTTGCAGGAGGAGCAGAGCAGCTTGAGGGAGCAACGGCAGCAGCAGGAACGCATGGGCAACACCGTCAGCGGGCAGATGTACCTGGAGAGCCAGGTGAAGCCCAGGAGAACACACACACACACACACACACACACACACACACACACACAGAGCACCACATCTCCATCTCCACCCCTGGTGATTCCTTCCAGTCCATCTCTTCCCTCCCTGATGCCTCCACATCTCCATTCCTACCCTGGGAGACTCTCTACCCCTGCTGATGCCTCCCCACATCTATGGTGAAGTTCTAGTGAAGATCTGGGATCATCTCCTCCGTCCATGCCAGGAGCTCCTGCGGCTCTTCGGCCTGCCCTTCCTGGTGGCCCCCATGGAGGCGGAGGCCCAGTGCGCGGCGCTGGACCAGGCCGAGCAGACCCACGGGACCATCACCGACGACTCGGACGTCTGGCTCTTCGGAGGGAGGCACGTCTTCAAGAACTTCTTCAGCCACAACAAATACGTGGAACACTACCAGTACAGCGACCTGCACAACCAGCTGGGTCCGCACCACCTTCCGGTCCTGCACCTCCTCTGGTCCTCCACCCTCGCTGATCCCCCACCTCCTCTGGTCCAGGTCTGGACCGCAACAAGCTGATCAACCTGGCCTACCTTCTGGGCAGCGACTACACGGAGGGCGTGGCCGGCGTGGGCTACGTCACCGGGATGGAGATCCTGAACGAGTTCCCCGGACCGGGACTGGAACCTCTGACTCAGCTCAGGTGGGCTTTCAGGCCTGGGTTCTCTTCATGTTCTCCTGCACATCTTCACTCCGCCTTCTGCTGAGCGAGGTTCTCCTCCCCAGGGCCTGGTGGTCGGAGGCCCAGGACAGGAGGCGCCTGGCAGCAGATCCTCGGGACACCAAGGTGAAGAGGAAGCTGAAGGACCTGAAGCTCCGGCCCGGGTTCCCCAACCCGGCGGTGGCCGAGGCCTACCTGCGGCCCGCCGTGGACCAATCAGAGAGCTCCTTCAGCTGGGGGCGCCCGCAGATCGACATGATCAAAGAATATCCTTCCCGCTCGCGCACGTGGACACCATGTCCTCCGGGGATCTTCTCCGCCGTCCGTTCTCCTTGACCTCACCTTCACGTTCTGTCTGAGCCGCTTCGGCTGGAGCGGCAAGAGGACCGAGGAGACCCTGCAGCCCGTCATCAAGCAGCTCGGCCTGCAGCAGGTGACCTCCAAGGGTTCTCCCCATGTTCTCCTGCCCGGACGCTCTGGAGATGTGTGTCGGTACGGTTCCTCCTCCCTGATGTTCTGGTTCCTCCCCTGCAGACTCAGCTGAGGATCGACTCCTTCTTCCGCTTGGAGCAGCAGGAGAAGCCGGCGGTGCAGAGCCAGAGGCTGCGCCGCGCCATCACCTGCCTGAAGAGGAAGGAGCGCCAGGAGGACCTCCAGGAGGACCTCCAGGAGGACGCCGCCTCTCCACGCAAGTCCAAGAGGACGGCGGGGGACGGAGACGGCGGCGGGGGGGAGGGGCCGGCCTCCGGGGGAGGGTTCCTGGGGTCGGAGGTCACCGAGCTTAGCTCCTGCCAGGACCTGGCTCCTCCACGCAGACCTCCAAGGGCGAGGAGCTCCAGCAGCAGCAGCAGCTCCGGGGACGAGGGCGGCGGTCCGGTCGCCATGGTTACGGCCAGATCGGTGTTTGAGGGCGGCAGGCGTGGGCGGGGGAGGGGCAGGAGGAAGCAGTGAGCTTCAGCGTGGAGACGTGAACCTGAGTGACCACGAGGAGCTTTTGGACCTCAAAAGGTGTTTGTGTGTCAGGAGAGCAGTGTTTTCTAATAAAGATCTTCCTGGAGGTCTCCTTCTTTGGTCCACGTCTGGCTGCTTCTCCGCGGCTGAGGTTCCTCCTCCCCCGAGGCAGCTGCTGCCGTCCGTCACCTCCGCTGGCAGACACGCCGGAGAAGACGCGTGGATCGCTCTGGACGCTGAAACCCGAAGCCTCGGAGCTCTGAGGGCGACGCTCCCGGTTCGGACCGAAGGAGGGGGCGGGGGTTCCTCCTGAGCAGACATGGAGACCGCTGAAGACAAGCAGACGCTCAAGACGGACGGAGAAGGTAGGAGGACTTTTTAACATTCATGGCAGGAGAAACGACCCTTATGGGTTTTTTTTAGTGTCTGCTCCTCAAAAGCGAGATCTTCAGGAAACCCCTGAACTTCAGAAGATCCTGAACACGAGGTGATCCTCAAACCTCCAGCTCTTAACGTGCTCGAGCTGGCCTTCATTCCTCATACCGGCCTGGCAAGAACGTCCAGCGGCCGCCAGACCTCAGATGCCCGGGATCCCTCAGCTTTGCCAAGTGTGTGTGTGAGAGTGTGTGTGTGTGTGTGTGGAGGGGCTCTCCTGACCTTCTCTCCTTCGTTGCATCATGTCTGAGTAACGAGGTCTGGCAGGGAGCCTGGAGGAGAACATCATCTGCTCCTCCTCCACAACGTTCGGATTATTTCTGCTTGCGTTTCTGTTGAGATGTTTTGAAAGCACGTTACCTTCTCCTCTCCTGACCTGGACGCAGATGAACGTCTGGCCGAGGCCATCATGTCTCGCCGCTTCCACCCGTCCGCCGTCGGGCCGGAGACGTGGGAGGGCTACATCTTCTCCGGCCTGGAGATCCGCATCAAAGAGTCCACGGACCTCTACGGAGCGGTGCTCTGGCCCTCGGTGGGTCCACCAGCAGCACGTTGGTCTCCAAAACATCTCCGCTCCCGAGTGACCATCTGACCCCGCCTCAGGCCCTGGTGCTGTGTCACTTCCTGGAGACCAACCGGGACCGGTACGACCTCGCCGAGAAGAACGTGATCGAGCTGGGCGCCGGGACGGGTCTGGTGACCATCGTGTGCAGTCTTCTCGGTGAGGAACCGTGCGAGAACCCGGCGGTGGTGCCGCCGGTTCACGTTGACGTCCGTCCGGTTGTTTCCATCCAGGAGCCAAGGTGACCTCCACCGACCTGCCCGAGGTGTTGGGGAACCTCCAGTACAACGTGACGCGGAACACCAGGGGGCGCTGCAACTACACCCCTCTGGTGGGTCTGGAGGCTCCGATCGGGACGTGAAGGTGACGCGGCAGAAGATCTCACGCCGGCCGGTTCTCGTACCCGCAGGTGACGGAGCTGGTGTGGGGCCGAGACCTGGAGCCACGCTTCCCGAGGTCCACGCGACGCTTCCACTACGTCCTGGCGGCGGACGTGGTCTACGCCCACCCCCACCTGCAGGAGCTGATGGACACCTTCGACCACCTGTGCCAGGAGGACACGCAGATCCTGTGGGCCATGCGCTTCAGGCTGGACCCGGAGAACAGCTTCGTGGGACGCTTCCAGGAGCGCTTCCACCTGGAGGAGCTCTACGACCTGCCCAGCCTCAGCATCAAGCTCTACCGGGCCTGGAGGAGGAACCCCTGGACCAAAGACCTACAGCAGGACCTCCGTTCATGTGACTGCTGAGAGATACTTCTTCGTCATCTCGTCTTGTATGTATGCATGGAGGTGAAAGATGGAGGAGATGTTCACCTGACGCCCCTCTGACGTCTGCATGTGAGAAGGTCCGTGTCAGGATATGTCAGAGTCACATTAAACGACATGAAGACCAAACAAAGGTTTGCTTGACCTGATTCACCTCCAGAAGGTCAGTGGAGGTCCACCCACATGTGAACGGGAACATCAGCGGTGGAGAACATTGCCTGGTACAGAGAGGCCCATCTGGAGAACATCACCTGAATAAAACAAGAGGGGCTGAGAAACCAGGAGAACTTCTGCTGAGGTGGAGAGCCTGGATGGATGGATGGTTAGATGATGGATGGATGGATGGATGGATGGTTAGATGTCTCCTTAGGCTGCAAGAAAGAAGATCTTCACAGAAGCTGCTAAAAAAAACATTGTGGCAGCTGTGGATTAGCTCGTATGTGCATGTTGATGCACACTAGAAGTTGACTGACACACACACACACACACACACACACACACACACACACACACACACACACACACTGGTTGGAGTGTGTGATGATCTAAGGCTGCAGACCCGTCCGAGTCCCAACAGCTGCCATGCCATAAAACTAATGAGACGACAGACGAGGCTGGGCATCCAACCTGAAACCTTCTGGAAGCTCAGAAGACACGCACACACACACACACACACACAAACACACCTGTCAATCATGCAATCATTCACGCTCTCATTTTCATCTAAGGACAGTTTACAGACTTCCATGAACCTACTGAGTGTTTTGGACAGAACCCAGGCAGGAGAACATGAAGAACCCAGGTAGGAGAACGTGAAGAACCCAGGCAGGAGAACGTGAAGAACCCAGGCAGGAGAACGTGAAGAACCCAGGCAGGAGAACGTGAAGAACCCAGGCAGGAGAACGAGAAGAACCCAGGCAGGAGAACGTGAAGAACCCAGGCAGGAGAACGAGAAGAACCCAGGCAGGAGAACGTGAAGAACCCATGCGGTAGAACGTGAAGAACCCATGCGGTAGAACGTGAAGAACCCATGCGGTAGAACGTGAAGAACCCAGGCAGGAGAACGTGAAGAACCCAGGCAGGAGAACGTGAAGAACCCAGGCAGGAGAACATGAAGAACCCAGGTAGGAGAACATGAAGAACCCAGGCAGGAGAACGTGAAGAACCCATGCAGGAGAACGTGAAGAACCCAGGCAGGAGAACGTGAAGAACCCAGGCAGGAGAACATGAAGAACCCAGGCAGGAGAACCGCCAGACTTTAACATTAATGTTGAAGACCCCTGTGTGACCTGGAGACCCCTGAGAATAAGATCTGATGTTTTGCTCCACCACCCCAGGATGGATTCTCTTCAGGAGACATCAGTGGACTCAAAGCAGCAGGAGGTGAACCTGAGAGGTGACACCTCACCGTCAAAGCCTCCAGAATGCAGCCCCGGAGACTAATTAAGTTTATGTTTCGGCCCCTCGCCTCCTCCTCGGCGTGCCTTCCAGATCCTGTTACCTCCATCTGGGCCACCCTGGAGAAAACAACACACTTCAGCGCAACATGGCAGAGCTCCAGGCCAGAAGGTGGGGGAGGAAGTTCTCCTGCGGCCGAGGAGCCCGGGAGCAGGACCACCTGGACCTCGGAGATGCTCTCCGACAGCACGGCGACGCCGAAGCGGCATCCGATCCGCAGCCGAACGTGACGACAGAAGATCCTGCATGGGAGCTTTGAGGTCTCCACTCAGCTGCAGCTTCGGCTGTGTGTGTGTGTGTGTGTGTGTGTGTGTGTGTGTGTGTGTGTGTGTGTTTGGGGGGTTGGTGGATTTCTAACCCAGTCTCGAGTTCCTAACTTCCAAAAACACACACACACACACACACACACATTTCTCCACACATGTAGGGTTTCAGGACGTGGAGGCTTCCAGAAAAGGCTGGTGGGTGGAGCCTCCACCAGGGGCAGGAGGTCCTCCCTTCATACGAGGATCTCCAGCGTCCATCCCATGTCTCCATGCCGTTTTTGTTCTTTTAATTTCTAAAAATAGGCCCCCCTTCTGATGGAGGGAGGCGTGTCCTTCAAGAAGTTCCCTAAAACCTCCTGCTCGGAGGTCGCCGATGCAGAGAGAAGGTCCTCCTGAGGAAGCACAGGTGCAGAGAGAAGGTCCTCCTGAGGAAGCACAGGTGCCGGTAGGTGGGAGGGCAGGACTCTGAGGCTCTGCTGAGTGGACCCTGGAGCTCCAGGAGATGTTTAGATGATTCCCGCCTGGTGTTGCTTGTCAGCTGCTTCTGCTTTTGGTGAAAATGAGAAGAGGGAGGTTCTCCTGGGGTTGTTCTCCTGCATGTCCAAGAGGGGTTAGCGCCCAGATTAGCTCCTCGTGGAGGGGGGTCTGTTCCAGCATGGATATGGCTGGGTGAGGTCAGGAGGTCGGGGGGATCTGAGATGAGCGTGTGAACCCAGGAGAACATCAGGTGACGTGTCTTTTGGTGTCTCAGGTTCTGCATGGATTCTTCACCCACGTCCTGCATGGAGGAGCTGCATGGACCAGAGGAGGAGGAGGAGGAAGAGGAGGAGGAGGAGGAGGAGGGTAAGGAAAGATGGTGTGGTTCTTCCCGTCTCCACCTGCAGACATCTGACGTTGAGATGTTTCCAGGTGACCTCCATGGAGCCGTCGAGGAGGAGCAGCAGCAGAAGAAGCCGGCGTGGGCGCCGTGTGTCTTCAGCAGGACCGACAAGGAGGTCTTCTTCTACGCCGGGCAGGAGATCATCATCACAGAGGGTCTGGACTCCTACGCTGGAATGATATGGCCGGCGGTGAGAAGCTCTGAGCCCAATCATCTGCTGATCTCCGATGTCGGTAGCCAATCACGGGGCGGGAGGGGCGGGGCTTAACCGGGCGGGTCAGCTGTCAATCATATGGACGTCCAGCTCGTTTGCCCTCAAGTAGATGCAGGGGTCGACGGGACCAATCATCCGCCCGGGTTCTGGAGATCCTAAAGATCTTCATGTGTCCACCAGGCTCAGGCTCTCTGCCACTACCTGGACTCTGACCGCCAGCGGCCGAGCCTCGTGGACCAGGCGGTCCTGGAGATCGGGGCGGGAACCGGCCTGGTGTCCATCGTGGCCTCGCTGCTCGGTACGTGACCCCGGACGCTGGTTTCCTCGGCGGCGAACGTTCTCCTCAAAAACTCGCCTGCGGTCCTCAGGTGCCTGGGTGACGGCCACCGACCTTCCAGAGTATCTCAGCAACCTGCGCTTCAACTTGTCCAGGAACACCAGGGGGCGCTGCAGACACACTCCTCAGGCAGCAGGTCTGTCCTGGAGCTTCAACCTGGAGGAGACCTTCCCCGCCTCCGTCTACCGCTACGACTACGTGCTGGCGGCCGACGTGGTGTATCACCACGACTTCCTGGACGAGCTGCTGGCCACCATGAAGCACTTCTGCCGGCCGGGCACCAGGCTCATCTGGGCCAACAAGGTCAGGATGGAGTCGGACCTGGTCTTCACCCGGCGCTTCACGGAGACCTTCGACACCAGCCTGCTGGCCGAGGACGGAGACATGAAGATCTTCATGGGAACGTGCAGAGAGGAGGAGGTAGGAGGCCAGGCGGGGCCAGAAGTCCAGGAGCATCTGAGGACGGAGGAAGGACCAGAGGAAGAGGAGAGCCGAGTTGTGGACGGTGGAGAACCTGGAGATGTTCACCTCAGCGAGGAAAAAGACAGAGAAACACATGGAGTGGGAGAAGATGAGCCAGCGAGTGACCAAGAGGAGGAGATGGGTGGGTCCTCAGAGGAGGAGGAGGTGGAGGTGGAGGAGGTCACTGAGGCCACCTGCAAACTGACGACTGGCGACGAACATCTTCCAGGTAGGTCTCACTGAGGAGGACGGTGGAGGCTTCAAAGGGTCTACTGGAGGTCAACTGAAGTCCACACACTTCTTCCTTCTGCATGGATCTCCAGGAAACACTACTACTAGTACTACCACCTCCTGAAAGATAAACTACTAACCCTCCTCCTGGTACTAGTTCTCCTACTACCTCCACTTCTCCTGCCACTACCAGTGCTAATGTTTTCTTGTTGATGTCCAACCGTCTGCAAAGCAATGATGGAAATGACTCCAAACATCTACTGAAGGACATTCCAATGATCTTGAGGACCTCCTTCTGCTGTTCTCGTGCTCCTCCAGCCTCGGGGCAGCCGGCATCTCCAGGCTGGGTTCCAGGCACCTGGATGGGCTTCGGCAGGGACGTTTACCGCTTCGCCCGGCAGGACATCATCATCTACGAGTCCATCGACTCCTTCGGCGCCGTCATGTGGCCTGCGGTGAGTCCTGGGGGGGCCGGGGAAGGTCTTCCACGTTATCTTCTGGCATCTTCTCGCCCTGCAGGCTCTGGCTCTGTGCTCGCTCCTGGACGACCCCGGGAGTCCGGTGGAGCTCAGGGGGACGGAGGTTCTGGAGCTGGGCGCCGGGACGGGCCTGGTGTCCATCGTGGCCAGCCTGCTGGGTGAGCCGTCCTGACGGAGCTTTAGATGGTTTGAGAACCCGCGGCATCTCGAGAAGTTCCCGCCTGGAACACCGTTTGTCTCCTCAGGAGCTTCGGTCACCGCGACGGACCTGCCCGAGGTGCTGGGCAACCTCAGGTCCAACCTGATGAGGAACACCAGGGGGCGCTGCACGCACACGCCTCGGGTGGAGGCCCTGTCCTGGAGCTTCAACCTGGAGGAGACCTTCCCCGCCTCCGTCTACCGCTACGACTACGTGCTGGCGGCCGACGTGGTGTATCACCACGACTTCCTGGACGAGCTGCTGGCCACCATGAAGCACTTCTGCCGGCCGGGCACCAGGCTCATCTGGGCCAACAAGGTCAGGATGGAGTCGGACCTGGTCTTCACCCGGCGCTTCACGGAGACCTTCGACACCAGCCTGCTGGCCGAGAACGGAGACATGAAGATCTTCATGGGAACGTGCAGGAAGTGAAGGACTGCCGGACCACGTAGTGTAAAGAAAGGCGGAGAAGTTTGAGATGAGCTCCGCTCGGTCTGGTCCTCTTCCACCGCCGTCCAGGTCTGAGAAGGTCCGACCCGCAGGGACACCACGAGAAGCACAACCTAGCATGTTCTTATCTCCTTGCTGTAGTTACCCCACGCTCAGAATGTCTGGAAGGAGACGTGAAGAGCAGCTGAGGTGGAGATGGTCCTCTACCAGGGGACTTCTTGTTCTTCACGATCACCTGAAACCAAGCCCTCCTGTTTGTTTGTCACGTGAAACATCTCCGCTGCATGCCAGGCCTCCACTGAACTCCTGCAGAGATCTACTGTGATTATTATTCTTGTTGCTTGAGAGTTTTTATATTCAAAGGAAGCAGGTGACCTCCACAGGCTGGACCTCCAAGGCTGGAGTCTGGAGGTCCGGCCCAGATTGGAAGAACCGACATCTTCTCCTACTGAGGGAAGAACTCCACCCTCAGCCCGGGCCGGGATGAGTCCGTGGAGGTCAACCGGAGGTTCTGGTCCCTGAGCGGAGGGCCGAGAGGAGGAGACCTGCTGACGTACCTTCATGTCTTCACCCCGATCCTGTAAATGAGAGGTTGAGTCTGGAGGTGTGTCTTCTGGCTGAGGGTCACGTTGGAGCGGCTCTAACAATACACTGAGAAGAACGCTTCCTTGCTTGAACGCTCCGTTGTGTTCTTCAATGTTTCTCCTCCGACCCGCTATCTCAGACACGTGCACATCTAGATGGAGGCGACTCCACCACAAACAAACCAGCGCACACATTTGATTCTTCCAAAAGAAAATGGGTTTTATTGAGTCCTTCTCGGTCTTTGCGAGGCTCGGCGGAGCCTCCTGCCCGAGGAGGAGCGGGTACGAGGTCCTCCTCGGAGCAGGAGGACCTCCTGACGCCCTGGACCGCATTGGCATTTCAGCGACGGACGGACGGAACCGCAGACAGATATGAGGGTCCATCCGGTGCCGGAGGAGGACGGCTCGGGTTCCCCGAGACCCGAACACAGGACGGAGGAGGAGGAGGGTCAAAGGGCCTTTCTCTCAGAGGTTAAAACCAAATATGTAGCAGCTACGTGGGGTTCCATCAGCTGGGAGGAACCACACCGGGGTCTGGGTGCACGAGAACCCGCTTCCTTCGGGTGGATGTTTAGGAAGGTCTCCGTTTCTGAAAGCGTCTCGGAAGAAGTTGACTCGGTCTCGAAGACGAGGGGAGGGTCCGGCAGGAGAAGGTGGACCGCGCAACCCCTTCACAAGCGTGAGGAGAACCAGCTCCTCGGGTTCGGACACGAGGTCCTCCTCCATCTTCTGACGGGTGGATGGACGGGCCGCCGTTTGGCACCACTGTCCGGACACGACCCCCCCCCCCCCCCCCAGGAGTCATGTGACCCTCCACATTCGGGGTCAGGGGTCACATGAGGGGGTCTTCAGGAAGTCAAGCAGCTCCGGATCCACATGCTAACGGCTAACAGCTAACGGCGTGACTCCAGCAGCCGTCCAATCGTATCGATCCGTGCCGACTGAACCAGCATGAAACCACAAGAGCTTGGATTTTATTCGCTGTCACCTCCTACAAAGTGTGAAGAATTTAAAAAAAAAAAAAAAACAAATCTAGTGATGGGTCTTCTTTTTAAGATGGGGGGGGTCAAAGTGTGTGCTCCTTTTAAAAGCTAAAGAATAATTAAAAACAAAAAACACACACCCATGCCTTTCCGCTAGAACATCACTCTCCGGCGTCCACACCCGAAGTCAAGCACTCTGAAGGACATCTCCGCACGCTTTCAAACCAACCTCCTCTCCTGACGGCCCACCAGACATGCAGATACGCAAAACCCTGCCTGGACAGAGGAACCAAACATCTGTCCGTCCTCTGGTGGAGCAAGGACGGACATCACGACTGCCACCGACGGACCTCCTCCGGGAGGGGGGGGGGGGGGGGGGGGAGACGACCTTCTCAAGCGGCGAGATGTTAAGCAGCCCGTGGAACCTGAAGGCAAAGGTCTAGGAAGGCACCTCAGATGCAAAGGAGCAACCCGGCGGAGGTGGACGGAAAGACCTCAGACGGGGCGTGGAGATTAAAAACAATTAGAAAGGTGGCGGCGGGGAGGGGCTGCAAACACACACTAACAGCCGGTTCTGCACGGTCGCGGTTGCGGGTCGGGGGGTTCTGGAGACGGAGGCGGGGGGGCCGCGGCCTGGTAAGGTGTCGAGTGCTTCGAGTCTTTTTTTATTTTCTTTTTTAGGCCTCGGCCTACGTCTAACATCTAAGAAGACGAGAATCCTCTGGAAGCTGCTCAGGTGCATAGTCCACGTGGCCCGCGGAGGGTTGGGGGTGGGCGGGGGGGTTCGAACCTGCGACCGTTCCATGCTCATGCACGTGTCCGAGGCGGCCTAGAAGGGCGTGAAGTCCGCGGGGTACATGACGGGGAGCCAGTGCTCGCTGAAGGTGGCGCTGTGCGTCCATCGCAGGTGACGCATCAGCTGGAAGAGGAAGCAAACCACAAAAAAAAAAAAAAGGAAAGAATTAGAAACCGCGGCCCGTCGCCGAGGGAACGGGCGCCTGGGATACCGTCGTACTTGGATGCAGTTCTTCATGTTGTCCTTGCTGGGCTTCTCCTCCAGCATCTTGGAGGTGTACTTCAGGGCCCGGCCGTACATCTTGTTCACCAGAGCGTGTTTGTAGGAGAACATTAACACCTGAGGAGAACGAGGAGAGCGTTAGATCCCGGGATGAGAAGTTCCTCCACCGAAGGTCCGTCTGATACTTCGCCGGCAGGAATCACCTTGGAGTCCGTCAGCTCCGCCCACTTCTGCACCTCCCAGAAGGTATCTGCCAGGGCTTTGCCCGCGGCCTGCGGCGCCTCGTCCGAGCTGCCGGACGGCTGCGCGGGAGCGTCCTCGGGCGCCGCCTGCCCCGTGGCCACGGCGGCGCCGTTGTCCAGGGGAGGCGGCGGCGACGGGGACGGCGGCGGCAACAACAGCTGGTCGGCCAGAGCGCAGCCCTTCCTGCAGAGGGCGTCCAGAAGAGACGACTTCTGCTTCTCCATGTCGCTGAAAGACCAGAAGTCGGCAGGTTAGGAGCCGGTCGGAGAATCGGACGCGGAGCGACTCCATCGAACATCTCCGACGTACGTCTTGATGGAGGCGGCGTCCGGCCGGGGGTCGTTCTTCATGGTGAGGTAGACGGCCAGGGCCGTCTGGTCGATGTGCGAGATGACGATGTCCGCCGCCGCCGCCACCTCTCGCAGGTGTTTTGCTCGCTCCTGAGCAACAGGAAGGACACACACACACACACACACACACACACACACACACACACACACACACACACAGAGCGTTACGGTTCTCCTGGATCACCGAGACCTCGCCTGCTTTGCCCAGGAAGCTCTCCCGCCTCCGTCGCGACCGTGCGAGCGCCGGAGGTCTACCTTCTCCGAGTCCAGCTGATGCAGCCGCTGCACGTGCAGGGGAAGGTAATCCGAGAAGTTCTCCTGCAGGTCGTCGTACAGCGAGCCGGAGTCCAGCCTGGGCGGCGGCGGAGGGAAGGCGTGATTGACGGCTCACGGGAGGGGGAGGGGGAGCGGCGGCGAGGGAACGCCACTCACTTTGTCATCCACTGGATCTTCAGGTCCCTCATGGCTTCCGCAAACTCCTCCTTCACGTCCTTCTCCTTGTCCCCGTCCTTGTCCTTCTCCTTTTCCTTCCCGCCGTTCTTGGTCTTGTTGGGCGCCGGGATCAGGTGGTAGAAGACCGACACAACGTCCTGAGGAGAGACGGCGATGGCGTTCAGATGTTAAAGCAGTAATACGAACCTCTGAGTGGAGATTTGAACCCTTCCCCCTGGCGTTAGCGAACTGGCTGGTGTTTTCATGGAACACGGACACACACATGACATGCTTCCACACAACAGACACACAGGAGGGCCGGCGGCGGCGGCGGCCCGTTTCCGCCGGTCGCTCCGCCGTACGGTGTTCTCTAGCCCATCCAGTACCTTTTTAAACTTCCCTTGTCGTTTTGCAGAGGCCTGCCCCTGGTGGTCAGAACAACACAGAGGGAGGGAGAGTCAACACAAGCACGCCAACGTTTCAAGGATTCTCTCTGGCGCCGTCCCGGCGTCCTCGCCCGGGGACCGCGGGTCCGCCGCCGTGACCTCTGGGGTTATCTCGCATCCGACGCGCGGTGGAACCTCGACTTACGATCGCTCGGGCTTTTCCGAGTTCGAGCCGAGCGAGGCGGATGTTTAGCTTCGTGATCGCAGGCCAGATCCGCGTCAGGAGCGAGGATGGCGAGCGTTTGTCTGGCCGTCAAGTGGCGTTTAAAGACGGCGGGACGTATCGCCGCTAGCTAGCGAGCTAGCTAGCTAGCCCAGAGAACACCATGGAAAAACCTGAGCGAGGTGTGCATGTCGTGGACTCGTCCAGAAGTTGTTGTGGGTGAGGAACGGTGATGGAGAGCATCGTCCGGGAGACGGCGGGGCGTTTACGGGGATTCGGCGCGGCGGACGGCGGAAACGTGGATGGACGCGCCGTTCAACCCGGTCGGGACGGTTGGATGGTTTTAAAAAGAGGCCCGGCTTCACTCTGTCTATAAATGGAGTTTAGACATAAAATTGAGCAAAGCTACATTTAGCATAGCATTGTAGCATTCAGGGTGGAGCCAGTGGTATGTAAAGTGTGCATGTTACATTACCGTCTCTTTTTATATGTGTTATTATTTTTCATACATTACACGTTATTTTTCCTATTTAAATACAGAATAAAACCGTGGGCTGGAACGGATTAACATTGTTTCAACTCATTTTAATTTGATATACTACAAGCTGGGATGAGTTGAACTCCTAAGTCAAGGTACCGCTGCTCTGAACTTCAGCTGGGAGCCTGGAAGCCTCCAGAGCATCTCCTTCACCTTCTTCACCAGGATGAAGTAATTTGGCAGCGAGAGCCATGGATTGAGCTTCGAAAGGGGGCGGGACATGACTTCTAAACGGGGAATAAACTGCGTAGAAAGCAGCGGACAACGGCAGAATTGGTGTTAAACTAGCCAGGAGTTAACTAACCTGGATATGAGTCAGAATGTGAACGTTCTACAGGGGCAGTATTTGAAGGTCACATTAGCGTCGCTGTGCGTTCAAAGGGTGTAAGTTCTCCTGAGGAGGTGCCTTTTCCATCCCTGGACCCAAACATAGGGGTGGGACTCAAAAAAAAAAATCACAGCGAGTCTTCAGAGTGAAACGGCGAGACGGGAAAAGCGTAGCCGCAAAAAGAAAACTGCATTCGATGCAGGACGGGTTCCACATTTGCCACCGTGGACGTTCTCCAACTCCCATTTTTAAAGGTATCATCAAGCTTTTCTGTTGCTCGGTCAAAATAAACAAGGGGGTTCTTGTTCTGCGAACAGACTGGAATCCAAGGACGAGGAGCCACATCGGACACATCAGGGGTTTGAGCAGCTTTAGTATTAGCATTAGCATTAGCATTAGCACAGACAGTGGCAAATGGGTGAGTTGACAGTGACGACGTGCTCTGAGAAGCGGCGCCTCCTCCGGCGGGTTCAGCCCCCGCGGGGACGGCGGGAAGATGTTTGATGGTGAAGAAGAACCAGCGTTCCCCGCCCACCACAACCCCCGGCCAGACCCCCCACACCCCCAGGAGTGGGGGGTCTGCGATCGTCCCGTCACAGCTTGGGTGACGAGTGAAGAAATCCCAGACAAGCCTGGAGACTACTAACAAGGTCTTGGTGTGAGGAGGAAGAGGAGGAGGAAGGGGAGGAGGAGGGCTGAGCGCCGGGCTGGACCAGGAGGATGATCAGAAACAACAGATCTACTCACTGCCTTCTTGCCATACTCGCTCTTTGGGACGACCAGAGACCCGGAGAGGAAGCATCCAGGACTGGTCCCTTTGGGGATCCTGCAGGAGGAGAAAGACCAGAGGGTAAACAGAACGGGGTTTTTAAAATGCTGTGATGAAGCAAAGAATCCTGCCACCAACTGCGCTCCTCTCGGAGAACCTGACGTTGAAGCCTCTCGATACCGGAGATGTCTTATCTTCCCCTGAGCTCGCTATCGGAATGGACGAACGCCCACGGCAACAGGAGTGTGTGCACACACTCCGCAAGCGGTGACAGGTGTGTCCGGTGCAGGGAAACCTCCGTCCCGAGACCGAGCTCGTAACCGATGTCCGTCAAATTAAATGTCTGATTAAAAAGAATTAAAAGGCTATGAATCTGTTCCAGACCCTGGTTTTAAAACAAGAATAAATGTACTTTGTTACTAACAAATGCTGTAATAAAAGTAATTCATGAAAAAAAGGAATGAGCAGGTTTGATTCAGTGCATTTAACTGAAGATGGTGGAGTTTTTCCATCTATCCATAACTTCCTTGCTCCACCCTGAATGCTACAATGCTATGCTAAGTGTAACTTTGCACTCCATTTCTGGACGGAGTGAAGCCGCTCCTCTTTCTACAACCATCAAACCCAAACGTCCCCGACCGGGGAATCCCCGTAAACATCTCCTGCATCCTCACAGACGATGCTCTCCACCATCGCACCTCTCCTCTTATCAACGACCAGACAGTTCCACAACACACACCTGGCTGGTGTTTTTCCATGATGTTCTCTGGACTAGCTAGGATCCCACTGTCTTCAAACACCTCTTCACAAACAGCGACGTCCACGTTGGTGTCAAACTCTCTTCCCGCGGATCCTCACTCAGATCTACCAAACATCCACCGTCTGCTCATATCTGGCAAACTCCGGAGGATTCCCTGGGAAGCTATGGTTCCTCTGCGCGACGCTATCTGGGCTACAAAGCTATGATTTCCTTTCCGCGGCTCACTGACTTGTCGTCCGACAGGGCGGTGACGTAGAAGTGCTGCGTGGTGCCCGGCGCCATGGTGACGGAGTTGGCCTTCTTCTTGGCCAGCAGGGCGGCGCGGTGCGTCTCGTAGACGTCCAGGCCGAGCGTGGTGGACAGACGGTGCGACACCACGAAGGGCAGGTCCTTCAGACGCTCCAGCTCGCTCGACTGCTCGTGGCGCACCTGCAGACGCAGGGTGTAGTCGCCTTTCTCCAGCTTGAGGGAATACTGCAGGGGGGAAGGGGAGCTGGCATGGTTAAAGAAAGTCTGCCTTTTCCTGGAAAGCCATAAAAGAATGGAATGGGCTTCCAGACAATCTTAAGAACATGGCTGATTTTCACACCTTTACACGGGCCGTTAAAAATTGGATTCTGGAGCGCCAAACATGCTAACGCTAACAATGCCAGGCGGGTATTTTGCCATCAGATGTTTCCCTTCTGGGTAACATCTGATGGCCCCCAGATGACCAAAGTAACAATATCACAACAATAGCACTTTCAACTTGCAAAATGCATATTTTGTTGCCTGTTTATATATTGTATAGTTATTTTATGTTTTTAATATACTGCTCAAAAAAATAAAGGGAACACTTGAACAACACAATGTAACTCCAAGTCAATCACACTTCTGTGAAATCATAGTGTCCACTCAGGAAGCAACACACATTCATTTGGACTTGTTTTAAGGACATTACATCAAAGTTGGATCAGCCTGGAGTTTGTTTTTACACTTTAATTTTGAGTGTGATTCCTAATCCAGACCTCCATGGGTTGATACATTTCATTTCCATGGATCATTTTTGTGTGATTTTGTTGTCAGCACATTCAACTGTGTAAAGAGCAAAGCATTTCATAAGAATATTTCATTCATTTAGATCGAGGATGTGTTTTTTAAGTGTTCCCTTTATTTTTTTGAGCAGTGTATATTGTCTATTTTATACAGTTTTATATTTGTATTGTCCAGGACTACAGATGGAAATTAGCTATGAGCTATAATCTGGTACAAACATCTCTGCCTCTGTGCTTCATGTATTTGTACACTGTCCTAATAAACTTCTGAACAAACAAACAAACAAACATGTGGAGACGAGGCCGGATCTCCTTCGTGGTCCGACGGAGGTTCACCTGGTGCGGGTAGGCGTCTCCCGAACCCAGCAGCCTCTTGTTCTGGTCGAAGAGCATCCAGAGCTGGCTGTCGAACTCGGACTCGTAGAGGAGCTCGCAGAGCATGGGGCAGCTGGGGGTGACCTCTCCGCTCTTGGGCTGGGGGGCCGCAAATCAAGTCAAAGAAGAACCGGAGAAGATCCTGCTCAGGTGCCGAGGGGAGAGCGTGGGCCTCACCTGATGGAAACTGTAGGTGAGGACGATCTCGTAGAGCTGCCGGTTGTTGGGGAGGACGTCTCTCAACCCCAGGGGTTTGATCTTGGAACTCAAGGGCCTGAAGGAGGAACCGTCATTAACCGGAGACCTCCAGCCACGGCACCGCCGGCCGGCTGCTCCACTCACCTGAGCGGCTGGACCCAGGACTTGAGGGTGATGGTCGGGGACACCTCCTCGTACCTCAGGGGCGAGGACACCTCGAAGCCGGTGATCCCTTCGGAGGCGTGCTGGGTCGCGGGCGAAACCGAGAGTCAGCGACAAACCTCGCGGAGGTCCTGCTCGCGTGAGAGGAGGAGATCTTACCACGTGCAGCGGCGACGGCGACGTGTTGAGGCCGTGGAAGGAGATGCTGTAGTCCACGGTCACGTCTCCGAGGCTGGCCCACCAGCGCGCAATGCACAGCTCAACTATCTTGCCTGACTGGAGAAGGAACAGAGTACTCTTCTCATATCCGACGGTACAAAATACATCCTCCGACGACCTCCGTAGATACGTAGAAGGTTACCGCCGGAGGAACCTACCAGCACGGGGAACGCCTCGGTCAGCGTGCCCTTCTCCAGCAGCGACGAGAACTTGTAGAACTCGTTGGCCCTGTAGGCCCTCTGTTTGACCAGGTGCACGGCGTGGAGAACAAACTTGGAGGACACGTCCCCAGAGTGAGAAGTCAGGACAATCTCTGTGAGAAGAGGAGGAGGTGGAGGAGGTGGAGGAAGACCTTCAGGGCTGAGGTGGAGGTGACCATGAGCGATCAAAAACCTGGAGCTGGTCTGTGTCGTTCATTAACTCCAGAGATCTTTCAAAGTAATGCTCATGGAATCCACAATTTATGTTGTGCACAAGCACACGCACACACACACACACACACACACACACACTATGACACTAACTAACACACACACACACACACACACACCTGCCCAGGACGCTCCTTGAGGGACGGTGATGAAGTGGCGTTTGATCTGCCCCGGCCTGAAATGGATGTCCTTGAAACTCAGCTCCTGATTCCGGCTGTCCGTCACCCTGCCGGGTCAGAGGCAGAGGCCCGTCACACACACCACACACACACACACACACACACACACACACACACACACACACACACACACACACACACACACACAGTAACACACACACACACACCCCTTACCTGGTGGGGATGATAACAGTGATGGGGACTCTGAACAGGGGGCCACAGGTGGGGGCTGCCGTGTCGTAACCACACACCTGCAGAAGGTAGATGGAGACGGCCATCAGCTGACGGTGCGTGCTGAGATCTTTCCCGCCGTCCGGCGGCGCCGACCTACCTCGGTGTAGTGCACGCCCTCCCTCAGCCCCAGGGGATCGATGCGGACGTTGACGTGGCGACACTGGTTCATCAGCTCCAGGTGGGAGGGGCACTGCACCCACGGGGCGGCGCAGGTGAGCGCCAGGTGGAGCTGCAAGGAGATGCGCTCCGAGTTCCCTGCGTCCAGGGTGGAGAAGGATGTGATCCTCACACACACACACATACACACACACACACGAGAAAACGTACCTGTGTTTTCTGGAAAGATGGGTTCGATTCCCACCCCGTGGTCAGAGGGGGACAGAATCTGGGCCGGGTCCCTGAGGTAGATGCCCCTCTGAGAGCCCACGGTCACCGAGAAGCCCAGATGGCTCGTGGGCAGAGAGGAGCTTTGAGTGAGGTAGTCTAATGCTCGGTCCACCTGACGGGCCGGGAGGAGAACCGGAGAAGGGATTATAGAAACACCGTGGGCGTCACCACGTCTTCCCCGCGTCCACGGGCGTGTGGTCACCTGGATGATCCCGTGGCCCTGAGCGAACACCTCGATGTCGTCCACCTTCAGGGCGGTGTTCTCCAGAGCTCTTCGCACCGCCGGGACCGACGGATGGATCCCGTTCTGCTTCAGGCCTTCACACGGGGAAATTGTTAAAACGGGGGGGACGCCCACCTCGGCCGTCCGGCACACACACACACACACACACACACACACACACGGGAGGGACGCACCTGAGAGGACGAGGGCGATGCCTCCGCAGGCGTTGGGGGACGACATGGACGTGCCATTCATCAGCTGGGTGCCGCGCAGCGTCCAGTTGGGTACGGACGCGATGGCGCCGCCGGGGGCGCTGATGCTGACCCCCAGGGCCCCGTCCGTACTGGGGCCCCTGGACGACCAGGTGTACTGGTTCGGGGGCAGCTTCTCCCGCAGGGAGTATTCGGCCACCATCATGTCCGGGGTCACGTAGGCTCCCACGCCTGAGGGGGGAGGAGAGATGGAAGATGAGGGTGGAATGACAAGTGTGTGTGTGTGTGTGTGTGTGTGTGTGTGTGCGTACCGATGACGCTGCTGGTGGTTCCCCCGGGGCAGCCGACCGTGGACAGGCACGGGCCGTTGTTCCCCGCGCTCGACACAAATATCACGTTGTGCTTCTGCACGGCCTCGGTGATCACCTCGCAGATCCTCCTGAGGGGACAAGGGGACGCATCGCAAGAAGCCACACACACACACACACACTTGCATGCGGCGTCGGTCCGTCACACACACCCCGAGTTGGGCCAGTGGGTAGCCTCCCCGTAGCTGTAGTTGACCAGGTCACACTTGTGGTTGATCACTTCGATCATCTGCGAGAGACAAGGTCGTGTGGAAAAACGTCACTTTCAATCGAATCCCCGAAGGAACGGTCGAACCGTAGATGTCGGCGTCTCACCGCGCGGATGAGGCCGGTGCCCGTCTCCATGGTGCTGAGCCGGGTGTCTCCGATCTTCAGGGCGAGGATCTGGGCGCCGGGGGCCACGCCGTTCCGCTCGGGTTCGTCCGGGAAGTAGCCGGCCGCGATGCTGGCCACGTGCGTCCCGTGAGCCCCTTGGGACGGCACACAGCAGGGTCAGCGCCGCCTCGGACCGCGGCGAGGACCACCTCGACCCAGAGGAACCTCACCTCCGCTGGTGACGATGCAGAGGGTGTTGCCGTCGTCGTAAATGTTGACCGAGTAGTTGAGCATCTCGGCGCTCCCTAGCGTGGCGTACTCTTGGTTCTCCCTGTAGGAGCTCAGGACGGTGCACTGGCCCAGATCTCCACACTCGGATGTGTCCATGACAGCCCTTTAACGGAGAAAGAAGATGGACAGGTCTAAGAAGTGTCCAGATGGGAGTTCCAGCCTCCTCCAGGAGACCCTATTGGATTTGCACTCCCACGGCAGTAAGAGACCACGGTAGGAAGCATCTGCGACCTGCACCTTCAGCCACACACTCAAAAACAAACCACAGAAGAAGAGGAAGACGGACCACATGGAAGTGTTTTTATCTTCTCCCTGCATTGCTTCACTGGGAGAAGAACCCCGTTGGCCGTTAGCTATATCTGTACCTATTTTGGACCAAAATGTAGATGTTTTGGTCCAAAATAAGTCCTGCAAGCCCTGGAAACCCCTCAAAGACACAGCTCCTGCACATTTTGTCCCCAGGAAACATCTGGTCACCTAAACTTTTAAAACCGGCAGCTCCATTGTTTGCAAGATCTATCTGCGAATGTCCGCGGCTTATGAGCTCCACCAAGCACCGCTGAGTTCCTACGGAACCGGAAAAAGACCCTGCATGGGAGTAGGAGCTCGGATGGATCCGGGAGCTGAGGTTCCTCTGCTTCAATGCCCCAAGAGACAGACCGGTTCCTGAAAAGCTTCTGGGAGCTGCAGAAGGTTCCTGCGGTGAGGAAGCACACCGGATTGCGGCTATTATGACCTACTTCCATGTGATGCCATCGTGCCAGAGCACGCAGTCGTAAACGGGCCCGGGGTCGCTGTACTTCTTTTCTAGAGACGCTAGCAGCTCCGACTGACTCTGCAGCTCCTCCTTCTGTAGTTTCTCCATCTGACGGCAGCAAGGGTGGGGGAGCGAGGTGTGTGAGAAGGAGGCGGCGGGAACACACCGCTCAACGGAGCGGAGGAGGACGGAAACCCGGCGGCTCAAATGTGTGCGTCCGACCTGCGACAGCGTGGAGTGCGAGAGGTCGAACTCCTCCGTCCGGCGGCAGACCTCGGCGAGGGCCGCCCGGTGGTGCGGGTCCCACATCTTCTCCTTCCGCTCTTTCTGCCAACACCACAAAGATCACCGTCATCTCCGGACTGTAAACCACTACTTTCTTCACACGCTTTGAACACTGCGGTTTAAACAACAACAACAACAACAACAACGCGGGTAATTTATGGATTTTCTTTTGGCTGACAAGCTTCACGCCGCTAAAACATTTCGCCTCGTCACATCGCACCGATGAAACGAACGTGAAATTCCGAGGCCGTTCAATTGCGACGCCGAAGAAGACGACTTTAACGGTTTAAGCGCGCAGGTGGAAGACCAAGATAGCGATCGTCTGGAGGAGGACAAAGCGGGGATAGAAGATGGATGGACTTTCCCTTGTCCTATTTATTATTCATCTTTTTCATCAGCTGTGTTACAGCCACAGTTGGGAAAATTTCCAGTATGTATTTGTGGATGTTACTCGTATGGATTTGATTAAAAGTTTAAAAAAAAGAATTCTGTGTAAATATCTCATGTTACAACATGGACACCTGCAGCTTATAGACAAGTGCAGTCTATATACTGTAAATTCTGGCATTTAAGCTGCTACTTTTTTACACGCTTTGAGAACTGCGGCGTTTACAACAATGCGGCTAATTTTTGGATTTTTATCGGGTAATTACGGTGGCTTCCTTCCACCGACACCATCACAGAGGACGAATGAAACGGTTTCTCCAAACCCACTCTCATTTACGATCATTCTTCAGACCGTCCATTTTGCGCTTATTGCACACACACCCCCCTCATGAAAAAGACGCGCAGAAATGCATTTGATGCGGCTTTTGAGTAAAAAGCGATCAGTCTGGCTGTCCAAGAAGGAAATAGAGCTGCTGCATGGAAAAATCTGTTCTCAAAACAAGCATTTGCGTTACGTACCGGTCGTTGTAGATGTTACCGTCATTTACTTTAATAAATGTTTAAAAAAAAAAAACTTTCCTGTAACATCTTGCTGCATTAATATCTCATGTTTTAACAAGGACACCTACAGCTTATTTATGTACAATTTCTATTTTCTTTTAAAAATTAGCAGACCTATATAAAGGTGCACTCTATCGCCAGGAATTTCCAGTATATCCACAAATATTAATACGTTTGATTTTAGCCAGTGCGTCTCATATTCAGGTGCGCTCAATAGTCCGGAAATTACGGCAAAAAAGATATTTAGATAAATAATAATTAAGACGGCGTCAGCAACAAGACGACATGTGGAGAGGAAATCATGAGATTAAAAGCATCAGCAACAGACGGCACCTCTGGCTCGTTTCCATCTGTGTGTTTTCATAATTAAACCGTTAAAAGATAAATTCACAGATGCCAGAGCGCTGTGCGTACAAGCCGCACACACACACACACACACACACACACACACACACACACACACCTGTATTCTCTCCTTAAGGGCCTTGGGAAAGAACTCATAGCCATTTTTAACTCCGATGTGATACTTCCCCGACGGGTTGACCCAGGTAGGAGGGATCTGGAGAAGATGAGAAGACATTGAATGGAAGGGAAGCAGGGAGAAAAATGTGACAAAGCAGAACAGATGTCTTAGTAGACCACGGTGGGAGCGGACCTTCAGTGTTCTGCCAGAGAGACCGCCGACCGTCCCGTCTTTGGGTTCCACCACGGTGCTCATGTTCACGTCGCTGCTGCCCGTCGTGTCGATGATGTCCACGATCTTTGGCTTCCCGTCGGTCGTGACCTGCAAATGCAGGGAAAAGCCACGTTCGGTAAACACGAAGCAAAGCAATTTGAGCAGAAGATGCAAAGGAGGAGCCGATGCCGCCTCAATCCAGACGTCTGCTGCAGGTTTGCATCTAAGCTGAGCAGATGGAGCATCTAGTCTAGATAACTGGAATGACACATCCAGGCTCGGTGAGGAGAACCCTTCAGCTGCAGAACATCAACCTTGCTGAGCAGCTTAACCCTCTCAGGCTCAAATTAAGTTGTAGTTGCAGGAAAAATCTGATATTTGGCTGTCGCAAATCTGCAACATCTGCCTGGTGAGGGTTTTTAAAGGCAGGGGCCACTTTTGACCTCTGAACTCCTTTCCAAGAAGGACAACGCTCACTGGGAACAAAATGTGCTTCATCTTGTTAAAATGTTGTCTCCAAACTTAGCAAATACACAAACAAAGGCAGATAATGAGCGCTGTTTACTCGAGAGTCCAGTTATTAATCAGACAGAAACACAACTTGCGCAGGCTGACGGCCGCTGAGTTAAGGTTATACTCTTTTCAAGCATCTGTCAAAATGTCCCGGGATTATTATTTGAAGGTTTATGACACAGAAACCGAGCCGAGCCGGTTGTGGGTTCAGAATCTCGACATGTTATTCAGAAAACCGAGCAGCAGCGCTGAGGCTAGGCTAACATGCCTCGCTAGCTAGCAGCTAGCCGATAACAGATGCTAGCTGAGATAACATTAAAAAAATGTTCAGTAAACTGGTCTTAAAATAAAACCGCACGGCCGGGAAATAAGATTTACACCCTAGAATTGTCGTGTGTCCGGTTGTCACGGCATTTATAGGTGTTTTTTGCTTTTTTTTGACGGTGCTCATCCACCGAGCCGAGCCCGCTAGCTTGCTCGTGTGGCCTTCCGCTAGCGCTGCGCCGAGCTAGCGCGGAGCTCCGCGGATCGCTAGCCGGGCAGCGGGGCGCACTCCACCTGCATGCCCGGGGCCCCCGGGTCCACGCCGGTGTCGAGAATGGCGATGAGCACCCCTCGGCCATCGTACTCCGGGAATCTGCTGAGGTAAGAGGCGGCGGCGGTTTCTTTCTTGGGGAGCAGCCCGTGGAAGGGGAACGGTTCCTCGTTGGAGTGAGCAGCCATGATCGGAGGAGCGACAATGAAAACAAAGCAGCGAAATGGGGATGAGGCTCGGAGGGGAGCCGGGCGGGGGGCCCGTTAAAGGGGCCGCGCCGCGCCGCCGGGGACCTTACGCTCCGCGCCGGGCCTCCGGGGAGAGGAGCGCCGCTGCACACCTGTCCGCAGGTGAGCCTCCGCTCTTCTGCTTCTGGGGCCACACAAGGAGAAGAAAACCAACACCATCTCGGACATGTGATAAACACCGTTCAGATGAACATGCATGCATGCATTCATTCATTCATTCATTCCAGACTGGTATGCACCTGAGGGGCAGGAGACAAGCCAGGTGTAACGACAGCAAGGTGAATCTCAAGGTTCTTCATGTGGAGATCCCCATCCAGCCACCCTCTCATTCACACCGAGGGACAGTTTGAGAGTCTTCAAAGAACCGTGGGAGGAAGGCAGAGACCATGGAGAGAACCCAGGCAGGAGAACATGGGGAGAACCCCAGGCAGGAGAACATGGGGAGAACCCGGGTTGTACATGTAGAGTCTGTTGCCACTTAATTTTCACTGAAATTGCACGTGCACAGGCACGAGTAAAAGTTTGCTCACCAAGCTACACTCAAACGTCTTCTTGCACTGTGTTCTACTCACTGCTCTATTGCAATGTTCACATTCATATCTAGAATCATATTTCTAACAATGTTTCCACTCTTCTACCAGCACAGTTCCAACTCCACCTTGAACTTCTCTGTTACCCCTACAGCACACCTCACCACTGTCTCACAGCGAGCATACATGTCCTGCACCAGTCTAACATACTTCTCTGCCACTCCAGACTTCCTCATACAATACCAGAGCTCCTCTCTTGGCACCCTGTCATATGCTTTTTCTAGGTCTACAAAAACACAATGCAGCTCCCTCTGGCCTTCTCTGTACTTTTCTATTAGCATTCTCAATGCAAATACTGCATCTGTAGTACTCTTCCTAGGCATGAAGCCATACTGCTGTTCACAAATGCTGACTTCTGCTCTCAGTCTAGTTTCCACTACTCTTTCCCATAACTTCATTGTATGGCTCATCAACTTTATCCCTCTATAGTTGCCGCAATTCTGCACATCCTCTTTATTCTTAAAAATAGGCACCATCACACTTTGTCTCCATTCTTCAGCCATCTTCTCACTCTCTAAGATCCTGTTGAATAATCCGGTCAGAAAATCTACCGCTGCCTCTCCAAGACACTTCCACACCTCCACAGGTATATCATCATCAGGACCAACTGCTTTTCCACTCTTCATCCTCTTCAATGCCTTCCTCACTTCACTTTTACTAATCTGTGCTACTTTGTGGTCTACAATAGTCCCCTCTTCTACCCTTGCCTCTCTTTCATTTTCCACATTCATCAGCTCTTCAAAGCACTCTCTCCATCTTCCCATCACTCTTCTAGCATCTGTCAATACATTTCCCTCTCTGTCCTTAATCACCCGGACCTGTTGTACATCCTTTCCATCATTATCTGTTTCGCCAACCAGTATAGATCATTCTCTCCCTCCTTACTGTATAACCGAGCATACAAGTCATCGTACGCCCTTTGTTTTGCCTTTGCAACTTCCATCTTATAAGTTACCCTATTTTCCTGCTTTTTTCTGTAAAAAGGTATTCACTACAGCCATTTCCATCTTTTTTGCAAACTCTACCACCATCTGTCCCTCTGCATTCCTATCCTGGATACCAAATCTCACTTCTTCATCCCCTCTGTTGCCTTCACCAACATGTCCATTGAAGTCTGCACCAATGACCACTCTCTCATTTCTGGGAATATTCTGCATCACTTCATCTAACTCATTCCAGAACTTCTCTTTCTCTTCAGATTCACATCCCACCTGTGGGGCATAGCCACTAACAACACTGAGCATCACACCTTCTATTTCTAGTTTCAGACTCATAAGTCTATCTGACATTCTTTTCACCTCTCGGACGTTCCTAACAAACTCCTTCTTCAAGATAACTCCTACTCCATTTCTCTTCTTGTCAGTACCATAATAGTACAACTTAAAGCCTGCTCCTAAGCTTCTAGCCTTACTACCTTTCCACCTGGTCTCCTGGACACACAGTATGTCCACCTTCCTTCTCTGCATCATGTCGACCAACTCTGCCTTTTTCTGTCATCGTACTCATATTCAAAGTCCTTCCTCTCAGTCCCAGGCTCTTTCCTTTCCTCTTCTCTCCCTGCTTCTGAACCCGCCTTCCTCCTCTCCTTCTTTGACCTACAGTAGCCCAGTTTCCATTGGTTCCCTGTAGGTCATCGGTGCCGATGGCGGTCGTTGTTAACTCGGGCCTCAACCTGATCTGGTTCTTATGGTCGATTCGCACGTTTGGTTTTGGCAAAACTTCTACACCGGATGCCCTTCCTGACGCAACCCTCTGCATTTATCTGGGCTTTGGACCTGCTCAGGGACTCCCTGCTCCGGCCAGTGCCGCCCTGACGCTGCATTACAATACACTGCAGACAGCAAAGTAGGAATTTCACCTTACAGGAAAGCTCTTTTCTACACCGTGCATGTGACAATAAACGCTTTGAATCTCTTCTTACCACCATGGGCGGAACATGTGGAGATGTATCTCAATAATGTTGATGGAACACATTTCCTTGGAGAGTCAAACATCTCCAGCTGAAGAACCCTCCTGCAGGAGGTCCACGTTCTGCCCCGGGATCATCTCCCAGGACCAGGAGGAGCCTCCAGTCTGCTGAAGGAAGACGGATCCACCAGACACCCAAATATTATTTATCTCCTCCGTCTGGATCATCTAACTTGGCAGACGTCTTTCCTTTTCTAGGCCACTTCCAGGCATTCTAGAGAACAGCCACTAGGGGGTGCTGTATCACCGATGCTGCGTTTTGGTGGCCTTCTCGGGCTTCCAGTCGAGCTCCAGTGAGGGGTCTTCTTCTGAAGGGGGTCACAGATGTTACATCTCCATAATCCTGCAGAATAAGTCTCCCCAGATACCGAACACACCCCGTTTGCCGTCTCTGCCGTGAGATCCCGCGGCTTTAGTTTCATGTTAATCCCTCAGGGTCGGTAGCTTCATGTGGGAGGCAGATGTTCTCCAGCTCGCACCGGATGTTCTGTGGAGTTTTCAGGCACCTCCGTCTCACGCTGGCGTTGCTAATATCTTCATTTTTGATTTCTTTAATTTAATGATGTCAATAAAAGTATCTGAATCAAACCAAAGCGGTGCGTTACTTCGTGCGGCCGAAGCGGAACGAATCTCCTCCGATCAAATGGACGTCCAGGTCTGAATCCAGAGGAGTTCTCCAGCAGGTCCAGGGCCGCCTCCTCTTGGTGGAACACCTCACCAGGAAGGTGTCCAGACCAGATGGAGCCACCTCATCTTGCTCCTCTGGAAGACCGAGCGCCTCATCCCTTCTCCAAGGTGAGACGCCAGACACCCTGAGGGTGAGGAGCAATCTCATCTCAGCCTCTTGTATCTCCGCCCACAGCTCCTGACCAGAGGTGAGGGTGGGAATGAAGATCCACCGGGAAACGGAGATCCTTCATCACCACGACAGACCAATGGTGAGTCTTCTCTCACTCGTGAGCAAGATCTGAAGATACTCCACCTCCTCTGAGAGGAGCTGAATCTCATCCTGGCAGGAGGTCATGAGCCGATGGAGGGAACAGGACCACAACATCTGCAAGAAGCAGATGAGTAAAACCACTCATGTTGCACCTGGTGCACCTGGACCTTCAGGTCACGTCGCCCACTCTGTAGGAGGAAGTGACCGTGAAGCCTGCTCACCAGCATTCCACCGGGAGGAGAACCTGGCTGTATCTGCACGCCGAGTCCATCCGCTTTTCTCGTTCTTCTCGTTCTTCTGAGGTGGAAACATCACATCCGGCCTGTGGAGGCCTCAGACGCGGATCCACCACGAGCACCGGAACGTAGAGGGGTTTGGATAAATCACCCCTCCCTGAACCTGCAGTCTGTGTATGTGTGTGTGTGTGTGTGATGCAGCAGTGACAGCTGTTCAACATGTGCTAACGCCCTGAAACTGCACGCTGGTAGTGTGAGAAGAAAACAACGGCGGTGAGCATCTTTCCACTAATCTCCACACCATTCACAACTACTCTCACTTCCTCTATGGGTGTGCATTGTCCCGCAGAGAAACACACACACACACACACACACACACACACACACACACACACACACACACGTTGGTTCACCCAAGGGCGTAGTCGGTGTTGCCAAAAGCCTGTCTCAAGCAGTTCTACAGTCGTGTTTCTTGCAGGTTTGATGTGCTTGGAAGGCTCTGCAGGAGCATGGCGGCGTGCTAACTGTGTCAATGGCGTGCATGCAGAGGTCAGCCATGTTGCAAGTGTGTGTGTGTGTGTGTGTGTGTGTGTGTGTGTGTGTGTGTGTGTGTGTGTGTGTGTGTGTGTGTGTGTGTGTCTTTAACAGGGTGATTCCTCCTCCCAGGGACTCGATGAGACAAGAGGTCTGATTAGCTGCAAAGCTGTTCTAAAGGAGTCGTGGCTAATCCCTGCGGCGCCGTCACTGCTGCAGCGTCCAACCGGACACGAGCATGTCAGCGGCCCGGCGGTCCATCGGGCCGCCGAGGTTCTGGTTCCTGTTTCACCCGATTCGGGCCGGACCTCCACCTTCTGAGCTCCTCCATCTGCACCGGTTTCCAAACCGTCGTCCTCCAGAACGCTGCAGGACCCCCTCCTTGTCGTTCCATGTTGGGGTCCTTTCTATGGAGTTGTACCCCACACACACACACACACACACACACACACACACACACACGTATACACCCATTCGCACACTGAGGGGGACACGATCAGAGCCCCCACAGACAACATGCTGGTTAGAAGACCAAAGACTTATTTTTGCATAAATAAGATAAGATAAGATAAGAACAACTTTATTAATCCCGAAGGATATTGTTGTGCCAGAGTTACAGAAAATATAACAGTAATAAATAATAAAAAGAAAAAGGCAGAATTAGAAATAAAAATAAATTATAAACTATAAAGTGTCTATAAAGTATAAATATGTCATATTTCTAAACTGACCTTGTTCCTGGGGGGTCAAACCGGTCCTGCTATAAATTATTAGATCAGAGGTCGGGATTAGATCAGATTAGCAGATTACAAGGCCTTTTCACAACCAAGGATCAGCTTTCCCACGCCAAGTTTGCACACAAAGGAGACATTTGGGTCGCGGCGCCGTGGGCGGGCGATGACGTCAGACGCCGCAGGTGTTCCTGTGAATTTCTAACCTATTGTGGCGAGCAGAGTAACGATCGGAGTCCAGGAGAACTTGCTCTTTAGAAGATGGTTTTAATTGAACAGTCTGCAAACCCAGGAGGTCCCTCTCAGTCGGACTGAGGGTGCGGGATATTCGTTCTCTGTATTTAACCCATCATGGATGAAGCAGCTTGAGGGCAGGGGAGGAAGATTCATCTGGACACGTATGACAAACCTGAACGTGTCGGAGGGTCGAAGCAACAATAAGAGAAAAGCAACATACGTGAATAACAGGAACAGAATAAATGTGTTTTCATTCATGTTTTGATTGACCTCACACGGGCCGCCGAAGGGACGCCTGAAGGTCTGATCGCGAGTGGATCGACCAGGACCACGTCCTACTCAACATCTCCAAGACCAAGGAGGTGGTTGTGGACCTCCGGAAGAATCGGAGGGGACAGGTTGTGATCCAGGGTGGAGATAGTGGACTCCTGCAGGTACCTTGGGGTCACATTAACCACAAACTGGAGTGGACACACAACACCGATGTCCTCTGCAGGAAGGGTCGGAGCAGGATGTTCTTCCTTTGGCGTCTGGAGCTCCTCCAGACCTTCTACCAGTCTCGGGTAGCCAGCACACTCATCTTCTGGTGGGGCGTTGCCACGACCGCTGAGGTCCCTCGATGCACCACCTGATGTGCAGCTCCAGCTGACGGTTCATCAGAGCTGAACGCTTCAGAATAAGAATAAGAATAAGAATAAGAATAAGAATAAGAATAAGAATAAGAACAACTTGATTTATCCTGAAGTAAATCGTTGTGCCAGAGTTACAAGTAAAACATAACAATAATAAAAATAGTAGAAAATCGTATAAACAGTAAAAAAAGGGGGGGGGGGGATAAGAAATACAAATAAACTATAAAGTGTCTAAGTAACAAGTCAAGACTATAAAGTGTCTTAAGGTCGTGAGCACCAGGTGGAAGCCAAGGAGTGCACAAGAGGATGAAAAAATATTGCACATGCAGCTGTTATGACATAAAATATTGCACAGTTATGAATATATATACAGATAAATTATTACGATTTACAGCTAGTGGGTGAGATTGTTTTTTTTTTTTTTTTTAAAGTTTAAGATTTTGAGATTCCCTTCGGCTGAAGGGAGAGGAATTAAAAAGTCTGATCGCCTCAGGTAGGAAAGACCTCCTGTGGCGTTCAGTGGAGCTCCTCGGTGGTATCAGTGTACGACTGAAAGAGCTCTGACAGGACGTCAGTGTCCATGCAGGGGGTGATGGACGTCCATGATGCTGAGGAGCTTCTCTGACACCTGCACCACAGACTCCAGCTCCACTCCAGGACAGATCCAGCTCTCCTGATGAGCTTCTTGAGTCTGTTAGCATCAGCTGTCTTGATCCTGCTGCCCAGCACACAACAGCGTAGAAGATGACGCTGGACACCAGCGAGTGGTAGAACCTCTGCAGCATGGTCCTGCAGACGTTGAAAGATCTGAGCCTCCTGAGGAAGAACAGGAAGCTCTGACCCTCCTTGAAGATGGCGTTGGTGTGGACCATCATGGCCAACGTCCATCACCCCCTGCATGGACACTGACGAGCTCCACTGAACGCCACAGGAGGTCCTTCCCACCTGAGGCTATCAGACTTTCTAATTCCTCTTCCTTCAGCCGAAGGGAATCTTCAAATCTTTGTACTTTTTAAGACCTTAAAACACTTGATAGCCACTTTATATACACTTTATATTTTACTGTATTTTATTCTCCCTCCTTCCTACTATTATCTATTATTGTTATGTTTTACTTGAAACTCTGGCACAACAATTTCCTTCGGGATAAATAAAGTTCTTATCTTCTCTTATGATGCTGAGGAGCTTCCTCAGAACCTTTGTGTCCACCAGGCTGGAGAGCAGCAGTCCGGAGGTGCATCTGTGCTGCTTCCTCGGTGGATGTCTTCTATCTCTTTATTTGAGTTAAAACTCTTATTTATTTTCCCTTTTTTTTTCTTAATATTTGACATTATAACTCGCAGACTCGCATCTCGGGTCCTTCCCGGTTACCATGACGACGCGGCACGGATCACCCCTCATATACCGGAGTGGGCGGAGTCTCCCCGAGGCCACGCCCACTCCTCCTCCCCCTCCCCCTCCCGCTGCTGCTGCGGGACCGGAGCCGAAGCGGCGGCGGCGGCGGCGGGACGCGGTCGGGACGGAGCGGGGCGGCAGACCGGAGAGCATCGATGTGCACAAACCCCGGATTATCCGTGCGCTCGGGAGGCCGGAGCCACACCAGCGTCCACGTCCACGCGTGAAGAAGAGGAGGAGGAGGAGGAGGAGGAGGAGGAGGAGGAGAGCCGCGGCGGGAGCATGGCGGTGGAGGAGGAAGGGCTCCGGGTTTTCCAGAGCGTCAAAATCAAAATAGGTAAGAAAGGGAAACATCTCTCACACACACACACACACACACACACACACACACACACACACACACACTGCCCCCCCCCCTCCCCCGCCCGCCTCCGGCCGCGGGACCGAGCCGCCTCTTCGACGCCGTTATTGGGATTCAAATCACACGCAGCGCCGGTTGTCGGTAAAAGAGAAAGAAAAAAAAAACACGGAACCGTAAAAGGGTTCCGGTGGGGGGGAAGGGGGGGGGGGCAACCGGGACCGGAACTAATCTGAAGCCAGGAGATGATTTTTAGCTGGAGAACATCCAGATGCTTGTTGTTCTTGTGTATTAACCCGCTATTACACCGTTATTACACACACACACACACACACACACACACACACACACACACACACACACACACACCTCCACATCTGTCCCCCAACCCCCAAGACAGTATCGATCATCGCGCCCCCCCCCCCCCCCCACACACACACATTTCTATATTTAGCTCTCCTCCCCCCTGGAGGGGGATGTGGACCAGGGGGATCTCCTGTGTGGATCCATGGAGATCATGGAGATCATGGAGATCATGGAGATCATGAGGCTGATGTCCTCAGGAGGATCTCAAACCATTTGGTGATTTTTGTGCCTGTTCCAGTGTTGTTCCAGTGTTGTAATAACATTGTAATAACTCAGAACGGCTAGCTTGACTTGAAGAAACACCAGGTTCAGGACCTGGACCGCGTCCGAGCCCGGCACGCCACTTCCTCCCTGGGTTTCGCCGCCGTCCCGGGTCACTGGACCCGCCTCCTCCTGGTCTACACTGACATCTGGCAAGCACCCCCACCCAACGCCCACGGCTCCGCCGCCCACATTGTTTGGACTCCAAACATGCGACATAAGGGATGAGCGGAGAAGATAAAAAAATGACAGGGCGCACACACACACACACACACACACACACACACACACACACACACACGTGCCAGCCAGCACCGGATCTCCTCCAGCCAGCTGATGGAAGCTGCTTTCTTGCTAAACTGTGAGGGATGGTGGCAGATTTCTGGGAAAAAAAGAACCCTGGATGACCCAGGCTGGTCCGGAGGTCTCCTCTGGTCCAGAGGTCTTCTCCAATCTAGAGGTCTTCTCCAGTCTGGAGGTCTCCTCTGGTCCAGAGGTCTCCTCCGGTCCAGGGGTCTCCTCTGGTCCAGAGGTCTCCTCCAGTCCAGGGGTCTCCTCTGGTCCAGAGGTCTTCTCCAGTCCAGAGGTCTCCTCCGGTCCAGAGGTCTCCTCCAGTCCAGAGGTCTTCTCCAGTCCAGGTGTCTCCTGTGGTCCAGAGGTCTCCTCCGGTCCAGAGGTCTCCTCTGGTCCAGAGGTCTTCTCCAGTCTAGAGGTCTCCTCCGGTCCAGAGGTCTCCTCCGGTCCAGAGGTCTCCCCCAGTCAAGGGGTCTCCTCTGGTCCAGAGGTCTTCTCCAGTCTAGAGGTCTCCTCCGGTCCAGAGGTCTCCCCCAGTCCAGAGGTCTCCTTCGGTCCAGAGGTCTCCCCCAGTCCAGGGGTCTCCTCTGGTCCAGAGGTCTTCTCCAGTC
>NC_141286.1:26437891-26445391 GCF_037954325.1 Fistularia commersonii
AAATTTGCTCTCGTTCCGTGCTGGTTTTGTGCACCATCACATGCGCGCCCCTGTGCACGTTTGGGGGCGGTTATGTATGATTGACTTATTTACCCGCCTGTCCGCTCAGGCGGGTGATCATTAGCTTTTGGCGGCCGAGGAAAGAGCGGGACTCCATCAATAATTGAGCGTCGGCTCCGTGACCTCCGGCCACACCTTCACCCACGCTGGCTCGCACAAATCTGCACAGGAAGTTAGATTCGACGAGATGATGAAGGTCCCGTCTGGGCCATGATGATGACGAGCCGCGCGCTCTCCTCCTCCTCGATGTCCGAAAGCCTCCTCGGGTGTGGCGGGAAACCCCCCGGCTAACACCCGCTCCAGGATCTCCGTTCCTGCCAGGTGTCCAGGAGGGACTTCGCTACATCCCCCTTTTAGTTTTGAGAGCAGTCGCTAACCGCTAACCATGTTAGCTGGGAGGTCCCAGATGCACCATCGAGGTGAAAAAGTCCAAGCTGTGGTCCAGATCAGGACCTTCTCCCTGCTTGGAAGGCGTGAAGAGGAAGAGGAAGGTCATCTCCTCTGGAGATCTTCAGAGTTTCAGTCCACGGTGGAGAACTAGCTGCTCGCTCTGAGCTGGTTTAGAAGTGTGTGTGTGTGTGTGTGTGTGTGTGTGTGTGTGGCAGTGGGGAATACCTGGAGAGCGTGTGTGTGTGAACAGGAGTGTTCTCACGAAAGGTGGTATCAGCTTGCATTGGACGTGCACGTCTCTCAAAGTGCACATTTTCTGTTCCAGCCCTCTCCAAACTCTTGTTTGCACCCGAGTCGGGGGGAAGTTTACAACCCCTGTCTTCCTCTGCTTTCTAGCCGTCTCTGTGGCATTCACACACACACACACACACACACACACACACACACACAGGGGTAACTGGGTTGTTCGCCGCTTTAAACAACATCTTGGATCCAGTTGGAATTCCTTTCTCCTCATCTCATTTCCTGTCGTAGCCTCGGCCAGCGCTAACCGCTCTGCAGACGTCTATCTGCCCGGCTTCTCTCTCTCTCTCTCTCTCTTTCTCCCTGGTCTTCCTGATGGACTTCACTGCTTGTATTTCCCCCCCCGCCGCCGCCGCCGCCCCTCCCCCACCCTGCGTGTCCTCCAACGTGTTCGCGTCAGAGGAGATTAGAAGAAAGCGTTTCTGTAGCGGCGACTTGTTCTCCGGAGGAAGAGGAACGTCTCTGCTTCCCCTCCACCTCCCCCCGCCATCTTCACCTCCTCTCCCCTCTCTCTCTCTTTCCTCTGTTCTCCTTCTCGCTCGCGGCCTACTCCAGGCTTCTCCCGCCGCCATTCCCCCCCCTGTTTTTGCGTCCACGCTGATACCCGGGCCAGATATTCCCCAAGGACGGCGGCGAGTCGTCTCCTCGTGAGAACAGAAAGCTGCCGCCGCCGTTTTGGTTTTTAGTTTTTTTGCTTCTTCTGAATGCTGAGAGTGTCGGGGGGAAAAAAAAGGGGAAGCGACCAAAAATAGAGAGAAAGCGAGCGAGTTTGAGAAGCAGAAGAGAAGGGGAACAATGGGAGCTGCAGGGAGAGAAGAGGGGGATGGGGTGGGGGGGGCAAAGGAGGAGGAGGAGGAGGTGAAAAAGAACAGATCAAAATGAAAACCGGGATGAAAGAAAAGGAGGCATGGCGGCGGACCAGCGGCGGCGGCGATTTTCACATCCTCTTTTCCTGTTCCAGATGGTCCGATCATCACTCCTGAGACAAAGCCATCAAGAGTCACACACACACACACACTCACACACACTCACACACACGTTGTAGTAAACTTCCCCTCTGCTGGTAGCTGCTTATCAACTCATCCAGACCTAAAATGAGACAGCAGGGCAAAACTTCCTCCAAACAGGAAGCCCAACGGCGTGGGGCATCCCAAGCGATGGCTCCACGTGCACGGGCACACACACACACACACACACACACACACATACGGCCTTTCACTCATGTTCTACCTGCAGCTCCTGTATTTGTCAGGTGGACTCTGTTGGTTTTCTTTCAGGGGGTGAATGTGTGTGTGTGTGTGTGTGTGTGTGTGTGTGTGTGTGTGTGTGTGTGTGTTGGGAGGGTCACCTGCTGGTGGTGGGTTAGATTTCCGCGTCCTCTCAGATGAGGTTTGCCCAGCCGGTTCTGGAGTGAGAGACTTGGAGGCTTCATTTAGATGTGATGATAAAATGGTTGCTGGTTTGATTACCGGCCCTGGAGGGTTCAGGGGGGGTCAGGGGGGTCAGGGGGGGTTTTTTGGGGGGTCAGGGGGGTCAACAGAAGTCCAGTTCTTCTGAACTGGGGGGGCACGTGATGCTACAGCAGCCATACTGATTTAGACGCCACTCCACATTCCACAGGGTCTTCAAGCACCGCCGGGGGACTATTTTCAGCCGCGGATTGATACGCATTTCTTGCTCGGCTGCGCACGTGGATCCGCGCACGTGGGCGAACTGCCCCGTCCGGGATCTGAGAACACAAATACTGAAAATAAATAAAATAACAACAACAGAAAGGCCTCATGCAGCACTAGCCTAGCCTGCTAGCATGCCGCTAGCAGCGCTAACCTCCTCCATCCAGGTGAGAGGATATGTGTGGGTGGGTGTTAGCCCCCCCCCCCCCCCCTTCACACACACACACACACACACACGCACACGGATAACACACACACACGGATAACACACACATCATTTATGCAACCAGAATCCTTGCGACATTTCCCTGGAAGTGTGTGAGGCCGCTCGCCTTCCTGCCCGTAAACAGTTTGTGTTATTGATCGGCGTGTTTACATTCCAATCATATATATGATGACAATCAGTAACATTATCGCGTTGCAAAAGACGTTTTTCACCGGAAAGGAAACACAAACAGCTGTTTTTTGGGGGTGCGGGGGGTGCAGGGGGGGGGATGTGGGGGTTCCACATGTTTAGACCAGCAGAGGTCACAGTGGAGGTCACAGAGAGCGGCGTCTGTAGGAACATCAGCGGAAGTCCGGCAAGCCTTCACAACGGCAGGAGCTGCTGAGCACGGCACACCTGTGTGTGTGTGTGTGTGTGTGTGTGTGTGTGTGTGTGTGTGTGTGTGCGGGTGGTTGGACCACATTCTTGTGAAAGGGAGTGTTGTCTGTCGTGAACGTCTGATGGGTAGATTGAGCTTCAAGCAGATTTGGGAAACGTCCCACGCAGCTCCTTCCACTAACACACACACACACACACACACACACACACACTTAGGATGGTGTGTGTGTGTGCAGATGAAGAGGGGTGTGTGACTGGAACGTTCCAACCAACAGACCATAATAATGTTGTGGCCGGCGTTGTTCTCATGGAGGTCCACTCTGTGTGCAGGAGAAGCCAAGAACATCCCTCCGTACCCGGGACCCAACAGGATGAGGGACTGCTACTGCACCGTCAACCTGGACCAGGAGGAGGTCTTCAGGACCAAGATCGTGGAGAAGTCGCTGTGGTAGGTGGAGACGCTCCGGCGTCCAGAATAGAACCCGGTCCATAATAATCCCTGCGCTGAAGAGCCGGTTCAGAATTAGCCTCAAATCCAGGCCAGAAATAAATCCAGTCCACTGTCGCTCCTTCTGGACATTGAAGGTGCTGGTTCCTAATCCCAGTCTGGAATCACCTCAGTCCAGGATTAGTCCAGACCATAACCTGGCATCCGCCTAAACCACGACTTCTTCTCCTGTCGGCCGCTCTCCCCAGGGGTCTCCACAGCCAATCATCTCCCTCCATCTCTTCTCTCCCACGACTCACTTCCTGTCCGTGAACCTCCTCTCTGGTCTTCTTCAAGACCTCCTCCCTACCTCAGATCTTCTCCACCCTTCCTCTGTCCACGTCCAGACCATCTCAGTCTGTGGAGTCTTTATCTCCACAACATCTCCATGTGCCGTCCTTCTGAGGGACTCTTTCCCCATCCTCTCCACCCTCCCCTCTCTGACAGAGTACAGAGACAGTACTGACAGAGTGCTGAGAGTACTGACAGACTACTTATACAGTACTGATAGAGTACTGATAGAGTACTGACAGAGTACTTATTTAGTTCTGATAGAGTACTAAGAGTACTGATAGAGTACTGACAGAGTACTTATACAGTACTGACAGAGTACTGACAGAGTACTGACAGACTACTTATACAGTACTGATAGAGTGCTGAGAGTACTGACAGAGTACTGATAGAACTGACAGAGTACAGGTAGAGCATTGACAGAGTACTCAGAACACTGACATAGTACTGATAGAGTACTGACAGAGTGCTTATACAGTTCTGATAGAGTACTAAGAGTACTGATAGGGTACTGACAGAGCACTTATACAGTACTGATAGAGTACAGGGAGTCCTGATAAAGTACTGACAGAGTATTGAGAGCACTGACAGAGTACTGAGGGAGTACAGAGAGAGTCTGGGTAGAGTACTGACGGAGTACTGAGAGAGTACTGATAAAGTACTGACAGAGTACTGACAGAGTACTGAGAGCACAGACAGAGTACTGACAGAGTACTGACAGAGTACTGAGAGCACTGACAGAGTACTGATAGAGTACTGACAGAGTACTTATACAGTTCTGATAGAGTACTAAGAGTACTGATAGAGTACTGACATAGTACTGAGAGCACTGACAGAGTACTTATACAGTTCTGATAGAGTACTAAGAGTATTGACAGAGTACTGACAGAGTACTGAGGGAGTACAGAGAGAGTCTGGGTAGAGTACTGACAGAGTACTTATACAGTTCTGATAGAGTACTAAGAGTACTGATAGAGTACTGACAGAGTACTGAGAGCACTGACAGAGTACTGATAGAGTACTGACAGAGTACTTATACAGTTCTGATAGAGTACTAAGAGTACTGATAGAGTACTGACATAGTACTGAGAGCACTGACAGAGTACTTATACAGTTCTGATAGAGTACTAAGAGTACTGACAGAGTACTGACAGAGTACTGAGAGCACTGACAGAGTACTGATAGAGTACTGACAGAGTACTTATACAGTTCTGATAGAGTACTAAGAGTACTGATAGAGTACTGACAGAGTACTGAGAGCACTGACAGAGTACTGATAGAGTACTGACAGAGTACTTATACAGTTCTGATAGAGTACTAAGAGTACTGATAGAGTACTGACATAGTACTGAGAGCACTGACAGAGTACTTATACAGTTCTGATAGAGTACTAAGAGTACTGATAGAGTATTGACAGAGTACTGAGAGCGCTGACAGAGTACTGATACAGTACTTACTGAGTGATGACAGAGTACTGAGAGCCCTGACAAAGTACTGGCCAAGTACTTTACTTTGTTAATCTGTGTAAAAAGCCAAGAGTATATTTGTAGATTACAGATTACATTCCTGAGTAGTTCCTCCCCCAGAGAGAAAGCCAGTGATTGTTTGTGGACGTTGAAGGCCTGAAGGCCTTGAGGCCGGTATCACGAGGTTCTCATCAGCGAGGTCCGGGCCCGCCGGAGGCTCCGCCTCCAGGCCCTCTGCCCCGCCCCCAGGCCCTTTGCTCCGCCCCCAGGCCCTTTGCTCCGCCCCCAGGCCCTCTGCCCAAGAGGAACATCCCGATCATCTCGTCCCTCCGGATTATTTGGTGCTGAAGAACCGACGAGACCGGCGGAGGAGGTTCTCCAATCTTAATGTGTCCGTGGTTCCAGGAGGTCACACCTTCTGGGTTTCAAGCCCATAACCAGGACTAGGACCTCCTCTGAGGTTCTGATCCAGCAGGTCCTCCTGGCAGGTTCTGATCCTGTCCCTGTTTGTCTCCTCAGTCCGTTCTACGGGGAGGACTTCTACTGCGAGATCCCACGCAGCTTCAGACACCTCTCCTTCTACATCTTCGACAGGGACGTCTTCAGGAGGGACTCCAGCATCGGTAGGGAGCGCGCTCCGCTCCGCTTACTGTGACCTCACTTCCTGTGACCTCACTTCCTGTGACCTCACTTCCTGTGACCTCACCGAAAAGCACTCTGTGGATGTCAACCGCTCTGTGATAGCATTAGATTCAGTGCTGACACACACACACACAAACACACACACACACACACGGACACACACACACACACACACACACGCGGTTGCATCCGCTCCTCTGTTTTGATTGGCTGTTACCAGTGATGAGCCCCAGATGTTAGCGGCGCCGCGGCAACGTGCTTAGTCAGGGCTGCTTTTGTCCGTGTGTGTGTGTGCGTACGCATCAGTGTGTGTGTGTGTGTGCGTGTGTGTGTGTCTGCTTTCGATTATGTGCCGAGCGGACATGCTGCTCGGCCCTGCAGCCGTGCCGTAACCATGGACGCACGCCGTCGTGGGATATTATGGGGTGTGTTCTGCTCGTGAACCGTAGCGTCGCCCGGCTCCCAATTAAACCTGAGCCTCGTTAAGAATTTAACACGCCCCGCCCCCAAGAGGGTCATGTGACTCCACAGATGTGATTAAACAGAATGTGTGTGTGAGTGTGTGTGTGCTGATGTTTACCTGAGCTTTTACAGGAGTGTGTATGTGTGTGTGTGTGTGTGTGTGTGGCCTTTTCAGGTTTCAGGAACAGAATGACACACACCTCACCTCTGTGCACTGGGGGGGGGGGGGGCAAGGGTGAGAGGAAGCACTCACTTGTGTTTAAACAGTGTGTGTGTGTGTGTGTGTGTGTGTGTGTGTGTGTGTGTGCAGGCAAGGTTGCTGTGCAGAAGGAGGACCTTCAGAAATACCACGGGAAGGACACCTGGTTCCAGCTGCAGCCGGTCAGCGCCGACTCCGAGGTGCAGGTGAGTACAGGAAGAGGAGGCGCTAGTTATTTATTATTTAGATAAAATTTCCAAATTCAAACCCCATCAAACGATGAAGAGTGTGTGTGTGTGTGTGTGTGTGTGTGTGTGTGTGTGTGTGTGTGTGTGTGTGTGTGTGTGTGTGTGTGTGTGAGCCGCCCCTTCATATGCATGTGTGACGGGTGGTGTGAGCAGGAGGTCTTAGTTTAGATGAAACAAGATGAGATTTCCTGGAGCTTCTGTGTGTGTGTGTGTGTGTGTGTGTGTGTACATTGGAAGCAGGGCAGAACCCAAACAAACACAGGTGTGTGTTCACCTGACACACCTAAGTCCAGTAGGTCAAAGTCACCTGTGGATCCTGACTGCTCCATCTCCCTGGAGGAGACCTGACGCTGCACGGGTCCTCCATGTTCTCCATGTTCTCCATGTTCTCCATGTTCTCCATGTTCTCCTGCCTGGGGTTTCCTCCAAGTTCTTCCTCCTTCAGTGCAAAAACAGTCAGAAGGTCTGCTGGTCTGAACAGGGTGTGAATGGGCAGAGGCCTCTGTATGATTGACAGCTAAAAACCCCGCCCTCTACCTGCCAGTCAGCTGTGATTGGCTGCCGCCTCCTTTGGGTCAGGACAGACAGAGCAGACTCCAGGGTCAGAGCAGGGTCTCCTGATGCTCAGATGTTCCTCACCTCTGGGACGGCTCTTCACTGATCCCAGGCTGTGAA
>NC_141286.1:26450391-26482891 GCF_037954325.1 Fistularia commersonii
ACAGCTGCCCCTATGATTGACAGCTGAGCCTATGATTGACAGCTGAGCCTGTGATTGACAGCTGAGCCAATGATTGACAGCTGAGCCTGTGATTGACAGCTGCCCCCCATGATTGACGGCTGACCCTGTGATTGACAGCTGAGCCTGTGATTGACAGCTGAGCCTATGATTGACAGCTGAGCCTGTGATTGACAGCTGAGCCTATGATTGACAGCTGAGCCTGTGATTGACAGCTGAGCCTGTGATTGACAGCTGAGCCTGTGATTGACAGCTGCCCCCCCCCCGCAGGTACTTCCTGCAGCCCAGAGAGAACGGCTCCAAGTCGGTGAAGGTGGAGGAACTTGGTTCTCTCCGTCTGAACATCGTCTACACGGAGGACCACGTCTTCCCCTCCGAGCACTACACGCCTCTCCGTGAGCTGCTGCTGTCCTCCGCCAGCGCGCAGGTGGGTCACGCCGCCGCCGCGCTCCTTCTCCACGCCGCGCAGGCTCCTCCTCCTCCTACGCTAAGCCCCGCCTCCCCTTTGCAGCCGGTGTCGGCGTCCACGGCCCACATCCTGGGCGAGGTGTGTCGGGAGAAGCAGGAGGCCGCCATCCCGCTGGTGCGCCTCTTCCTCCACTACGGCAAAATCGTGCCTTTCATCAGCGCCATCGCGCACGCCGAGGTCAACCGCACGCAGTGAGTCACGCCGCTCGCTTCTCCGTGAGTTGTCCTTGGTTGCCATGGAGATGAGGATGTTTTTTTGTTTTTTTTTTCGCAAATACGCCTCCTCCCCGTGCAGGGACCCCAACACCATTTTCCGGGGCAACTCGCTGACGTCCAAATGCATCGACGAGACCATGAAGCTGGCGGGGATGCACTACCTGCAGGTCACGCTCAAGCCCATCATCGACGAGGTGTGTGCACGTGACCTCGCACGTGACCCGTCCACTCCGAGGTCTTGGGTTTGATTCCATCTCCTCCTCGGGAACTTTCTCAGATCTGCACCGAGCACAAGTCCTGTGAGATCGACCCGGTGAAGCTGAAGGAGTCGGAGAACCTGGAGACCAACAGGGTAGGAGCAGCGGCAGGAGTGTGTGTGTGTGTGTGTGTGTGTGTGTGTGTGTGTGTGTCCTGATTGATCCGACCCCCTCCAGGAGAACCTGCGTCACTACGTGGACCGAATCTTCGACGTGATCACTACCTCCGGCGTTCGCTGTCCCACCGTCATGTGTGACATCTTCTTCTCCCTGAGGGAGTCCGCCGCCACCCGTTTCCAAGGTAACCGCAGGCGGATGGCGCCCCCCGCAGGCCAACCTGGGTACTGCGGCCAAACTCGAATAATAAAACTGTCGGTGTTTGAACTTTGTGATGAGGTCCTGCTCTCAGGAACATCTAGAGAGGTGGAGGTATGCTCTGGAAAGGAGAGGAATGAAGGTTAGTCGCAGCAAGACAGAATATATGTGTGTGAACGAGAGGAACTCAGGAGGAACGGTGAGGCTACAGGGAGTGGAGATCAAGAAGCTGGAGGATTTCAGGTACTTGGGGTCAACAGTCCAGAGCGTAGGAGAGTGTGGAGAAGAGGTGAAGAGACGGTCCAAGCAGGTTGGAATGGGTGGAGAAAAGTGTCAGGGGTACCAAGAGATAGAAGAACATCAGCCAGAATGAAAGGAAAGGTGTACAAGACAGTGGTGAGACCAGCCATGATGTTTGGACTAGAAACTGTTCCAATGACCAAAAGACAGCAGGCAGAACTAGAGGTTGCAGAGATGAAGATGTTGAGGTTCTCTTTGGGAGTGACCAGGATGGAGAGGATCAGGAATGAGTCTATCAGAGGAACAGCACATGTTAGATGTTTTGGAGGGAAGGTCAGAGATGGTTGGGTCATGGACAGAGGAGGGATAGAGAATATATTGGCAGACGGATGCTGGAATTGGAGCTGTCAGGCAAGAGGTCTGGAGGAAGACCAAAGAGAAGATTTATGGACGTAGTGAGAGATATGAAGGTAGTTGGTGTGAGAGAGGAGGATCCAGAGAATAGGGTTAGATGGAGAAAGTGGACTCGCTGTGGCGACACCTGAAGGGAAAAGCCAAAAGTAGAAGAAGAAGATGAGGTTCTGCTCTCTGGAGGTCCACGCTTGGTCGCTCACACCCTCCTTCTGCCTCCTAGTGGACCAGGACGTCCGATACACGGCGGTGAGCAGCTTCATCTTCCTGCGTTTCTTCGCCCCGGCCATCCTCTCCCCGAACCTGTTCCACCTGCGGCCCCACCACCCGGTGAGTCCGAACCCCCCGTAGATCCACCTCGTGTCCTCCGCGGAGGCCGTGGTCCTCACGTCTCCTCTCTCTCCCCCCACGCCAGGACCCGGCCACCTCGCGCACACTCACCCTCATCTCCAAGACCATCCAGACCCTGGGGAGTCTGGCCAAGTCCAAGTCTGTGAGTCCTGCTGCTCTCAGGTCTTCTCTCCATCCAACCCACTTCTTCTCCTCCTCCTCCCAACGTCACCAGACGCCGCTTCCTTCTTTTTCAGGCGAACTTCAAGGAGTCCTACATGGCGGCCTTCTATGACTACTTCAACGAGCAGAAGTACGCCGACGCCGTGAAGAACGTGAGTTCTCCATCGGCGTTCCCCGCGGTTCCGTGTGGTCACGTGACGTCACCTCTTCTTCTGTTCCCCCCACAACAGTTCCTGGACCTGATCTCCACCTCGGGAAAGTGGGACCAGAAGAGCATCGAGACGCCCATCATGCTCAAAGAAGGGTACGAAGACCAGGTTACCCTGGAAACCGCACTAGTTCTCCCTGCAGGGGAACGTTCTCCAGAGGTTCCCCTGCAGGTCAGGCTGGAGGAGGAGGAGGCAGGAGGTCCGTCAGGGGGGAGCAGAGAAGATTCTGACCCTGGGGACGGTTGGCGAATCAATTCTGATCAGGTTCTGATCAGGTTCTGATCAGGTTCTCCACGGCGCCGCTGGAGAAACCAGACCTTTTAGGTTCGGGGCGCCCCCTTGTGGTCAACTGTAGGAAGTGCAAAAGGATCAGGAATTGAAGGAGGGGCTGTGTGTGAGCAGCGTGTGTGTGCAGAGTGTGTGAGCAGCGTATGTGAGCAGAGTGTGTGAGCAGAGTGTGTGCAGAGTGTGTGAGCAGCGTGTGTGAGCAGCGTGTGTGCAAACTGTGTGTGCAGACTGTGTGAGCAGCGTATGTGAGCAGAGTGTGTGAGCAGTGTGTGTGAGCAGAGTGTGTGCGCAGAGTGTGTGTGCAGCATGTTTGTGCAGAGTGTGTGAGCAGAGTGTGTGTGCGCAGAGTGTTTGTGCAGAGTGTTTGTGCAGAGTGTGTGAGCAGAGTGTGCGGGCAGAGAGTGTGAGCAGAGCAGATTGTGTGAGTTGATGTATGTGAGCGGTGTTTGTGGATGGAGTGTGTGAGCAGAGTGTGTGAGTGGAGTGTGAGAGAGTATGTACGGAGTGTGTGGGTGACGTGTGTATGCAGTGTCTGGGCGGTATGTTTGAGCAGAATGTATCTATGGAGTGTGTGTGCGTGTGTGTGTGTGTGTGTGTGTGTGTGTGTATGGACTGACCCTCTGGCCCCTCTTGTGTTTCTGCTGCGGTGTCGTAGGAGTGTAAAGCTCACCATAAAGAGGGTGGATGGGAGGGGGGCCAAAGGCTCCAAGGGCAGGTAAGAGCCTCGCTGTTGCGACCCCTGACCCCGCTGTGTGACCCCCCTCCATACACACACACACACACACACACACACACACACACACACACACACACCACCGCTGTAGATGCTGTGCTTTACTTCCTCTCCAGGTGTGTCCAGGAGGAGGTGGACAGTAAAGCATTGACCTGCTTGTGTTTTAGAGGTGTAGCTAACCCCCCCAACACACACACACACACACACACACACACACACACACACACACAGGAGGCTCAGATGTTCCCCCTGTCCTGCACCTGTTCCCCGTTCAGACCTTTAGAACCCTCTGTCTGGGCCCCCGTGGAACCTCGGCATCATGTACGCTAATCGCTATGCTAACTGTGCTCGGCGGCCATGATGTTCCTCCTCAGAAGCTGTGGAGGTTCGCTCTGATAACCCCATAGAAGATAAGACTGTCCCTGAAATGTGGATGGGAACTACAAAAAACAACAGCTAAAAAACTACAAAAACTAGCAAGACCTTCTGTTCCCTGGTGGCGTTTGGAGTTTCTCCTCCATGACTTCCTTCTCTGACTTCTCCTCCAGGTTCATGATCAAGAGGGCTCAAGGCCGGAAACGATTCGGGATGAAGAACTTCAAGAAGCGCTGGTTCCGCCTCACCAACCACGAGTTCACCTACCACAAGACCAAAGGTCAGACCTGCTCGCCGGACCTCCTCCTCTGAGAGGAACATGGGAGGAACCCAACATTCAACAACATGGACTCGGGCCTGGTTCCTGGGTCTAGTCTTGTGGATCACAGAGTTCTTTCTGTGGGTCCTCCATGTTCTCATGCCTGGGTTCCTCCCATGTTCTCCCCATGTTCTCCTTCCTGGTTCTCTCCATGTTCTCTGTACGTGTGAATGGTTGGGCGTTTGTGATGGACAGCTGACATGTGCAGGTTAAGCCCCGCCCCCTGACCGGCTCCTTCAACGTATTGACACTGAACGTGTGCGGGGTTGACGGGAAGCGGAGGTCAAAGGTCATAATGTCCCGGTTGTCCCCGTAGGCGAGGGCGCCCTGTGCAGCATCCCCATCGAGAACATCCTGGCCGTGGAGCGTCTGGAGGAGGAGTCCTTCAAGATGAAAAACGTGAGGAACCCTCTCCGGGGCGTAGACGGCGGCCGGGTTGCGTCTCCTCGGAGCTGAAGGTCCCGCTCCTCCTCTTCCCCTCCAGATGTTCCAGGTGATCCAGCCTGAGCGAGCGCTCTACATCCAGGCCAACAACTGCGTGGAGGCCCGAGACTGGATCGACATCCTCACCAAAGTCAGCCAGTGCAACCGCAAGCGTCTGAGCACCTATCACCCCTCCGCCTTCCTCAACGGCCACTGGCTCTGCTGCAAGCAGTCGGCCGACACGGCGGCCGGCTGCACGCCGTGCACGGGGTGAGCGGCCCTGCCCCTTCTTTAGCTCCGCCCCCTCCCGGCCCCGCCCCTCTGATCCTCGCTCCTCTGCCTCCAGCGGCCTCCCGGCCAACATCCAGCTGGACGTGGACGGAGATCGGGAGACGGAGAGGATCTACTCGCTCTTCAGCGCCTACATGACCAAGCTGATCAAGATGCAAGGTGAGGTCATCGCCGCCGCCGCCGCCGTCCCTTCGGACGCCATCCTGACACGTCCGCCCCCCCGGCAGAGGCGTGCGGCAGCAAGTCGGTGTACGACGGCCCGGAGCAGGAGGAGTACTCCACCTTCGTCATCGACGACCCCCAGGAGAGCTACAAGACGCTGAAGCAGATCGTGGCGGCGGTGCAGACCCTGGAGCAGCAGCACGCCAAGTACAAGCGGGACAAGTTCAAGAAGACCAAGATCGGCAGCCAGTGAGTCGCCGGGTCGCTTTGGGTTTCTGGTTTCTCTCCCGCGGACACTGAACGCACCGCCGGCCGCCCGGGGAGCCATCGGGGTGCACTTCCCTACTCCGGCCACTAGGGGGAGCCCACGGCCCGCAGTCTGATGGAAGCGGGGCGTTTTACTACGTACAAACGCAGTAATAAAGCTAGTACTACCTTCCGCAGCGAGTGCTCGGCAGTAATCTGAAGTAGCTGTGAAGATACTGCAACTGGAAGTCCAGTAAAACTGCCATCTTTCTTCTTCCCTCAGAGAACATCCCATCGGGGACAAGAGCTTCCAGTGCTACATCCGCCAGCAGTCGGAGAGCTCCACCTACTCCATCTGACCTTCTCCCGCCCCCCCGCCCCGGCCTCAGACCCTCCCAGACCACACCAACCAGCATCTTCAGAAGGTCCTCGGTCCACGTCTGTGGTACCAGCCTCCCAGAGGGGCCACCCTTAACTTTGCCATTCAGTCAGACTTTGTGAGAGAAGATTCCTGGATGGTTCTGGACGGTTCCTGGATGGTTCCTGGATGGTTCCTGGATGGTTCCTGCCGCAGGAGCGACAGCTTCTTTTCTGGTTTTCTCTTTCAAGGGAAGGAGTCTGAGGTTCCAGCATGGAGATGCTTCTGAGGACTTGCACTTTACTGGCCTCCAGCCCTCCAGATAAAGACCTCAGCACGTTTCCAGAGGAGGAAAACAAACTCTAATTTTCCGTGTATGATTTGTGTTTTTTATTTTTTAAAGGTCGTCATGACGTCCCTTTGTATTTCAGACCAAAGGGAAAGACTGGCCCCGCCCCCTAACCACAGGCCCCGCCCCCTAACAACATGCCCCGCCCCTAACCCAGGCCCCGCCCCCTAACCCCACAGACCCCACCCTCGACCCCCAAGGACTGTTGTCATGACGACGGAGGTCACGTTTGCGTGAAAGACAGGAAAGCAAAGATGTCAGCGACGTGGATCCACTGGCCAGGGGGCGGGGCCTATCATAGCCAATCACATCGGCCATTAGACCAGGGGGCGGGGCTTCATCCTGACAGGTCAACTGTCAATCATCCAAGCATCGACCCTCTCAGACCAGTTAGTCCTCAGTGGGCCTGGTGTTTGTGCACTGTGGGTGGAAGATGGGGAACCTGAGGAGAACCCTGGCAGGAGAAGATGAGGAGAACCCACAGAGAGAAGCCTCTCCTCCATCAGAGATGATCTCCTCACCTTCTCAGAGGTTCACACATTCAAAGAGGTTCCTCTGAAGCCCCTGGAAGACCTGGAGAACCTGCTCAGGAGCTTCAGAATGGGGTGGAGGACCTCAGGCCGACACATTACTTTTGATCACCTATTTATGAAGTCACTCACACTCACACACACACACACACACACATGTTTTCAGCCATAACATTTTTCAAGCAGTTTTTCTCTCTCTGTGTGTATGCGTTTGTGCGTGTGTGTGTGTGTGTGTGTGTGAGTGTGACCACATCTGCGGCCGAGCTGAACATCTCCAGAAAAGTTTTAACTCCCATGTTGGAGTTGAACATTGGCGTGGGGGGGGGGGGTGTTCTCAACTCTGATTGGCTGAGGGGGGCCGGGAAGCGGCGTGCAGAGCGAGCGTCCATGTTCTCGCCAAAACCCAAACAAAAAGAAGTCCAGCTCAGGGATGGAAGGTCACTGGAAGCACCTCTTCTGCTCCGAGAACCGGGGCGCCCCGCCAGGTCACATGACCCCCCACTGGGTCAGTCACATGACCCCTCAGTGGGTCATGTGACCCCCTTTTCTACGGCTTGTGAAAAACAAATGTTTTTATATAAAAAGTTGCGTAACCTCTCCAAGCAGACGAGTCTCCAGCCACCATGGAGCTCCATCGTGTGTGTGTGTGTGTGTGTGTGTGTGTGTGTGTGTGTGTGTGTGAGTTCTAGTGCGACTGACGCGGTGGGTCGTCGTAGCCAATCAAAATAACCCTGTTGTGCAGATCGGGGGGGTCCCAAGAGTGTGATGGAAACAAGGACCTCCTGTGAGGGTGAGGAGACCTGGAGATACATCTACACAGCTTTGCCAATAACACACACACACACACACACACACACACACACACACACACACAGTGACGAGTGTCTCCAGACATCCAGTGCCCTGAACTCAAGCCTTCTCAGGTCGATGAAACTCCACCGTCATCTTCACACCCCCAAAAAAAGGCTGCAGATCAACCTGTTATGCAATGAAGGTGTTCCAGCATGCAGTAAAGTCCACCAGACTGCAGAAGAAAGCTCCATGGAGCTCCATGGAGCTCCCCTCCGTCCTCCACGGACCCCCTCAGACCAATCAGCACCATGAAAGGGAGAACAGTGTATTTTGTACAAATGTCAGGAGTATTAATGCTGTGTGTGTACAGAAACCAGCAGGACGTGCAGATGTTCCTCCTCCAGGAGGTGCATTAAAGCTGGTGACCTTTGTCAACCTTCTCCGCCTGCTTCTTCGTGTGTGTCTTACCCGCGGGATGGAGATGGTGGAGGAGGAGGTGGAGATGGTGGAGGTGGAGGAGGTGGAGATGGTGGAGGAGGTGGAGAGAGCCTGAAGGTTCAAACCTCAGCGTCTCCACATTGGTCCCCTTCCAGTTGATCCCTCAGGTTTGGTCTCCAGCGAGCGAGGAGGCTCCTCCTTCATCCAGAGGTTCCTCGCTGAAGAACATGGAGTCCACGCTGACCTGATCCAGTCGGTGCACGCCTGCATGAAGGTGGAGGACCACAACCATCATCAGGACCAGGATCCTGGAACACTGAGAACCTGCAGGAGAACCTGATTCACACGTTTACTCATCACATTCACACACACACATTCACACACACACATTCACTCACATTCACACACACACATTCATTCATGTACATACACACATTCACCCAACCACACATTCACACACACATTCACTTACACACACATTCAACCACTGATACACATGCAGTCACCCATCCACACACACACACACATTCACCCATGTACATACACACACACATTCACCCATGTACATACACACACACACCCAACCACACATTGACAAATACACACACACACATTCACCCATTGATACACATGCATTCACCCATCTTCACACACACATTCACCTGTCCATAAACACATTCATCCACGCACTCACATTCACCTGTTCACACACACACACACACACACACACACTCATTCACATTCAACCATTGATACACATGCATTCACCAGTCCACACACACACATTCACCAGTTCATACACACGTATTCACCCATTCACCCACTCACACACATTCACCTGTTCACAAACACACACACCCACTCATTCCCATTCACCCACTGATACACATGCATCAAGCCATTGATACACACATTCAGCCGTCTACACACACATGCATTCACTGGTTCACACACAAATACACACTCAGTCATCCAGTCATTCACCCGCTCACACACTCACACTCAAAAACACACCAGTTCACTCAGCAGAGAAACCGATCCGTTGGAAGTGTGTGTGTGTGTGTGTGTGTGTGTGTGTGTGTGTGTGTGGTTCAGTTTGCCCGAGGGCACGTCAGCACGGGCAGGAGGGGCGGGAATTGCCCCCCCACACACACACACACACTGAAACACAAACCTGATTCTACTTTGCCCTCCTCCAGCCCCACCCCCACGCGCACACACACACACACACACACACACACACACACACACACACACACACACACACACACACACCACCAGCCGTCAGGAGCCGTCCATGAAAGAACCACTGACACGGTTTCCCGTCATGCCGAGCGGGAAACACCGCCTCCTCCCATTGGTCCCCGCTGTGTCACGTGTCCCCCCGCGAACCCTACACGTTGCTCAACCTTCTGCGCCCACACACACACACACACACACACACTGCACCCCCACCCACTGGTGCATGTTCTCCCGCTCACACGCACGCAACGCGCACGGGAAAGTGACGAAGTGCAGCAAAGTAAACAAGAGCAGAGCCTCCTCCTCCTCCCGCCCCCCCACGAGAGCATTTTCGGGAAGAATAGCCCCTCTGCCCCCCCCACCCGCCCCTTTGCCCCTCCAACCCACCCCTTTGCCCCCCCACCCCCACCCCCTGGCCCCTCCCCCCCCTGCTCTGCGCTCCGCGGTCCCGCCGGACGGGAAACGCGGCTCGACCATGGGGAGGAAGGGGCGCGCCTTCGCGGCGTCCGTGGCGTGTCTCGTGTTCGTGACGCTCGCCGGCGCACACCGGTGTAAGTATGCGCGTGTTCGTGAGGAAGAAGTAGAAGAGAAGTGTGTGTGTGTGTGTGTGTGTGTGTGTTCCCGCTGCAGCCCGTTCTCTCTCTCTCTCGACTCGTTTACTTGTTTGTTTCTTTTTTCCGTGAAAGTTCTCAAGACCTCCAGAGAGGAGGGGGGGGGGGGCAAGAAGGGGGGGGGCAAGAAGGGGGGGGCAGGGGCAGGAGGAGGAGGGGGTATGGGTAGTTCGGGGGGGGGGGGGGGGGGTGATGGGGGGCATTTGTGACTCTTACACATGATCTGCTTGCAACAACAACAAGAGGTCATTTCTTGGAAATAACGGTTTCGCAATAACCCCCCCAAACCACCACCACCAACTCAATTGCCCCCCCAGGGCAGGTTCTCCTGAATTCCTGGCGGGATCAGTCACGCAGCGTGCGGCCGCCACGGTTAATCATGTGTGAGAAGTGTGTTTTGTATCCCGACCAAAACAATGAGGTGTGTGTGCGTGCCTCCAGTCCTGAGCCAGACCTCGGCCTCCCAGTTCCTGAGCAGGCAACGTCGGGCCAACTCGCTGTTCGAGGAGAGCAAGAAGGGCAACCTGGAGCGGGAGTGCGTGGAGGAGGTCTGCAGCCCGGAGGAAGCTCGCGAGATCTTCGAGAACCAGCCCGAGACGGTGAGAACTTCGTCTGACGCACCGGCCTCCCGTCCATAGTTCTAAGCTTCTCCTCCTCCTCCCCCAGGACTACTTCTACCCAAAGTATGTGGGTAAGTCCCTTCCCCTCCCTCCCTTCGGGTATCTGGGTCAGATGTTCTCCTGGCAGGTCACCATCCCAGCTCTGTGTTCCCTCCAGCGTGCCTCGGCTCGCATCGCGCCGGCATCAGCCAGCTTCTCACCTACGCCGCCATCTCCGAAGACCTGCGCACCTGCGTGACGGGTAAGAGCCACCTTCTACCTCTGGGGGTTCCAGGACAGAACATACCGGGCTGGAGAACATGTGGGGGAACCACAGGGAGACGGGAAGTCGAGCCGGCGGGAGGAGAAGGTCACCGACCTAGAAGCAACACAGTTGGTTGTAGAACATCTGCAGGGCAGGAAGTTACAGGAGAATCACGACAAACATGAGTCCACCATGCAGGGCGGGTCTGCAGGAGGGTTGGAGAAGATGCAGGAGAACCAGGAGGGAATACATGGAGGGAGACAGGAACAGAAGGGAAGACCAGGCTGGAGGACATGTAGGGGAACCAGAAGGGAACATCCAGGGAGACAGGGAGTAGAAGGTCACCTCCATCAGGTTTCCGGAGTGGCTTAAGAGCACAAAGAAGCTCCGTGAGAACCGAGCTGGAGGACAACCCCGAGTCCTGCGGGTGTGGTCTTGAACCCTGCAGAGATCCGGAACCAGTGCACGCCGGACCCCTGCTTCGCAGACGGGTCCAGGGGCTGCGTGGACGGCAAGGCCTCCTTCAGCTGCATCTGCAAGCCGGGCTGGAGGGGCCTTCGCTGCGAGGAAGGTGAGCGCCCGAGTTCCACCGCAAGATACCACCGTCTTCTGACCGTGCACGTGGTCTGACCGTGCACGCTCCCCCCCCCGCAGACATCAACGAGTGCACGGACCCCGAGTTCCGTGCCGGCTGCAACCAGAAGTGCTACAACCTTCCCGGGAGCTTCCACTGCATGTGCGAGGACGGCTTTTTCATCAGCGACAACGTCAACTGCATCGGTGAGCTCCGATTGGACCGAGGGGTCACATGACACCCCCCCCCCCCAAAATACATCTTCCACTCCCACCCATCTGAGATGCAACCTTCCAATCCTTGGTTTCTCTGGTTCTCACGGCCTGTAGAACCCTTAGGGTTTAACCCCCCCCCAGACTGGTCCTGACCCCAACTACCCCCCTGGGCAGGCAGGGACCTTGGTTCAGGGCACCCGAGAGGATGATTCACTCTCCAAACATTGTGTTTTCCCATTTCTCTCACCGTCCAATCTGTTTGCGGAGCGCTCGGTCCAAAGTCTCCCCAAACACCCACAGGTAAATTTGCTTTGTCTAGTCCGGGGGGGTCGTGGGGATGTCGGCGGTGTCTGTCTCTTTAAACAGGACACTCATTCCGGGCTTATTAAAGCCCGACTTTAATTAGCCACTTGTTTTCGACCGCTTGTCTCGACCTAGAAATAGCATACGACTGGGTGCTAAGAGAGGAGCTATGGTACTGTGTGAGGAGTGGCAGAGATGTATGCTAGACTGGAGCAGGACATGTATGCTCGCTGTGAGGCAGTGGTTAGGTGTGCTCTAAGTGTGACAGAGAAGTTCAAGGTGGACATGGAACTCCATCAGGGATCAGCTCTGAGCCCCTTCTTGTTTGCAGTGGTGATGGACAGGCTGACAGATGAGGTTAGACGGGAATCTCCATGGACCATGATGTTTGCAGATGACTTTGTGATCTGTAGTGAGAGCAGGGAACAGGTTGAGGAACATCTAGAGAGCTGGAGGTATGCTCTGGAAAGGGGAGGGATGAAGGTTAGTCGCAGCAAGACAGAATATATGTGTGTGAAGGAGGAACCCGGGTGGAACGGTGAGGATACAGGGAGTGGAGATCAAGATGGTGGAGGATCAACAGCCCAGAGCAATGCAGAGGTGAAGAAACATGTTCAAGCAGGTTGGAACAGGAAAAGTGTCAGAGGTGAGAAAACACTCAGCCAGAATGAAAGGAAAGGAAAGGTGGAGGAGACGGTGGTGAGACCAGCAATGCTGTTTGGTTTGTGTCTCTGAGGAGAAAACAGGAAGCAGAGAGGTGGAGGCAGCAGAGATGAAGATGTTGAGGTTCAGGATAGGACAGGATCAGGAATGAGTCCATCAGAGGAACAGCACACGGCAGATGTTTTGGAGAGAAGGTCAAAGAAGCCAACCTGAGATGGTTGGGTCATGTACAGAGGAGGGACTGTATCGGAAGAAGGATGCCGGGGTTGGAACTTCCAGGCAGGAGGTCCAGAGAAAGACCAAAGAGAAGATTTATGGACGTAGTCCATGAGGGTAGTTGGTGTGAAAGAAGAGAAGGGGGCTACCAATGAAGAGGAACTACCTGTGTCAGCTCCTCCTCATTGGCTCCGCCCACTTTTTGGGCCATCTCTCGGCAGATATCGACGAGTGCCAGTTGTACCCTAGCATCTGCGAGGAGCCGGCGTGGTGCGTCAACACGCCGGGCATGTTCGAGTGCCGCTGCAGCCATGGCTTCAAGTACAACTTCACTTCAAGGACCTGCGATGGTGAGCGCACACACACACACACACACACACACACACACCCCTCAAAGGATCCTCGTCCATGACATCCATGTGTCTCCAGATGTTGACGAATGCGAGATGAACGTTTGCGACGGGATCTGCGTGAACAACAAGGGCGGCTACGCCTGCCACTGCGACGGGCGCCTGGGCCACCGCCTGGTCGACGACCGCTTCTGCACGCCCATCCCCGTCTGCGTGGAGCTCTACGACCACAAGCACGCAGAGATGCTCTACCTCGGGGAGCAGTTCGCCGGCCTCCCCATGATCTACCTGCGCTTCCGGCTGCCCGAGAAAACAAAGTGAGATGACGGCCCCTCCGTGGGCGCCGAGCTCCGCTGCTGCAGCTTCTTCTTCTTCTTCTTCTTCTTCTTCTTTGCGGCAGATTCGCGGCGGAGTTCGACTTCCGCACGTTCGACCCGGAGGGGGTGGTGCTCTACGCCGAGTCCTCATACGACTCCTGGTTCCTGTTGGGGCTGCGAGGAGGCCACATCGAGGTCCAGTTCAAGAACCAGCACACCGCCAAGGTCACCAGCGGCGGCAAGGCCATCAACGATGGCCAGTGGCACGTGGTGAGGAGGAGCGCGGCGGCGGCGGCGGCGGCGGCAGGCGGGGAGGTGAGCGTCCATGAGCCGTGATGACGGCGTGCCGGTTTGCCACTCGCAGATCTCGGTGGAAGAGCTGGAGAGCAGCATCAGCGTGAAGATCAGCAAGGAGGCGGTGATGAGCATCAACAGCCCCGAGAGCCTCTTCACCTCCGTCAACAGCGTCCTGGAGACCAAGGTGTACATCGCCGGGCTCCCCAACCGCACGGACAACCTCGTCAAGCCGGTAAGCCCCGCCCCCTCACACACACACACACACACACACACACACCTGGTGGGAGGGGCTGACCGCCATCGTCCGTCCGCAGATCAACCCCCGCCTGGACGGCTGCATCCGTGGCTGGAACCTGATGAACCGGGGGGCGTCCGGGGTCAAGGAGGTCATCCAGGAGAAGAAGAGCAAGCACTGCCACGTCTACATCGAGCCCGGCTCCTTCTTCTCCGGGGAAGGACTGGCCTTCTTCAGCTCTGACTACAGTGAGTAAGTCCAGTCAGACCTCCAGGCTCCTGGGGAAGCTTCTCCAGGAGGTGCTGGCGTCTCCCCCTGCTGGCAGATAAAGGAACTGCAACCAGGTACTCACTGTGTGTGTGTGTGTGTGTGTGTGTGTGTGTGTGTGTGTGTGTGTGCAGGGAAGGCTGAGGGCTGGAGCGTGGACGTGATGATGAGCATCCGGCCGTCCAGCAGCACGGGGGTCCTCTTCGCTCTCGTCCAAAACGACACCGTTCCCCTTTCTGTCGCCGTGGTAACAAAGGGGGACGAAGACGCCGTACGTCCATCCCCGCCGCCGCCGTCGTCGTCGTGACAACGCGGACGCCGGCGTGCACGAGCGAGCTTTAAACCCTGTCGCCGTCTCTTCTCCCCCCGCAGAACTTACATGTATTCGTGGACGGGGTTACCGTGGCGACCATGGAGTCGCTGATGCTGTGTTATCCGGACCGGCTGGCGGTGCAGCTGAGCGTCACGCCGGCGGGCGTCCGGGTCGCCGCCAACTCGTCCACCGTCACCTACGCGGAGGCCGGCGTCCTGCGGGAAGCGCTGCTGCGCCTCAACGCCACCATGCAGGACGCCGTCAGCACCTACGTGGGCGGCCTTCCAGGTGAGAAGCTCTCCTGACCTTCTGAGGAGCCCAGAAGCGGCGAGCAGGACACGACCGGCGCCATGTTGTTTTGGAATTACCGCGTCCCGATTGGACCGGAGGGATCTTTTAAATCACTTGATCGTTCCCGTAAACCTGACCCTCGTAGATCTTCTTCATCACCTCTTGCTTGAAGCTTGAAGTTCAGGGGTTTGATTGACAGATTAGCTCCTTGAATAGCGCACACCGAACGGGGAGGTTATGAGGGGCGGGGCCACGTCGCCCCGCGCGTCGTGATTGGCCGGACGCCCCCTGACCCGTGTCCTCTCTCTCCCAGAAGACGTCCCGATCACGTCCAGCCCCGTGACGGCGTTCTACCACGGCTGCATGGAGATCTGGGTGAGCGGGCGGCGGCTGGACTTCGACGAGGCCGTCACCAAACACAACAGCATCAAGTCCCACTCCTGCCCCCCCGTGTCGCCCCCGGAGAGCCCCGAGGCGGAGCCCCTGCGGGGGGGCCGACCCTGACCCGGGAGGGGAGGGGGGTCCGGCACGTGGTCCCGCGTCCACGTCGCTCCGAACGACGAAGGCCCCGCGGCTGGAAAGATGGATGATGTCGTTATTTGAAGGAAGGAAGGAATGGACGGATGGGGTTTCCAAGAAGTGGAGTGGGAGTGGGGGTGTTTCTGTGGAGGTGGAGTGGAGAATAAAGCAGTGGACGGTGGACGGTACGCCTTCTGCTGGCTCGCCGCCGCCGCCGCCACATCACACTCATGTCTCTGTGGGGGGGCTGATGTTCTACAGGGTGCTGAAATCAAAACAGTGCAATGTTTTTTATTAAAATTTTGATTTTCCTCTTGAAAATAAAGGTGTTATCTTGAGCCGTGACTTCAGCAGGCACGGGATTGGTTGAGGACCAGACCCCTCCCCCCCTCCCCCGCCCTCCCGGCCTGTATTTTAAGTTAAATGTAGTTTTTCTTGTTTTAATAAAGCCGGCTGAGAACCTGTGAGCTTCTTCTTCTGTGGTTCTGGAGGAGCAGCGCCAGGCAGAAGCTCTTCTTCTTCTTCTCGACGGGAGAGGATGAGAGATGAACCCCCACCTCCAGATGGACTGGAGGTCCACCTTCAGCGTGATGCTAGCCGGTTAGCCCGTAAGATGAGATGAGACAAGAACAACTTTATTTATCCCGAAGGAAATTGTTGTGCCAGAGTTTCAAGCAAAAACATAACGGTAATAGATAATAGCAGGAAGGAGGGAGAATAAGAAATACAATAAAATATACTGCTCCAAAAAATAAAGGGAACACTTGAACAACACAATGTAACTCCACGTCAATCACACTTGTGTGAAATCATAGTGTCCACTCAGGAAGCAACACAGATTCATTTGGACTTGTTTTAAGGACATTATATCAAAGTTGGATCAGCCTGGAGTTTGTTTTTACACTTTAATTTTGAGTGTGATTCCTAATCCAGACCTCCATGGGTTGATACATTTCATTTCCATGGATCATTTTTGTGTGATTTTGTTGTCAGCACATTCAACTGTGTAAAGAGCAAAGTATTTCATAAGAATATTTAATTCATTTAGATCTAGGATGTGATTTTTACGTGTTCCCTTTATTTTTTTCAGCAGTGTATAAATTGTCAAGGTCTTAGGTACAAAGATTTGAGCATACCCAGGACATGATCGTGAGAACATCCTAGAAGAGATCGAGAAGAACATGAATTTTTCTGACGTATCGTTCTAGTTAGTGAGTGGAACCTGCACCCTCAGCTTGATGGACAGGTTCCTCCTCCGCAAAGGGCTCGGAACACCTGGGTTCTGCAGTTTCCCGTGTCGTGAGTGTTCGTGGAGCTTAGAAGGTCCCGGGGGAGGCGCACAGCGGCGCCCCCCTCCGGCCGGTGCGTTCAGCGCCCCGTTTTTCCGTGAACCGGAGCCGCAGTCACCTTCGGGCCGGTGCCGATCGTGCTGCGTTCACGTACCCTCGGATTTTTGAGCTCCACTCGCAGGAATCGGGGTCAGCGAAGGGCTCGTATTTATAATCCTCCCCCCCCCCCGAGGTCGTCATCGGTGGGAGGGCGCAGGGGGCGGGGAGACCGGGAGCCCGCATCGCCTCCAGCTCCTGAACGCACCTCCCGGAGTGACTCCCCCTCCCGCGGCGGCGGCGGCGGCAGACGGTCCGGACGGCACGGATGAACCGGGGAACGCGCACCGCGATGGGGACGCGCTGAAACGGCGGCGGAGGACCGGGACCGGAACCGGAACCGGCGGCGGAGCGGCTCGGAGAGCGACTGGAACCCCGCGGACGGTTCGCGGCCGAGGCACCTGAACGTACCTGCGGCTTCCGGTGCGGGAGGACGCGGAGGAGCGCGGGACCGGACCGGGACGACGCTCCCACACGCGCCCGAACCATGCGCGTGAACATGCGCCGGCGCCTCCGCTCGGGCGCGCTGCTGATCATGCTGCTCGCGCGCTTCACACACGGCAGTAAGTACACGCGCAATGCTAGGCGGCTAGCTCGCAGGCTAGCTCGGACCTGCAGCCGCTAATGGAGGGGGGGGGGAGAGAAAACACACACACACACCCAGATGATTGTCGTCATTAAAAGGAACTCTGTGTGTGTGTGTGTGTGTGTGTGTGTGTGTGTGTGTGTGTGTGTCAGTCTCGCTGCCCCCCCACGAGGCCAGCCAGTTCCTGAGCAGACCCCGGCGCGCCAACCAGGTCTTCGAGGAGACCAAGCAGGGCCACCTGGAGCGGGAGTGCGTGGAGGAGCGCTGCTCCAAGGAGGAGGCCCGCGAGGTGTTCGAGAACGACCCGGAGACCGTGAGTCCACCGGGGAGGGGGGGGGGGGGGTAAAGTCCCGGTCCCGGTCTGGGTCCGGGTTCGGGGTCCGGCGCGCCAGGTCAGGTGACCCAGATATGACCTCGTCGCGAGAAATCCCGGACCATGTGACCACGCGCACCGTTGGTTGTTTACATACATGTCGACCGTAATGGCGGCGCGCACGTCACGTGACGTCTGTGTGTTGTGACCGTTCCTCTGCCTGGCTCAGTCTTCACACACACACACACACACACACACACACACACACTTTGAACCCTCCTGGTTGGGGTCCCCCGGCTCGACCTGGAGCTCACGTGCACACCCCCCTTCTGGGCGTGCATGCCTGCACTTCGTGCACACGCGTGCACGGGGCCCCACTAATGCCCCCCCCATGTTTACCAACAAAGCTAATCCTTGGTGAGATTAGCGCCGTGTGAACCCCCGCCCAGGACCTATAAATAGAAAGGGGGGGGCGCTCGGACGTCTCGGGGTGATGTCACCGCCCCGACCGCCGCCGTTCTGTAGAAGTGGCGTCGTGGAACCGGCGTTTCCATGGTAACCCCCATATGTGGGCCATATGTTGTGACGCCGTGACTCAGACTAGCGGTCGGGGAGAGAGGCGGGGTTACGGGGGGGCGAGTTGAGTCCGGGTCGGGCGGAGGAGGGGATTCCGGGCCGGGCTCCGCCCCTTCCCCGTGTCAGGCTCCGCCCCTCCCCGCGGCAGGCTCCGCCCCCACCGGTCCCGATGCAGAATGGCTCCTCTGTGCGTGTCCTGCCGTGTCGTGACACAAAGCTGCCGTCTCACTCCGGCTGCATTATTCATGGCCGCCGCTCCGGCTCTGACTCGGCAGTTTCCCTCGCCGCGGCTCGGCCGGGCGGGTGCGTCCTCGCCGTCGCCCCTAGCAACACGCCGTCGGCTTCCCGGACTCTGCCCGGCGTTCATCTCCGGCCTCGACTGCTCAGCGATAAGAGGTTGAAGTTCAACTCCGCTACCTTTTAGTTCTGGAGTCCAGTCCACCTTGTGGAGCTGCTCCACCTCCACCTTCTCCACCTTCTCCACCTTCTCCACGCCCTCCTGGCCGAGATGTGGCGTGGCGTGCCGAGGATGCTGCTTCCACCAGGAATGCAGAGAATCCTCCGGCAGCCCCCGGCGGACGGGCCGCGCCCTTCAGGACGGGCGCACACAGGCGTGCACGGATCAGACAGAAACCGCAAACTCATCTCCAGATGGAGGTTCCTCACCACACAGAATGTTGGTGTGTGTGTGTTTATGTGAGTGTGTGTGGATGGAAACTTCCTCCATCATGTTTACACCACCATGTTCATGTTTACACTGTGATTCTGCACCTTCACGACCCTCTTTCCTTCTCCCTCTTCAGGACTACTTCTACCCCAAGTACATCAGTAAGTCACCATTCAGATGATTCCAGCTCACATTTTTAACAGTGTAATAACAGCGTAATAACAGCGTAATAACAGTGTAATAACTTCTCTCCTATCAAAGCTTGCATGGATAAGTTTGGTGACTCTGAGCTGAAGAAACAGGACCTGGTCACCTGCGTCCACAGTAAGTGTCCAGACATCAACCCACCTCCTGTGTTTTCCCAGCTTGACCTTCAGGGGTTAGAGAAGGTGTGGAGGAAAAGAACACCTCCTCCGGTCGCTGTAGAATCTCAGCGTTGCCGGGGTAACGGGCGGAGAGCAGCCATGTTGTCTGCCTCGGAGGTCGAGAAGATGTGGAGTGAGGAGGATGGAGTCCATCAGAGGGACAGAAGGTCACACTGAGATGGTTTGGACATGGACAGAGGAGGGATGGAGAGAAGGAAGCTGCCAGGCAGGAGGTCGAGAGGAAGTGGATCAGACGGAGGCAGGTGATTGGCTGCGGGTCAGATAGAGGCAGGTGATTGGCTGCGGGTCAGACAGGCAGATAATTGGCCGCGGGTCCAACGGAGGCAGGTGATTGGCTGTGGCGACCCCTGAAGGGAACTGGCCAGTAGCAAAGATGGAGAAGATGATGTTTCCTAGGCGACTGATCTCTGATCAGCTGATGATGTTTAATCCATGCGTTGTAAAAGAACAATGAATGTATTTTAAAAAAAAAAAAGAAATGTGTGGAAATGGACTGCAGCAAACATAGTATGCAGTATTTCCGACATAAGAAGTACTAGTAGGAAGTATTACCAAGCAGTATCCAGAGTTCTGACCCGGGGAGGGGCAGTTATCCGCGGGGGGGGCGGCTGCACTGCAGCATCCCTGCACCAGCCCCACCACCACACACACACACACACACACACCACCACCAGGCCTGGTACTGCACCAAAACCCACATCCAGAACTCGGGTGTGGAGTGGGAGCTGCACGCTAACCAGCACCCCCACCACCACCACACACACCTCCTGCGTGACTGCAGCAGGGAGTGACTTGTGTGTGTGCGTGTGTGTGTGTGTGTGTGTGGGGGGGTTCTGACGTAAGCAGAGCCCACAGATTCTGCTGCATCAGGACACCTGGGGGGGGGGGTGGATTCCATGACTCAGCTGCTGCACCGAGGCCTTTAAAGATACAGCACAACTTTATCTGCACCCCCTTCTACACACCCCACACTACACACCCCACACTACACACCCCACACTACACACCCCACACTCCCCACTACACACCTCATACTTCCCACTACACCCACTATGGAGGGTCTCTGAGGTCACAGAAGGACAGCAGAATTCTATTTACTGAAATTTAATGCCACCATGATGGAGTCATTAGGTGTGTGTGTGTTTGTTATGTATGTATTCATATATGCATATATAGGTGTGTGTGTGTGTTAGTGTATATTCATGCACAATGACACATTTTTGCATGTGTGTATATCTGTGCACATACACATACAGGTGCATGTGTGTGTCAGTGTAAATGTCCATTCATGTGTGTTTATACACATACACACATTCGTATGTGTTTGTGCACGTGTGGTGATGTATGTTAATGTGCACGTCTCTTATTGCGTGCATGTGTCTACTTATGTCACTTTTTATAGATATATATATATATATCTATTTGCATGTGTGTGCATCTACACACAAGTGTGTGTGTGGTGATGTGTATCGACGTGCATGTCTCTAATTAGATATGATTGTGTGTGTGTGTCTATGTTACTTTATAACATATATCTTTTTGCGTGTGTGTGTGTGTGTCTGTAGACAGGTTTGTTGATGTATATTAATGTGCACGTCTCTACATAGACGTTCATATCTGGGCATGTGTGTGTGTGTGTGTGTGTGTGTGTGTGTGTGTGTGTGTGTGTGTGTGTGTGTGTGTCTACTTATGTTACTTACTATGCCTATATATGCATCTGCATGTGTGTATATACAGGTGTGTGTGTTTATGTAAATATGCTGCATAATTGCATCTGTGTGTGTCCTTATGTTTATATATACTTTTTATGCACATATATAAATCCATTTGCATGTGTGTGTGCATTGATGTATATTAATGTGCACGTGTTTACATTGATATTCATGTACATGTGTGTGCCTTTCTATACGTACAGACACATTTACATGTGTGTTCATACAGGTGTGTGTGTGTGTTGATGTGTGTCTACTTACACATGCATTCATTTCAGGTATGTTTGTGCACACACACACACACACACACACACACACATACACGACCTCTGGTGTGTGACAGGAAGTGGGACCCCCCCCCCCCCCGTCTGTGGTAGCAATGTGAGAAGGCGTAGCTGTTTTTCCCGCCGTACACTCCCTGAACCCGGCCGCTCCGACATGCCCGGACTTGTCGGGCGCCGTGAAAGTGCTGGGAAATGGAAACCGTGAGGAGGGAGGACGTGAACGTGCGCTCCCTGACACGGGTCCCAGGGGGCGGAGCCAGGGCAGGGGGCGGAGCCAGGGCAGGGGGCGGAGCCAGGGCAGGGGGCGGACGCAACCTCTGGGAGAAGAGCTCAGCCGGCAAAAGGCTATTTATACCGCCGCCCGCCGGCCGCGGGAGGGGGGGAGGCGGGAGGCGGGGTGACCTTCATCACGTCCCTTGACTCCGGTTCCCATGGTGTTCCCTCACAGATATCCCGGACCAGTGCTCGCCGTCGCCGTGCAACGCCAGAGGGACGGTGCGCTGCGAGGACAAGAAGGGGGACTTCCTGTGCCACTGCTTCACCGGCTGGACGGGGGGGCGCTGCGAGAAAGGTGCTCGTCTTTCTCGCCGCCGGGGGCGGGACCGGGACCAGGACCGGGACCGGGACTGGGACCGGGGGGGGGGTAGAAGGTGACATCTCCATCTCCAGGCTTCACGCCACCTTCCTGAGTCACTTCCTGGAGCTGTTTCTACACATCACCTCACAGATTGATGTTCTAGTTAATTAACCCCCCGCCCCCACACACACACACACACACACACACACACACGTCATCCCTGGAGCTTCATCTTCTCGCTGATGTCAGCCTGCCCTCATGAACAGAGGGATGAGATTTAAATATATTTCTATACTTTCACATCTCCTTGTTTCCTTGAAAGGAAAAACTGCTGTGTTATTACTGCTTTACCCGTGAGAAGGTCGTTGAAGTCACAGCGAGAAGCTTCAGAGGTCTCATCTGTGGATGTGGAAATATAACACACACACATACGGGGGGGGGTTCCGCACGTTTCCACTGTGACTCACGGCGCCACCTTCCTGCGACCGCGGGCGGCGAGCCAGGCGGATCCCTCGGCGCCGGGCCTTTTCCACTTGACGACCGGCCTCCCCAAACACGGGGCGGCGGCGCCCGGAGCCACGGGCCGCCATGACGTCGGCCGTCAGTTGTTCCAAAGGCGGAGCGGAACCGCTCGCCGCTTCTCTAACCTCCCGCTCCAGACATTAACCACATCGGGGAACGGGGGCGTTAAACTCCCACGGCGTGGGTTTTGTCGTCCTGATGTTTCTCCACCTTCCTCCCTCCCGTCTGCAGATGTGGACGAGTGCAGCAAGAGGAACGGGGGCTGCGACCACGAGTGCAACAACACCATGGGCAGTTACCGCTGCGCCTGCCGCCCCGGGTACATGCTGATGGGACGCCACATGTGTCACGGTACGAACGCCAGGCACCGTGCACGTGTGTGTGTGTGTGTGTGTGTCATCACCTCATATTAGTACATGGTGGACTGAACGTCTCGGCTCCTGGAGCTGCAGAACCCCATGAGATTAGACCCGTCCATTAGAATCAGCAGAATCCGGGGTCTCCGGAGATTAGACTGATCCATTCTGAGGAGAAGAAAGTTTTTTTTTTTCTTTTTTAACATGTAAACAACTGTCTGTGGGAGGTTGCCTGCCTCCCCCACACACACACAAACACACACTTCCTGCCCCACTCCCAAACACTCGGTTGGAAAAAAACAGAACCTGTTTTGGAAAAGATGAAGCTTAAGTTGTTTTTAAAAGTCAGCTGAAATGTTTTTCCAGCTGGTTCTTCTACAATGAGTCCTTATCAGACACTAATGTGTGTGTGTGTGTGTGTGTCACCCTCTCACCTCGCTCTGTGTGTGTGTGTGAAGATGTGGACGAGTGTGAGGACCCCGGAGTGTGTGGGACGGCCCAGTGTGACAACAAGGAGGGCGGCTTCGACTGTCTGTGCGACATCGGCTACGTCTACGACAACCAGACCAGGAGCTGCGTGGGTGAGCGCACACACACACACACACACACACACACACACACACCGTGCAGCTGTATCCCAAGGTTGCAGGACCAGAGGGAGGGTTTTTGTGTAGCAGGTTGTGGTCTGGCAGTGACCCCCCCCCCCCCCCCCCCCCAGGCGACATGCCGTCTGGAGCTGCAGTCGATGTGATGTCGGCCATCTTTGCAGAAACGACCCCCCCAGGGGAGGAGATTCTTTTCCCAGGCTTTTCCGAACCCTGACACCCCCCCCCCCCCCCCCCAGGGGACCCCAGTCTGCAGGCCTCCGTCCACTGGATGGCCATGTAAGGTCATGGGTGGCCACCAACCACCTCCCCGGGGCTGTTAGCATTCCATCCAGACGTCTTTCCAGTGTTCCTGGGTCGTACCATTCTGGGGGAGACGGGGGTGTTCGGAGCCGTCCAGCTCACTCTTTCTCCCCCTCGGTCGCAGACGTGGACGAGTGTGAGGCGGGGGTGTGCGCCGAGGAGTGTCTGAACACTCCCGGCAGCTTCCGCTGCTTCTGTGACGGTCGCCGCGGCGCCAAGCTGGCCCCGGACCTCCGCAGCTGTCAGGTGAGCCGCCGCCGTCGGCCGGGACGCGCCGGGTGCCGCGTACCGTTGTCATGACGATTCCTTTTCCCCGCCCGCCCCCCCCCGACAGCCCATCATGCCCTGTCTGTCGCCGCCGCTGAGGAGGAACTCACGCTCGCTCTACTTGGGCCGGATGTTCAGCGGCGTGCCCGTGGTTCGGCTGCGCTTCCGCCGCAGGATTCAAACCGGGTGAGAGGACCGCCACCGCCGCTCCCGCACGCCACTCCTGCACGCCACTCCTGCAGGGGGAACCATTCCTTCAAGAAAAGACCAGAAGAAGTTCAATCACAGGGATCCTGCTGGATGACATCATGATGTCAAATTGTTATGAAGTCACGATGTCATCGTAATGTAAGGATGTCATGAGGTCATCATGAGCCGATGATGTCGTCACAACGTAAGGACATCACGATGTCATGAAGATGTGATGTGTTGGTGACTCGTCCTCTGGCCGGAGGCGCGTTGTGATGATGTCATCGGGACGTGACGATGTCATCGTGACGCTCAGATGGTGGTTTGACGGCGATGTGATGATGATGTCATGAAGTCAGGATGGTGATGACGTTACATCACGAGAATGTGATGACATCATCACGTGACGACATAAGCGTGTGGTGATGATGTCATCAGGACGCGACGATGGTGGTTTGACGGCGATGTGATGATGATGTCATGAAGTCAGGATGGTGATGACGTTACGTCACGAGGATGTGATGACCATCACGTGACGACATAAGCGTGCGGTGGTGATGTCATCAGGATGTGACGATAGAATTTCAAGAAAACGTGATGATGACGTCTCGCGATCATGATTTGACGACGTCGTGAATCGAGGCCGCGGCGACGATGTCACCGTGACCTTTGTCGTCGTCATCCGACTTCGCCCCGCAGGTTCTCGGCCGAGTTCGACTTCCGCACCTTCGACCCCGAGGGCGTGATCTTCTTCGCGGGGGGTCACCTGGACAGCTCCTGGATCGTGCTGGCGATGCACCGCGGGAAGCTGGAGCTCCAGCTCAAGTACGGCGCCGTCAGCCGCGTCACCAGCAGCGGCCCCACCATCAGCGACGGCCAGTGGAGGAAGGTCAGACGCCGCCGCCGCCGCCCGTGACCTCCACCCAACCCCGCCCTGAACACCAACCTTCTCCTTCTCCGCCCAGATCTCGGTGGAGGAGCAGGGCCGGAGCCTGGTCATCAAGATCGACCGGGAGGCGGTGATGAAGATCGCCGTGAACGGAGATCTGTTCACGCTGAAGAAGGGCATGCACGAGCTCAACCTGACCGTGGGAGGGGTTCCTTTCAGGGAGGACGGCCTCGTCAACCAGGTGTGTGTGTGTGTGTGTGCGTGTGTGTGTGTGTGTTCGCCAGAGGAGGCGTCTTCAGCTGTGTGTGTGTGTGTGTGTGTGTGTGTGTGTGCACAGGTGAACCCCCGTCTGGACGGCTGCATGAAGGAGTGGCGCTGGCTGACAGGAGAAGACGGGTCCATCCAGGAGACCATCAGGTCCAACGAGAACATGCAGTGCTTCTCCTCCGAGGAGCCCGGGGCCTTCTACCCTGGGGGGGGGTTCGCACTCTTCAACATCTCCTACGGTGTGTGTGTGTGTGTGTGTGTGTGTGTGTGCATCTCAAAGTGTGTTCTCTGTTCTTACTGTGTGTATGTGTGCGCACTCTAGTGTCTATTTGTGTGTGTGTCTTACTTATAATTGTGTGTGTTCATTTTACGAAGCATTTATCAGTGTATGTGTGTGTGTTCTCCGTCACAGTGCGTGTGTGTCTTTTGCTTACGTTTGTGCATTTAGCGTGAGTGTGTTTGTGTTGTGCTTTTATTTTGTGTTTGTCTGTGTCATCTGTTTGTGAAACATTCTGTGTGTGTGTGTGTGTCAGTATATCTGTGTGTGTTTGTATTAGTTTGTTTTTGTGCTGAAATGTTTGTGTGTGTGCTTATACGTGTGTTTCGGTGAATGTGTTGTCTATTTGTGAAACTGTGTCAGTGTGTGTGTGTGTGTGTGCCAATGTACCTCCTTGTGTTTGTATTACACAGTGTTTTTGCCAGTATACTTGTGTGTGTGATTGACCTTGTGTATCTGAGTGTCCCAATTTGTGTTTTAGAGTGTGTGTGTGTGTGTGTGTGTTTGTGTGTGTGTGTGTGTGTGTGTGTGTGTGTGTGTGTGTGTGTGTTTGTTCTCTGTGTTTTTTGTTGGTATCTGTGTATGATAAGTGTGTGTGTGTGGGTGCGTGTGTGTGTGTTTGTTTTCATGCTTAGATATTTCTGCATGAGTCTGTCCAATGTGTGTGTGTGTGTATTTGCCTGTTGGTATCTGTGTACGTTAAGTGTTTGTGTCTGTGTGTGTTAGTGTGATAATTTTTGTGTATGTTCAGTGTGTGTTTGTGTTTATGTATGTGTTCTCAGTATTAAACTGTGTGTGTGTGTGTTCAATGTGTTTTTGTGTCACGGTGTGTGTTAGTGTGATAGTGTGTGTATGTTCAATGTGTGTTTGTGTGTGTTCTCAGTATTAAACTGTGTGTGTGTTGGTATCTGTGTATGTTAAGTGTTGGTCTTTGTGTGTGTGTGCTCAATGTGTTTTTGTGTCATAGTGTGTGTTAGTGTGTGTGTATATTCAATGTGTGTTTGTGTGTGTTCTCAGTGTTAAACAGTGTGTGTTTGTATGTTGGTATCTGTATGTTAAGCGTTTGTGTGTGTGTGTGTGTGTGTGTCCTTTCAGTGTGTGTTTGTGTCGGTGCGTGTGTCGTCAGTATGAAACAGTGTGTGTGTGTGTTCAGTGTGTTTTTGTGTCACGGTGTCTGTTAGTGTGTTAGTGTGTGTGTATGTTCAATGTGTGTTTGTGTGCGTTCTCAGTGTTGAACAGTGTGTTTGTCTGTTGGTATCTGTATGTTAAGCGTTTGTCTCAGTGTGTGTTTGTGTGGTCAGTATGAAACAGTGTGTGTGTGTCAGTAACATAGGTGTGTGTTCCCCCCAGCGTCTCAGAACCTGAGTGTGCGTCTGACGTTGCGTCCGACGTCGTCCATCGGCGTTCTGTTTTCTCTGGTCGGCGCCGACGCCGTCCCCCTGTCGGTGTCTCTGTCCAATCACAACCCGGGGACGGACCAGTGGAGCGACGTGAGTCCCCGCCCCCTCAGGCTCCCCCTCCTCGCCGCCGCCGCCGTGGCGTCTGACGTCGTGTGTGTGTGTGTGTGTGTGTGGTGTGCAGTTGGTGCTGGTGTCGGCGGGCGGCGAGGTGGTGGCGAGCTGCCCCGCCCTCCTCTGCGACGGCGACGCCCACGAGATCCGCCTGCTGATCGCCGACAACCGGACGGAGCTGCTGGTGGACGGACGGCCGGGACGCAGCCGGGACACGCCGGTGGACTTCATGTCTCCCGCCGCCACCTACCTGGGAGGACTTCCTGGTCAGAACACACACACACACATACGGGGCTGTTAACGCCTTATTACACTGTAATGACAGTGTATTACACGTTTATTACATTGTAATAAGTTTACACTCATATTTATATATCTATAAATACATAATGACATAATGAGAGTTTGTTACCTGTCGACTGTGTTACACACATTTTTCACTCTAATGATTTTTTTTTTCACTTTTTCTACGCCATAATAACTTTATTACACTGTGATATTTAAAGTTACACCATCTGTCTTTAACCTTGTGTTGTCTTGCGGGTCAAAAGTGACCCACTAACATGTTCAGCTGTAGAAAAAACACCTTAACCTATTTTTTTTCCCACTTGAAATTTTATGACTTTTCCTAAAGAGACCCCATAATTCGAAAAAGTGATACTTCTTTTTTGTTTATGTTTCCATGTGGGCTGTGCAAAGATTGTCTTACGGGTCATTTTTGACTCGTAGGATGAGGGGAGTAAACACAAGGTTTTTTTACTCTCACAAGTTTGTTACGCTGTAAAAACATTTATTACACTGTAATAATCTCCCGAGAAGTGTTATTACAGTGTAATAAAGTATTTTGTCCTCCATACCGGTTGGCGATGGGTCCGGTCCCCGCAGACGTCCCGTTGCCGTGGTCCCCGGTGTCGGCGCCGTACAGCGGCTGCATGGAGGTCAGCGTGAACGGGCGGGCGCTGGACCTGGACCAGGCCGTCCAGAAGCACAACGACATCCGGTCCCACTCCTGCCCCCTGCTGGGCGCCCAGCAGTGACCCCGAGGCCGGGGGGGGGGGGGCCATCGGAAAGGTGTCGGGGCCGGTTCTGTACCTGGACCCCCCCCACATCCAACAGCTGATCTGGGACCAGTCCAATTTCTGCATCGCGTCCTCAAACATCAGCTGACCCCCCCAACCCAACATCTACCCAGAGAAAGCTTCTTCAGGTGCTCACATTGGATGAGTGTCACCATCTCACACACACACACACACACACCCCCCCCACCAGGTGAGTCTCTTTATGGGGGTTCTGACCAGCCATCACGCTTTAACTCACCAGAACCTCCCCAGAACCCCCCCATCCTCCAGAACCCCCCTGGCGGTCCTTGGGCTGCTGAGGAGGAAGAGCTGTAAAATAGGAGTGTGTAAATAGTGAGACTGTTCCTGCTTCACAAAACAAGTCAACAAACGCTTGGACCGCCGACGGTCACCTCAACCTCACGTCCCACCGAACTTCACATCCGACCGCCGACGGTCACCTCAACCTCACGTCCGACTGTACCGGACATCCGATTGTACTTTTCTTCAGATCCAACCGCACCGGACGTCCGATTGTACTTCACGTCCGAGTGAACTTAACATCCGGCTGTACGTCGCATCACACTGAACTTCAAAATCCGACTCTACTTCTTTTCAGATCCGACTGTACTTGACACGCGATTGTACTTCACTTCCGACTGCACGTCACATCACGTCACACTGAACTTCCCAACCGGCTGTATATCAGGTCCGACCGTTCTTCACATCCGACTCTACTCGACGTCCGACTGTACGTCACGCGCAATTGTACGTCATGTTCACGCATAAGGCGACGTCCAAACACGCTTGACGTCCGACTGTAAGTCATCCGCGATTGTACGTCACGTGACGTGAACGCGTCGTCCGACTGTACATCACATCCGACTACACCGCACCTGACCGCGTGCCACGACCGATTGTACACTGTGTCTGGACGTCAGGTGTGACTGCGTCGCGACCACGCGTCAGGTGACGTGCGAACATGGCGAGCAATTGCACGTCACAACCGACCGTGCGCCACGGCCGATTGTACGTCTCGTCTGACGGTACGTCATGTCTGATTGTACGTCATGTCTGACTGTAGGTCGGGTCCATCTGGATCCATGGCAACAGACAATTTCATGTTTTTAATTTCACCTCATGGGGGCGCTGAGTGACTTCAGTGTGTGTGTGTGTGTGTGTGTGTGTGTGTGTGTGTGTGTGTGTGTGTGTGTGTGTGTGTGTGTTCCTCCCCATGAGTGGAACCTTTGATCCAGTATTTGCTGGATGAAAGTGGACAAGTTTTTAAGTTCCTGTTTAGTTCCTGTGTGTTCGTTCGTTTGCTCGCTGCAGAGGATCCGCCCCTTTTGACTTTGACTCCGCCTCTCCTGATGTTGACTCCTCCCCTCTGACTTTGACCCCGCCCTCAGCAGCGACAGTCGTATTTAAAAGCAGAAATAAAAGCAGTTGTATAAACAGAACTACAGTAAAAGTGTATTTTCAAAGAAAAGAAGTGTGGACTGTTTCCTTCTCGCCGACGTCCTGGAGGAACCCGAGGAACCTGAAGAACCCGAGGAACCTGAGGAACCCGGCCTCCTTTCAGACCTCCTGCAAGAAAACACGGACTCCCGCCTCCACGCTTGAAGAGAAAGCCCTTTTTATTGCGTGGAGCAGCTGAAATGTGCAGGGAGTTCACACACACACACACACACACACACACACACACACTGAAACTACACCAGCAGAATAACATGGAAGAACAAGGAATACATACTACATAGATACCAACACGCGTGTGCTCGGGGGAACCGGGGGAACGCGGCCCGGCTCAGCAGGCGTAGGGGGGCGGCTTCTCGAAGGGCCCGTAGGAGGAGCTGTAGAGGACGGGAGCGTTGGGCGTTAGCATGTAGCCTCCTGGATCCTGGGCTCCGACCTGGGGGGGCGGGGGGGGCGGGCCGGAGGGCTGGGGGGGCAGCGGGGTCGGGGTCTCCTCTGAGGGACACGAGGTGGTGGACGTCTGGACGCCATCCGGCAGAAGAGGGGGCTGGAAACCATTGGGCTGCAGGGAAGAAGAAGAAGAAGAAGAAGAAGGTGGAGGGACGATGATGGAGAAGGTAAAGAGAAGGAGGAGGACATTTATTTCAATCGAGGAGGAATAATACCTGATACATTCATATATATGAGTGTTATATACATTCATATATATATATATACACTGCTCAAAAAAATAAAGGGAACACTTAAAAAACACATCCTAGATCTAAATGAATGAAATATTCTTATGAAATACTTTGCTCTTTACACAGTTGAATGTGCTGACAACAAAATCACACCAAAATGATCCATGGAAATCAATTGTATCAACCCATGGAGGTCTGGATTAGGAATCACACTCCAAATTAAAGTGTAAAAACAAACTCCAGGCTGATCCAACTTTGATGTAATGTCCTTAAAACAAGTCCAAATGAATGTGTGTTGCTTCCTGAGTGGACACTATGATTTCACACAAGTGGGATTGACTTGGAGTTACATTGTGTTGTTCAAGTGTTCCCTTTATTTTTTTGAGCAGTATATATTATATATATTTAGATATGATTTTTATATATCATATATAAATATACATTCATATATATTCATATATATTCATATATCATATATTATATCCTCAGCTGCAGGGAATGTTCAAATCTTTGTAGTTAACGGTTAAGACAATTTATATTTCATTGTATTTCTTATTCTTCCTCCTTCCTACTATTATCTATTACTGTTATGTTTTTATATGAAACTCTGGCGCAACAATTTCCTTCGGGATAAATAAAGTTGTTCCCATCTCTCATCTCATCTCATCTCATATACATATATGATATATATATATATATCTATATATGTATGTATGTATATTCATGTCTTCTGCGAGAAGATTCTGCCATGCCATCAGAGTCCTGTGTCCTTTGGGCCAATTTATTGGATTTTGATATATAAGAATACATAAATGATTGTATTTAATGTTAAAAATGATATCGTTACAAATGTATAATCATGTGTTCAATGTTATTTATGAAAATCTACATAATATTTATTATGGAAATTGAACTGACGACTACGAACCCAAAGCTATAAACTGTTATTTGCTCACAATTCTAAATTTTAAATATGTAAAATATACATTGCCCTTATTTTATCTTTATCAAATGATCATAAATTGGTTCATTCATAAACCTCTGTGACTCCAAAATTATATCTATAAAACACAAATAGCTTTTTTCAGCATACTTAGGACAATGTATGTATAAAATAAATTGATGTATGATCTCATTTCTATTTTAGAATTGATTACTAACTTACAAAATATTATCAATTTGATATAAATTCTATAAAGATAAAATGCATATGGTCATACATCAAAATATACTCAAAAACTGAACTTTAGATTGATATAAAAGAATGTAAATATACAATGACAGCGATGCGAGTTTAATATAAACTGCTAAAAAAAATAAAGGGAATACAAAAATAACACATCCTAGATCTGATTGAATGAAATATTCTTATTAAATACTTTGTTCTTTACATCATTGAATGGACTGACAACAAAATCACGCAAAAATGATCAGCGGAATTCTAATTTATTAATCCATCGTGGTCTTGATTTGGGGTCAGACTCAAAATTAAAGTAGAAAAACACACTCCAGACTGATCCAAATTTGACATGATGTCCTTAAAACAAGTCAAAATGAATCAATGTTGCTTCCTAAGTGGACAGATTTGATTTCACAAAAGTGTGACGGACTCAGAGTTTCATTGTGTTGTTTAAGTGTCCCCTTTATGTTTTTTGAGCAGTAAATAAAACACAGTAAAGGGTTTCCGTGCGTTCTATATGTTCCCGGTTGGCTGGTCGTTGCCACGCACCTGCACCTGCATGGCCACGGGGTAGTTGGGGTAGGCGGGCAGGTTCTGCCCCGAGGGGCAGAAGCCGGCGTAGGTCAGCATGTGCTGGGCCGGGTTGTACAGGATGTGTGGCGGCGGCGGCGGGCTGGGCGCCGCGCCGGCGGTCGGCTTCCGCTGAAAAAATACAAAGAGGTCACGGGTCGGGGCGGCGTGGCGTGGCGTGCGAGCGTCCGTGGCGGGAGCGTGCACGTGACCTTACCATGTCCTTGTAGGCGCCCAGGATGGCGGCGGCCACGATGCCCAGGAACAGGCCCACCACGTTGAGGACCACGGACGCCCACAGCAGGCGCTGCAGGTGGATCACGTCCCAGCAGCTGCTCACACCCGTGAACTCATAGTACTGAGAGTGGTACTCCGTGCTGGGGGAGCACCGATCAATCAATACATCAATCCATCAGTGACTCAATCAATGACGAGTGAGTGAAGGTGTTAAGGAGTGTGTGTGTGTGTGTGTGTGTGTGTGAGTGAATGACGGCGTGAGTAAGTGAATGAAGGAGTCATTGAGTCAATGAGTGAAATGAAGGAGTGAGTGAATGAATAATAAGTGAATGAATGAATAAATGAATGAATGAAGGAGTGAGTGAGTGAATGAATGAAAGATTGAGTCAATGAATG
>NC_141286.1:26492891-26552891 GCF_037954325.1 Fistularia commersonii
TGGAACCCCGGTCAGGTGAAGCAGAGGAGATACGGCGGGCCTGCCGGTCCGGGTCAGACGTCCGACCCCTGACCTCCGACCCCTGACCTTTCCCCTCCTCAGCACATGGAGCAGGTGGAGGACCTCGTCTGCGGCTCCGGGACGAACTCGTGGCGCAAGTCGTCGGGCAGGGCGCCGTCGGGCCCCCAGACGGCGAGCTCGGCGTAGACGCCCGTCTCGATCATCTCCTCCTGCCAGGGGATGGAGACGTTCCCCGAAGCAAACTCCCGGAAGAACTCTGCGTCCCGTTCGTCCAGCTGCACCCCTCGGACCGTGGAGAAGGCCCCCACGTCATCGATGTTCTTGGCGTAGACCGTCTTGGAGTCCGGCACGAACGGCGGCGGAAGGATCCCTGCGGAGAAACCAGAGGGGCAGCGGTGAAGACGAGGGGCGGAACCAAGAACCCGAGGACCTGAGAACCCAAGAACCCGAGAACCAGGCTCTGGAAAAGTAACGCTAGCGTCCTAGAAATGACCACTCATACCAGAAGATTCATCTCCAAGTCTCACATATCTCCACCTTTCTCCTCCTGCAGGTGCAGGTGGCCTGCAATGTGGCCTTCCGCCCAGCAGGGGGCGCTGCAGGCCGCCTGGAGCTCCAGAGCCGCTACTTGATGAACCTTACATTGATTTTTATTCAAGTTTCATCACATATTAATATTTAATTGGTGTTTTATTCCTCTATTATTGATATTGGTGCTCCAATATGATCTCAGAAGAAAAGAGATGATCTTCAAACCAACTATCCACCTCAGCAGAGGAACTTCACGCAGCCAATCACAGCTGTCATTGGAGGCGGGGCTTAACCTGCACAGCTCAGCTGTCAATCATCCATCCAATCATTCACCCTTTCACACACAACAAGACAGTCCAGAGTCTCCAATGGACCTGATGACTGTTGAGGAGAACCTGGAGAACCCAGGGAGGAGAATGCGGAGACTCCAGAAGCACCAAAAAGTCATCAATTACCAGGGATGGATCATATTATTCAACGTGGCATCACACACACACACACACACACACACACACACACACACCTGCATTGAGCTTCCTCCAGTTGAGGTGGCTGAAGAAGGCGTGGTCCCTCAGCTGGTCGCAGCATCCGTCCGTGAAGCCCAGCCGGCCCTGCACCTCCTTGAGGAGCAGCCCCTCGCAGACGGACCTGGCCTCCGGGCTGAACTTCTCCGGGAACACCACCGGGTCGTTGAGGACCCGCCTCCTCACCACCTTGGTCTCCACCTGTGGACGGAGCGTGGGGCAAGGTGGGTTCTCCGAGGGGAAGCCCAGGAGACACCGAGGCTCGCCTGGACCACTACCTTCTCCCCCCGGCTCCTGAAAGGGCCCTTGGCGGCCAGGAACTCGAACAAAGTCACGCCCAGGGCAAAGTAATCCACGGAGAAGTCGTACTCCTCACCTCTGAGCACCTCTGGGGCCATGAACCCTGAGGAGATAGGAGGGGGGGAGGTTACCTGCTAATACACCTGTTATTACACTGTTATTAACTTTATTTCACCTTATTACACTGTTATTACACTTTATTTTACCAATATTACACCAGTATTACACTTTATTTCACCTAATTACACCAGACCAGTCATTCTGATGGTAGTTACAGTGAAGCTACAGCATGGCACTGCATGTTGTGCACACACACACACACACAGTACACACTGATATCTGAGCAGTACTTCTGCTGATATCTCAAGTATAATGTCACCTCTTGTTGAACTGATCCTTCAGTAGTAACAGTGGTAGTAGTATTAGTGTTATTAGTAGTAGTAGCAGTAGAATTAGTCATATTGATAGCAGCAGTAGTAATGATATTAGTAGTAGCAGTAAAATAGTGGTATTTGCAGTAGTATTAGCATTATTAGTAGTAGTAGTAGCAGTAGTTTTAGTAGTAGCGCTCGTAGTAGCAATAGTACTACTGGAGTAGTAGTAGAGGTCGTATTAGAATTAGTAGTAGTAGAATTAGTAGTAGTATTATTACTATCAGTAGTAGTTGTAGTATCAGTGGTAATATTAGTATTAGTAGTATCAGTATTTGTATTATTAGCAGTAGCGGTAGCGGTAGCGGTAGTATTAGTACTATTAGTAGTAGTACTATTGGAGTAGTAGTAGTAGTGGTATTAGATTTAGTAGAAGTAGAATTAGCAGTGGTGTTAGTATTATCAATATTATTACTATCAATAGTAGTTGTTGTATCAGTGGTAATATTAGTATTAGTAGTATCAGTATTTGTATTATTAGCAGTAGAATTCGTAGCGGCAGTATTAGTACTATTAGTAGTAGTACTATTGGAGTAGTAGTAGAGGTCGTATTAGAATTAGTAGAATTAGCAGTGGTTTTAGTATTATTAATATTATTATTACTAGTAGTATTAGAAGTAGCGGTGATATTGGTATTAATTGTATTAGTTTTTGTATTATTAGCAGTAGAATTCATAGTACTAGTACTATCAGTAGTAGTATTTGAGGTAGTAATAACTGCTGTATCCACTGGTCATAGAAGGTCCATGGATTTTATAAAAAGTGTATAAATGTATAGAAACGTGTAAAAACTGTATATTTATGATATATATTGTTAAATACACACTGAGCTGATCAGAAGTACTTCAGCGGTCCCTCACACTGTAGTACTGAGGGGGTACCAGTACACGCCAGTACTTCAAAAGTGACAAACGTAAAGTATCTGGACCTCGGAGGCCACCACAGTACTCGGAATCCTGTTCTCGTCCTCGGAGGAGCGACGGAGCAGAAGAACCAGGAGGTCCTTCAGAGGTCCTGAAGACCAACAAGATCATGGAGGTTCTGCTGCTCACCTGGAGTCCCGGCGTAGCCTCTGGTCCTCCGCTGGCCCGCGGAGAGCTCCACCGCCAGCCCAAGGTCGGAGATACGCACGTTACCTGAGAGCAAACACAGCCGTGCACGTCACACACACAGATGTCCTTGTGTGTGTGTGTGTGTGTGTGTGTGTGTGAGTGTGTTATCAACTCGTATGTTGGCAGGTCCACTTCCTTCATTGCGTTCATGGCAAACTCAGTACTTTTCACTATGTGTGTGCGTGTGTGTGTGTGTGTGTGTGTGTGTGTGTGTGTGTGCACACGCGTGTGTGCGTCCATGTGTGTGTGTGTGTGTGTGTGTGTGTGTTATCAACTCGTATGTTGGCAGGTCCACTTCCTCCCTGCATTGCGTTCATGGCAAACGCGTTACTTTTCACTATGTGTGTGTGTGTGTGTGTGTGTGTGTGTGTGTGTGCGTTCTGATCAATAAACACGGGGAGTGGAACTAGAAGTGCAGCTGGAGGTGTGAAGGTCACGCCACCACAGGTTGACCTCCAGTGGAGACCTCCTGACCCTGGTTGTCCAGCAGCACGTTCTCAGGCTTGAGGTCCCTGTAGATGATCCTCTTCTGGTGGAGGTGCTCCAGGCCCTGGATGATCTGGGCGGTGTAGTAGCAGGCCCGAGGCTCCTCGAAGCCCGGGTTGTCCTCGTCCACGTTGTAGATGTGATACCTGGAGGAGGAGGAGAAGAGGGGCTTCACGAGCCGTTTTATCCATGCAGGCGTATCTCCAAGGAGGTCCCACCTCAGGTCTCCTCCGTTCATGATGGTCATGATCAGACACAGCTCCGTCTTGGACTGGAAGGCGTACGCCAGGGACACGATGAACCTGCTGTGGACCCGAGCCAGCACCCTCTTCTCCACCATCGCCCCCTGCATGGGAGCAGATGTTTGAGAAGGTCCACAGAGCAGCTCCTGTAGATACAGAAGTCCAGTCCTCCCTCACACACACACACCCTTCAACAAAGCTATGAAGCTGAAGCCATCCAGGTCTGAGGGAACAACAATGATGGAGTTTTGTGTTGGTAAGGAGTGTGTGTGTGTGTGTGTGTGTGTGTAGATGCATGCTCTACTTGCACCACAGCCTCAGCCTCTCGTCCTCCTTCACCTCGTAGCCCTTCCTCTTCTTCAGCCTCTTCTTGTTGAGCTTCTTGCAGGCGTAGAGCTTCCCGCTGGCCTTCATCTGGCAGGCGGACACCTCCCCGAACCCGCCCTTCCCCAGAACCCGGAAGTCCAGGAACCAGTCCTCGTCCACGGGCTGCATCTCCAGCCACTTCCACTGCAGGAACCTCTTCAGGTACACGCTCTCCAGGAAGCAGGCGTAGGGTTCCTCCCCGAGGAAGTCCATGAGTCGCCCGGCGGTCGTGCAGAAGAGGTCGTCCCCGGCCCGCCGGAGCTTCTCCTTCACCTCCGCGACGGCGTCCTCGGGCAGGAAGGGGCAGAAGAACTCGCCTCCGGGTTCCATGTAGCGGGTCAGGATCCCGCCGGCCTTCAGGATCTGGTCCTGGTCCTCGGCGGTGTGGTAATCCTCCAGGTCCCTCCACAGCCGGCAGGGACCTTTGTACTCCTTCCTGGAGTCCAGGAACTCCTGGAAGAGCCTCTTGCCGATGGGCTGGTCCACGCAGACTTCCTGGAAGCCCATCTCCAGGGTGTCCCTCAGACCCTCGCACAGCGAGATGTGAGGCAGCTTCAGCCGCGAGTTGTACTTCCTGTCGCGGTTGGCGGCCGGGTTGGCCGTGCCGTCGAAGCTCCCGCGGGCCGAGATGTAGGCCGAGTTGGCCACCACCGTCGTCAGCCCGCCGATATCCATGGCGACGGGGCGGAGAAGAAGAACCAGACAGGGGAAGTCCAGGTGACGGACCTACGGGGAATGGAGAGGATCCCGTGCGTCAGGGGCAGGACGGCTAGCCGAGCTCGCGCACACACACACACACACACACACACACACACCGACACACACACACACCCACACACACACTGCACTCTCCCTCCTCTCACACACATGCAGATCTACCTGACTCATCACCTTTCCCTGCAGGGATTTATCCAGCCCGCTGGCCTTTATCCTCCCCCCCTGGGTGGGGCGTGGGGGCAGGGGGTTGAGGGGTGGGGTTCTCAGAGATGTTTACATTCCTGGACCTGAGGAGGAGCAGAAGATTGATGACGGTGTCACTGAGGGGGAGGAGTCTGTGCTGCATGATGATAGTTAGCAGCATTAGCATCCCGATTAAACTGCAGCCGTAGGAAGTCTGAGGGGGCAGAGAAGTATGTTAGACTGGTGCAGGACATGTATGCTAGCTGTGAGACAGTGGTGAGGTGTGCTGTAGGGGTAAGAGGTGTTCAAGGTGGAGGTGGGACTCCATCAGGGATCAGCTCTGAACCCCTTCTTGTTTGCATTGGTGACAGATGAGCTGAGACAGGAATCTCCATGGACCATGATGTTTGCAGATGACATTGTGATCCGTAGTGAGAACAGGGAACAGGTTGAGGAACATCTAGAGAGGTGGAGGTATGCTCTGGAAAGGAGATGAATGAAGGTTAGTCACAGCAAGAGGGAATATATGTGTGTGAATTAGAGGAACCCGGGTGGAACGGTGAGGCTACAGGGAGTGGAGATCAAGAAGCTGGAGGATTTCAGGTACTTAGGGTCAACAGTCCAGAGCGTAGGAGAGTGTGGAGAAGAGGTGAAGAGACGGGTCCAAGCAGGTTGGAATGGGTGGAGAAAAGTGTCAGGGGTACCAAGAGATAGAATACTATAAGCCAGAAGGAAAGGTGGAGAAAACAGTGGTGAGATGATCTACAAACACAATGACCAAAAGACAGGCGGCAGAGCTGGAGGACGTAGAGATGAAGATGTTGAGGTTCCCTTTGGGAGCGACCAGGATGGAGAGGATCAGGAACATGTTAGAAGTTTTGGAGAAGGTCAGAGAAGCCAGACTGAGATGATCGGGTCATGGACAGAGGAGGGATAGTGAAGATATTGGTAGATGGATGCTGGAATTGGAGGTCTAGGGGAAGACCAAAGAGAAGATTGATGAACATTGTGAGAGAGGAGGGTCCAAAGAATAGGGTTAGATGGAGAAGGTGGATTCACTGTGGAGACCCCTGAGGGGAAAAGCCCAAAGGAGAAGAAGAATTTGTCACAGGGGTGCAGGACATGTATGACAAAGTGATGACTGAGATGGTTTGACATGAACACTCCTCTGTTCATGCCGGAACCATGGTGATGATCTGGGTAGAAGGTTGCTGAAGGTGGAGCTGTCAGCCAGGAGGTCTAGAGGAAGACCATAGAGAAGATTTATGGACGTAGTGAGAGAGGATATGAAGTTAGTTGGTGTGAAAGAGGAGGATACAGAGAATATGGTTAGATGCAAAGCCAAAAGGAGAAGATTAAGAAGTAGTAGTTATCTGGTTCAACCTCAAGGAACCACCAGTCAATCACCAACCAATACTACTCAGGTCCACTTCCTGGTTTGGTTGGTCCAAACCTTGAGGTTCCTCCTGCCTTCACATCCCAGAACCTGAAGCAGAACCACAGTGAATACCTGTGTTCCAGGGAACTCCTTCCCACCAGAGGAGCTCCATGTGAGAGTCACACCCAGGAGGTTGTGGTTGAAGGCTCTCAAGGAGAACCTGACGTTCCTCCAAGGACACCAGAGGAACACCCCCCCCCCCGCCTTATCTGGGCCCTTTAAATACTGAAGAACAAGCAAGCTTCAGCTTCAACTAGGAGACCATGAGTTTGAACCACAGCCGTTAGAAGGAAGACCTCAGACGCCTCGAGAACTTTGGGGGACGAAGAGGAGCAGCAGGAGATCCAGAGGAGTCCATCCAGGAGGTGAGGGGAAGCCATGGCCACCCTGAAGGAGAAGAGGACGTGCGGTCAGCGCTGCGAAGACTTCGGACGATTCGTCTGGAACTCGGAAAATGGGACCTTCATGGGGAGAACGCCGGTCAAATGGGGTAGGGAGGAGAACATCTCGCTCACACTTCTTCACGCTTCCACATGGACAACAGGTTGCTGTCATCAGAGCTTCCAGAACCTTCTAGACTGAAACAGTTGTAGTTTGTTCTTTTCAGTGCCAAGTGTGAAGCTTTGATTGACAGGTCACTAAACGGTGCTGCACACACACACAAAGACCAGGGTAACACACAGACCAGGCTTACACACACACACACACACAAACACACACACACCATGTGACCTTGTTGGGTCTTGTCCAGCATTGCCATGGTGAAGTGTGTGTTTAGGATAAAGGAGGGCTGCCGATAACTGACTTGTGCACCCTCACACACACACACAAAAAGACCAGGGTAACACACAGACCAGGCTTACACACACACACACACACACACACACACACACACACACACAAACACACACACATCATGTGACCTTGTTGGGTCTTGTCCAGCATTGCCATGGTGAAGTGTGTGTTTAGGATAAAGGAGGGCTGCCGATAAAGACCGTCTGACTTGTGCACCCTCTGACACACACACACACACACACACACACACACACACACACACACACACACACATGCAGAGGTCATGCTGACCCTCAGGTTTTGATTGACAGCCCTGTCCGTGCACTAACTCCGCCCCCTCCCCCCCCCAGTGTACATCAGCTTGTACTACGTGGCCTTCTACGTGGTGATGACCTCCCTCTTCTCGCTGGCCATCTGGGTGCTGATGTACACCTTGGACCCGTACGCCCCCGACTACCAGGACCGCCTCAAGTCTCCAGGTAAGCGAGGGACGGGCGGTCCGGACGCCGCTTTCCCCGTGTGACCCCCCTCCCGTGCGCCCGCCTCGCAGGGGTGATGGTATGGCCGGACACCTACGGCGAGGAGATCATCGAGATCGACTACAACAGGTCGGACGAGAAAAGCTGGATGAAGATGTCCGATATCCTCCACGATTTCCTGAAACGTCAGTATGGCCGCCAGGCACGCTGCCGCCGCCGCCGCCGACACCCCCCTCAGCTTCCTCTTGCCCCCCCTGCAGCCTACAACGACACCACCCAGAGGGAGTGGAACCACCACGAATGCACCAGGGGTAAGTACTTCATCCAGAAAACCTTCTCGGCGCCGGATCACACCAAGTGGGCGTGTCCCTTCACGCAAAGCATGCTGGGCGCCTGCTCGGGCCTGGAGGACCCCACCTTCGGCTACAACTGCACCATGCCTTGCGTCATCATCAAAATGAACAGGGTGGGCGTTTCGGTTTTTGCCTTTTGAGTAACCTGAGCAGGAACTCCAGAGCGTCACGCTTTCCTGCTTCCTCCCCCGCAGGTCATCAACTTCTTACCGTCCAACAGCACCAAGCAACCCGCCTACGTCAACTGCACCATCTTGGTGAGGAGATACTTCCTCCAGAGGAGGCCAAGAGGTCACTGAGGCGACTCACGCCCTCAATCTGCGTTTGTTTAGGAGGGCGACGCCAACGTGGCCAAAGTGGAGTACTTCCCACAGGGAGGGGTGTTGGATCCGTCCTACTTTCCCTACTACGGCAGCCTGGCGCAGGTAAGCGGTGACCTTGCGGTCGAACATCTGCGTCCGACCTCCACAGGATGATTAGCCTCCATGCTAACCGTCCTCCTCCTCCTCAGCCCACCTACGTCAACCCTCTGGTGGCCGTGCGCTTCAGCCTGGTGGGACAGCGGCGCGCTAAGATCCAGTGTCGCGTGGTCGCAGACAAGATCAGCTACCAGAACATCCACGACCCGTACGAGGGGAAGGTGGTCTTCTACCTCAGAGCCCTCAAGTGAGGCGAGAAGGTCCGCAGCCTTCCGACACCCACTGGAGGCCCGGCGTGGACGGCGGAGATGTTTCACGATAAGAATACGTGCGCGTGATCCTAAACACCACTGTCAAATAAACAACAAACTCTGGGAGTGTTTGATGTCTGGAGGAGGAAGAGTGTGAGGAGGAGGAAGGTGGTTAGAAGCTGCTGACGGAGAAGTTCAGGGGTTATCAGCTTACAGAAGAGTGCGTGCACACACACACACACACACGCACACACACACACACACACACACAAAGCCTGTTTCGCTCTATGACACTGTTGTGTTCACTTGCAGATGTTGACTATTTCCTTAAATGCTTCCTCTGTGTGTGTGTGTGTGTGTGTGTGTGTGTGAATCCTCAAAGATAGAATCCAAAAACCAGGTGATCATTACATCCTTTTTTTTAATAAATAAATGAAAAAATAAACAAAACCAGACAGCTGAGACAGGTGGAATGACGGTGAAAAACCTCTCCCTCTGAAAAGGCGGGGCAGATAAAGAGGAGGGTGTGATTTGGGTCACGGAGCGATGAAGGAGCTCTGCTGCTCGGCTGGACATCCAGCAGGAAGGAGGTCAAACACCTCCTCCTCCTCCACGGGATAAAAACCCTGCAGTTCCCTGGACGTCCAGAAGGTCTGCTAACTCACCGCCTGCTCCTCCGAATAAACGCAAACCGTCACCCAGATTCACAGGAAAACATCAACAACCCACAAGGACAGTCTGAAGACCTGGACCGGAACCCTCTGCAGAAAGGTGGTCACAACGAGGAGAGAACACACACTCTGGACCATCGGACCGACACGTCCCATCATCCCCAACATCAGGAAGCTGTTTAAAATCCCATGGCTTCTTCTGGACCTCCTGATGAGGCTCCACCTCGAGGAGCTGCTCCTCTAGGAGTGAACGGGGCCTCTTCAGGAGATCGATCACTGAGAACATTCAACGGTCTTCTTCTCCTCCCTCCTTCACCGATACGATCATAATAATCCTCCATCGCAGTATCTGACATACCTTGCGGTACGTTGAAGTAAAACAGCCTTCCGGGTGCTTCCTCAGAAGATCCCGGCTTCTCTCACGTCATGTAAAGAATCCAGCGTGAGGAACCGGACCTCCGACCCCGCCCACCGTCCATCATGACCTACATCACCTCCGGAACCGAGTCCCGGGTCGACCCCGAGGCCCGCCGCTCGCTCCGCACGTCCAGGAGAAGAAGCGGCGGCGGCGTGAAGTTCAGGTGAGGGTTCTGCGCTCGGCCCGGGGAACCCATCTGTGCGTGGTGACCCTCCACAGCACCGGGGCCAGCAGCAGGCTGAGGGTGGTGACGCTGAGGACCAGCAGGTACACCTGGAACCAGAGACAGAAGAACCGGTGAGGTCCAACTCTGACGGAACCCCGTGAGATCCTCCGCCTACCTCTCTGGAGATGATGCCGGCCCGCCGCGCACGGCTGCTCAGGACGAAGGAGAACTCGCTGACCTGGGCCAGGCCGGCGGACACCAACCAGCGGATGTGACGGGACGACGGGGGCAGGATGATGGACAGGACCAGCAGGGCCATCATGAACTGGGAGGAGGAGGAGGAGAAGGGGGAGGAGTCAGGGCGGCGTGCAGAGACAGGCTCCGCCCCCGTCCGGAAAACCAGCCGCACCTTCATGATGACCAGCGACAGCGTCAGCACCAGCAGGATGGTGAGCTCATACAGCACGAAGGTGGGGAACACGTGGAGGCCTGTGCGTCACACACACACACACACACACACACTTGTAAGAACACCACAGGGAACCAAAGCCCACTCCGCCCCCGTCGCAACTGACCAATGGAGGCGAAGAAGATGATGGCGAGGAAGTCCCGGATGGGCTCGATGCAGCCGGAGACCTCGGCGGTGACCATGTGACCCTGGGAGGACAGCAGGGCTCCGGCCAGGAAGCAGCCCAGCTCCATGGAGACGTCCAGCAGCTCCGTGACCTGGTGGAGGACCAGACCAGACCAGACCAGACCAGACCAGAGCGTCGTCAGGGGCGAGGAGGTGTTTGGCGCCGAGCGAGAGCGAGGAGACCGGACGCACCGTCAGCATGAAGAAGACGAAAGCGGCCATGCCGAGCACCAGGATCTCCTTGTTGCCTTTGCTCTCGGCGTGGAGCTTCTTGTAGAAGGCGCTGATGAGGAAGGAGCGGAGCAGCAGGCACAGCAGCAGCACGGCGGCCAAGGACGCCGCCACCTGGGCCAGCAGGAAGAGCAGACGCACGCCGCCGGACAGGAAGCTGCAGAGGCGGCGGCGCCGTTAGCGCCACGGCGCGTTCCACCGCGGGGAGGAGGAGGAGCGGCGGCGGCGACTCACCTGTCCACGTCTCCGCTCTGGGCCTGCATGGGGGACGACAGCACGGCCATCAGGAGGCCCAGCTGCACGTCCTGCATCACCAGCATCCCCAGGAGAACACTGCTGTAGTCCAGGTCTCCTGACACACACACACACACACACACATTTATCAAGCTTGAAGCTGTTGCTGCTTGTAGTTCCTCAAGCTGCCAGAAGAGGGAGACAAAGCTGAGGTTCACACCTCTGATCTGTCTCAAACACACACACAAACACACACAGAGGACCTCCAGATGCCTGTGAGCTCCAGGTCCACCGACCTTCTCTCTCTCCTCTGCTGCTGCCGGCCAGGAAGCGTGACACCAGTGGTGTGCTGGACAGGGACAGGCAGGTGGAGATGAAGACGGTCTGTGTGGGCCGGATCTGCAGGGCTTGTCCCCAAAGCAGGCCGCCGCCGATCATCAGCAGACTCAAGCTGCACGAACCCTGCACCGAGATCTTCCACACCTCCACACACACACACACAAAGGGTTGAGACTTTTCCAGGCTGGTCTCCAGGCACCTCCTTCTGGGGGTGATGCTGTGTTCTGTTTACCTTCCGCAAGCGTTCAGGGGAGAACTCCAGTCCCACCACGAAGAGGGTGAAGAACACGCCAAACTCCCCCAGGGTCTCCACCTGGACCATGGACTGCAACACACACAGACGGTGTGACAAAGACCCAGAGGAGAGTACTGGTCTCACCACACACACACACACACAAACACACACACACACACACACACCTTGATGCTGTTGAGGCCTGAGGGTCCCAGCAGGACTCCACAGATGATGTAGCCAAACATGGGGGGCAGGCCTACCAGGGTGCAGATCCAGCCGCAGGGCAGGGACAGCATCACCACCAGAACCAGGTCCTGCACCCAGGAAACAGGAAACGCTCGAGGCCCGTGTGGAGTCTTCACCTGCAGACGGTTCTAGAAGCCGCTCGTCCTCCGGGGCGTATAAGCCGACGTCGAGCGTAAACAACGTGAAGCGACCCGAAGGTCCGGTCCACCTGACCTTGATGAAGTGGTGGTCGGCCCTGGGCATGGTGGAGTCCCGCGGCTTGGTGAGGACGTACTGGTTGTTCTGGGAGTCGATGAGCATGCTCAGCCCCAGGTCCTCCTCCGCCTCCTTGGCGTTGGACTTGTTCAGCCTCTTGCCGCCGTTGTCCTCGTCGTCCTCCACCCTCAACACCGCCTCGGCGTTCACGCCCTTGATCTGGGGAGAAGAACCGTCGGATCGGGGCAGGAGAACGTCATCGGAGACGAACGGACTCGAGGAAAACTCCGCAGACCTGCTTGTTGTAGTCGAAGGCGTGCTCCTCGATCTCCTCCTCCAGCCGGTCCGCCGCCTTCCGGACATCTTCCAGGATCTCGTCCAGCATGGACAGGGTCTTGTTCTGGGCGAGGGCGCTCTTCACCGCCTCCAGCTGGTGTTTCTCCACGGCCACCAGCTCCAGATACTCCTGCTCCTCCTGCAGGGGAGAGAAGTTCGGAGGAGCGAGTCAGCTGGAAGCCACAAGGGCCGACACCGTGGCTTCTCTCCATGTTCTCCTGCAGGTTCTTCGAGACCTTAACTTGTCCACCATTGTCAATGAGAGGGTGAATGTCAGGGTGATTGACAGCTGACCCGTCCAGGTTAAGCCCCGCCTCTAATGGCGTATTACACACATTTTATCATGTGACGTTTGTTGGATGATATTTTATTATAAGAATCAAAGTTCCTTTAGACAGTGGAGACAGCTGATGTCGACACAAACATAAACGTTGATGAGATGAGAACAACTTTATTTATCCCCAAGGAAATTGTTGTGCCAGAGTTTCAAGCAAAAACATAACAGTAATAGATAATAGTAGGAAGGAGAGAGAATAAGAAATACAGTGAAATATAAATTGTCAAAGTTAAGGCTATCAAGTGTTTTAAGGTCTTAAGTACAAAGATTTGAAGATTCCCTTCGGCTGAGAGAAGAGGAATTAAAAAGTCTGATATCTTCGCGTGTAGCCTCTAATTGTCACTGTGAGAATCTTAAAAAAATAAACAAGAAATATGAAATCACAAAATCCACGACTGTCCTTGGTTCCAGTCCATCAACGTGCTCCTCTCGCTGGACAGCGAGCAGAGCCTGGTCCAGAAGTCCAAACCCGGAGCTTCATTGGCCCAGGAAGGAGTCAAAAGACATGGAGGGCTCCTCGGCATCACTTCCACTTATTCACTGATGTTCTTGAATGTTCTCTAGATTCAGACTCCTCTTCAATCTCACCATCTCCAGTTAGACGGCCTCACCAAAATAGATTGCAGCAGGAATCAGCCCCCCCCGATCAAGTGTATTTAAATGTAACACCACTAAACACTGAATTTAATGCAATGTGCTTGTTTTTTGCTAAATCCATTTCATGACTTTTAAAGACACCCTGGTTTCGCACCCTCCGCCCTGAGCCCAGTGTTTCCCACCCTTTCATCCATTTCACTCAACAATAACCCAGCAAAGTTTTTCTTTTTCCACACCTGCAAGTGTTGGAACTCACCAAAGATAATCACCAAACTAGCAGAACAGCTGATCTCAGCTGGTCTTCCCCACACCAGCAGCGCTCCGCATTTGCTGCCATTCAAGGTGTGTTCATTCCACTGCACCCAGCGTGATACGGCCCTACCGCTGTGAGGTCTGCACCGTGAGGCGTGATCTTTGGCCATCTATTCTGGATGTAGGTTCTTCTCCATAAAGCTGGAGTGACTCCAAAACAATAACGTATTTGGGAGCGTCGCAGTGCCGACTCCCTGGAGCGGACACGAATCCACATCCGTGTTTCATCCAATGCCGGACAACCGATCAGACCAAACGAAGCACGGCTGTTCCACACGTTCACTTCGTTTGCAATTAGATTTGCACCACCCCTGCGAGAGGGTGCAGGTAATCAATCAATCAATCAATCAATCACCGCTCCTTGACCACGCCCCCTGACAAAGTGACAGCTGACGTCGACGCAAACATAAACATCAATATCTTAGCATAGCGCCAACACAAATCTCCAGGCTCTCCGCCTTCCAGCTGCAGTCCAAAACAGAAGGTCTTTGAAGACATGAAATTATTCATCGCTGTGAATGTCTGGGTGATTGACAGGCGACCCGTCCAAGTTAGGCCCCGCCCCTAACGGCGTATTACACAAATATCATCTTGTGATGTTTCCTGGATGATATTTTATCTGAAAAATCAAAGTTCTCTTGGACAGTGGAGGCCCAAGGGAGGTCTCATCCTCCACCAAATCAGCTGACAGAAATGTGTGTGTGTGTGTGAGAGAGAGAGAGAGAGAGAGAGTGACGTTGTAGTTGAACCATCCTACCAGAGGGAGCTTAGAGACCCTGGATCTTCTTGATGCCAGTTTATATAGAAGTCATACTAGGTGGAATGGGGTGGGGGAGAAGATCCTACCTTAATGGCTGCCTCTCTGAGAGCCTCCAGCCTCTGCCTGCTGCTCTCCTTCATGTTGACTACATCCTGGTAGTCTCCCTGAAGCACCCTCTGCAGGCTGTGCACTGCCTGGAACACCAGGTTCTCGCTCTCGTTCAGCTCCCTCTGGAAGACCTCCAGAGTGTGGACCTGAGGGAAGGCAGACACACACACACACGTTGGTCATCATGGACATTCCCACCCAATGGGTTCTGGAGGACTCCACGCACCTGGAAATGCCTCTCAGCTTCTGAAAGGCCTTGGTCTCTGGCCACCGCCGCCGCTGCGTCCGCCAGCTTCTTGACCACGGCGTTCTTCTGGCGCAAGAGGCCCGCCAGCCGCCTGCAGCCGCTGGTAAGCCAGCCGCGGCCGTGCGTGGTCGCCTTGCTCTGGTAGAGCTTGATGGCATTGCGGGCCACCTGGTCCTTCTGCAGCAGAGCGAGCGCACCTGCCGGGCCGAGGCACATCAACAAACACACCAGCTGCATCCAGGCCTGCTGCTCCGTCCTTCACCGCAGAGCCTGGACCCTCAGGGACGGGCGGAGCTGGAGGACGACAGACATGGACGATGTTTAGCAGGGCGGTGTTTGTTTATGTGTAAAGGTAAGTGTGTGTGTGTATATGTGTGTATGCATGTGTATTTGAATATGTATCAATTGTAGGTATATTTGAATATGCATGTGTGTGTCTATAGTCAGAAAGACAGGTGAATTCACACATCGGTTTAACCGTGGTGTCAAACATCCGATGGGATGAGAGTCGTCTCCATGAGAGGAGCATGAGGAACCCGTCCTCCACCCGCCCGGTCCCACTCCTTCTCCTTGGTCCTGCTGCACAACTGAATCACTGGCATACTTCAGCGCCACTTATGCATAGGAATTTCAAAAGAGACATCAAAAAAACCTGTTTGGAAATTTCAGCGGCGCAACAGGTTCCCGGTGAGTGTGAAGATCCAGGATGTCCTGTCCTTCGAACACAGCCTCGGGGTAAACCTCTGAATGACTCAGCAGCTGCTTTGTGTGAGTTTGGCCTAGGAGTGGTCACAACTGATTACAGCTTCTACAGCTACTGTGTGTGCGCACACACACAAACACACACCCACATACACTTGTGTGCTGTAGCTCGCAGTGGCTTGTAAATAGGCACTAATGTGCACTGAAGGTGAAAGGAGCCACATTCCGGGATGCCACCTCGCTTTATTGCTGCGTTTTGAGAAACTCGACTGTTGGGAATTGGCCCTGACGCCAAACATCTGCTTACACGTGATCCTCGGCCGCTGCGACCCGATGAGCTCAGCGCGCATCCGAGTCCGGCTCACGCCCTCCAGAACACCAGAGGAGACGGGTGACGTTTACTTTCCTGCACTCCACCTCCTCGGCCCTGGCTCCGGAGTCTGGTCTGCAGCCTCTCTGCTGCCGCCGAGGGGGAAATCAATAGCAGCACTGTTCACAGGCTGACTGCTGTAATGAACACACACACACACACACCCTTAGAGGATTTCATGACATTTTGCAGAAACACATCTTGCACTTTTAGAGACATCCTAGGGGGTAGATGATGTGGAATTTCTAAGAAACTCTGACGGTGCACAGATCAACTGTGAAGAATGGCTGCATTCTACACAATGTTTTTAACAGTTTAAATAAGATACCATTCCGATTAGAGATTGCTGGGAAGGAGACGTGGAGGAGGAGGACTCCAGGAAGTTCAGCAATAATACACGACAGTAGCCTTTACATGGGCTGGTAATGATTCCTGTCGGGTCTCCGGCCGGTTATGAATGTAAATATCCGTCAAATAAATGAATCCCCGGAATCGGCGGACGCGGGTGGAGCCGTGACGCCGGTGTGGAGGTGACGACCTACCGCAGAGAGCTGAGCCCGGCGCCGGTGGAGCGGCCGACGGTTCGATCGAGCGACGCCCCGCCACAGAGCAGCGGTGTCAACAACACCGCGGCTCCGGCTACCTGCGGGGAATGTGCGCCGCCCTGGACCCGCTCCACGGCCGGAGGGGACGCGAACAATCACGCCGTTGTGCCGCCGCCGCCCCTCCTCCGCCTCCGCCTCCTCCTCCTCCGCCTCCGCGCCACATCGCTGGCAGCGGATCACCGACCAACCTGCCTGGCTTATAACACTCGGCGGGGGAAGGCAACTACCGCCGGCTAACGTCTCACCGCGCCGGTATGTGAAGCCGCCGCTCCGGTGCGGAACCCCCACGTCGCGCCGCGCTCAGCCGGTTCCCCGGGGGCGCGGAGGCTCCTCGGAGCTGTCAGACCGGCGTCGGCCAGCTGGCTCCGGGCACGGTCCCATGACGCGTCGCTCCGGCTGTGGCTAGCGAGCTAACGCTAACAAGCTAATGCTAACAGGTAGCCTAACTTTGGCAAGCTAGCTCTAGAAGCCGGGCTAACGTTAGCAAGCTAAAGTTAGCGGTGTAACTTCCGCTGGACGCGGTTTACTTTCCGAACGGGTCGCTAACCGCTCCGTGAACCGTAAGAGCTCGTCTTAAAATACGAGTTATCCCGGAATCCACCGGCTACCGTAAAACTTTGGTCTGCCGAGGCGTTACTTCCGAAACATCTTGCTCCGTCTCGACATGGGAGTTGTAGTTTTCTTGTGTTTTTTTTTCTCTCCCCCGCCCGGCCCCAGTCAGGAGCCTCGTTTACGCCGTTTTTCTGCACTTTAAGCGCTTCGAAGTTGAATTAAAGTCATGAATACGACAACTTTGTGTTTTTAGGGTGGGGCCTCTCCACCGAATCTATCGAGTATTCCTCCCAACCGTTCAGGACAGCAGCGGTTGGAGGTAACTTCCCCCGCCGCAGCTTATGCCACCTTTTCCCTTCACAACTTTCAGAAATTAGCTAGTCGTTTCCGCGCTGCTTCACCTCTGACCCCGGCAGGCCCTCCGGCCAGGTTGAGGCTTCACAGCTACGCCAGGAAAGAAAACTACAACTCCCAGGTATCCCGTCGCCTGCACAGGGGGCCTGCTCTCTCTGCGCATGCGCATCAATTGTGATTTGACATCGAGTTGACCAAAACAGTGAGTGATAAAAAAGTGGAGGTTAGAATAAAGAACGAGAACTAAAGGGGAAATAAAAGATAGCTTTAAGGATCCGCTCGGCCAGTGGAGAGCTGATACCGCCTGGAATGTTCATAAAGTGGGGGAGGGTTGGGGGCAGATCATCTTCAGCCAACTGTGGCATTGTTGGGGTGGTGTGTGTGTGTGTGTGTGTGTGTGAGGTCAGTGGTTGGTATATTTGGAACTCGGACACCGGGCACGGATCTTACCCTTTTTGGTAGCTCGCCGCCTGTGCTGCTGCCAGACCCCCACCCCCCTCCCGCAGGGAAAGTGGGTCGCCTGAACACTGGCCCGTCACGCCGGATCTTCTCAGACCACCGTCGGTGTTCCCGGTGCGCCGGGTCCTGCACAGACACTGAGACAACCACCGACCGAGGTCTTTTCTTTTTTTCCCTCTGCACCCGGTGGACACTTTAGTGTTTCCTCTGAAGGTCAAAGGTCAGTCACAGCAGGGGTTGGTGTCTCCAGCGCATCGAGCACCGAGTGAGTCTCTGACTTCTTTGCACGCCAGTAACTGCATGAACTTCCCTCTGGTCTGAGCTCCTCCGGCGATCCGGGTTGAGGAGAAATGACAGCGTTGCAGTTTCCCTGAGGAGTCTGAGGCTGTCCTGCAACACGCACGCTAACACTCCTGCATCTTCTCAAGCTCTGGAGACCTCCAGTCTTCACCCCCGTTCCCCTCTGCTGGTTCGTCCCACTGCAGGAGCTGAAGTCGTGGCAGAGACGTGGACGCCGCCTTACCTCCGCCGCCGCAGAATGACCGGGAACTAGGCGTCGCCAACGACAACCGCGACCACCCCGACCATGAAAACCTCGGTGGACCGCAAGAAGCTGGAGCAGCTCTACGGCAGATACCAAGGCAGGCGTCCCGCTCCTTTGCCTCCCCGCCCTCCCCGCCGCACCTTCTCAACATCTGTCTCTGCAGACCCCCAAGATGAGGACAAGATCGGCATCGACGGGATCCAGCAGTTCTGCGACGACCTGGCCCTGGACCCGGCCAGCGTGAGCATCCTGGTGGTGGCGTGGAAGTTCCGCGCCGCCACGCAGTGCGAGTTCAGCAGGAAGGAGTTCCTGGACGGCATGTCGGAGCTGGGGTGAGCGTCACGGCCGCCGAGTCGCTCCCGATCTTCTAGTATTTCAAACCGTCTGATTGTGGCCCTCCCTTGCGCCTCCTCCAGCTGTGACAGTCCAGAGAGGCTGAAGGCCGCCCTCCCGCGGCTGGAGCAGGAGCTGAAGGATCCGGCAAAGTTCAAGGACTTCTACCAGTTCACCTTCAATTTTGCCAAGAACCCGGGGCAGAAAGGCCTCGGTGAGCCCGAGACCAGAACCGGTCCTAACACCCGAGACCAGAACCAGACTTTAACAACCCAGAACAGAACCGGTCTTAACACCCGTGCTGCTTCGTCTGCTCCTCGTTGACCTTCGCAGTATCCACCCTGGTGTCTTCACCATCTGCTCCAGCATCAGTCCACACTGTGTTTCAATCCTGTTTACGTGAAACCCTCTGTTCATGACCCAGACCTGGAGATGGCCCTGGCCTACTGGAACCTGGTTCTCACGGGTCGTTTCAAGTTTTTGGATCTGTGGAACCGCTTCCTGCTGGTGAGTGCGAGCCGTGGAGGCGTGGTTGCATCTGGGTCAGTACCTTCCCCCGGGGGGTCCGCGGCCCGGTGGTGTACGAGTCTAGATTTGGACTGACCCTCATCCGCACCTTCTGCCTGCTCATTGCAGGAGCATCACAAGCGGTCCATCCCCAAGGACACCTGGAACCTTCTCCTGGACTTCGGGAACATGATCGCAGATGACATGTCCAACTACGACGAAGAAGGTGAACCTGTAGATCTTGTGATTGGACCGGGTGATAGCATCCTCAGTGTGAGTTAGGCCTCCTGCGTTTAGTAGGAGGGGCTCAGTAGGAGTCCGGCCCCTGCTATCTAGTATAAGTCTGTCCACTGGTGCCTAGTTTGAGTCCAGGCCCTGGCCCCCTATCATTCAGGTCAGCCCCTGACACCTAGTATGAGTCCAGGGCCTCCGGGGCCTACAATTAGTCCAGCCCCCGGGGCCTCGTATGAGTCCGGCCCCTGTTGCTCACAGAGAGTCCAGCCCCTGGTGCCTAGTTTGACCCCCAGTGCCCTTGTTAGAGTCCGGCCACTCGCGTTCGGAGAGAGTCTGGCTCTGGGCGCTGAGTACGGGTCCAGCCCCTGGCAATTAGTATTAGTCAGGCCCCTGGTGCTCAGAAAGAGTCCAGCTGTCGGTGCCTAGTATGAGTCTGTCCTGAAGCACCAAGTATGATACCGGCTCCTGGTGCTCAGACAGTCTGGCCTCTGGTACCTAGTACGAGTCCTGCCCCAAGTGCCCTGTATGAGTCCTACCTCTGGAGCCTTGCATGAGTCCTGCCCCTAGTTCCTGGTACGAGTCCTGCCCCTAGTTCCTAGTACGAGTCCTGCCCCTAGTTCCTTGTACGAGTCCTGCCCCTAGTTCCTTGTACGAGTCCTGCCCCTAGTTCCTTGTACGAGTCCTGCACCAAGTTCCTGGTACGAGTCCTGCCCCTAGTTCCTGGTACGAGTCCTGCCCCTAGAGCCTAGCGTGAGTCTGAGCCCCTGGCACTCAGGACCCCCTTCAGCTGGAAGGTCCCTAAAAGCTAGATGTTGTGAAAGCTTTCCTGAGAGGCGACTGACCCCTGCTGTCCCGGTCTCCCCCAGGGGCCTGGCCCGTCCTTATCGATGACTTCGTGGAGTTTGCCCGGCCCATCGTGGGGGGGGTCCGGGGGAAGCGGACATAGTGCGCCCCCCCTCCCGGGCCCCCAGCAGCCAGCAGAGCCTCCCCTCTGGCTCTCACCTTTCTTTGTCTTGTTTTTGTAAATGACGGGTCGAGAAGCTTCCTGCTCCTCAGGGAGTTCTAACTCTTAGGACCACGTTCTCCAGCTGCACCAGAACCTTGGATGGCCTGGAATGGACCGGCCTTTTGGACCTGATGGTTCCGTGACAACCTGCATCCTTGGTTCCGTGAGGGGGAAGCGACTGTGCTCCTTCCTCTGTCAGGTTTCCAAGGCGACGTGCCCCCCCCCCCCCCCCAGGAGACCCCAACCTTCTAAACCTAGATGTGATGAACTGACCTTCAGCCTCGTGGAGATCGGAGCTCTTGGTTGTAGTGGGTTTGTGTGCACCTTGGGGGGGGTTTACCTTTGACCCCCCTTCTCACAGCTGAACATCTGAGCTGGGTCTCCAGAGCCTATGGTTGGACCTCCAGGTGGGACGGGTGACGGTCCTGATCACCAGCATCTTCACTCAGCATCTGGAAACCAGTTCGTACTTGAACCCTCAGCGGCTCAGCGCTCCCCCTGATGGACACAAGGAGGAACGGAGCAGAGTGGAGATGTTCTCCTCCAGGAGACTCACCGTGCTGTTGTTCTCCTCTGGACTCTGCTGGTCTGGATCTCCAGACTGTCCCGCCTGTCCTCTATTTGTACGTCGTATGAGATTTTGGTTTGAGTTTCCACTTGGTATGAAAGCACTTTGCATGCTTGAGGTTCAGGACCTCCTCCTGGACAGCCTGAAGTTCACAGAGCAGATGGAGAGATGCCGTCTTCATCAACAGCAGGTTTGGTTTTTCCTGTGAAAAGACCACGAGCACTTTGAAGGCAGTCACCTGATCCTGAGGTCACCTGGTCCTGGAGCAAGAAGATGACCCCCAGGAGGCTTCAGCAGAGGCTTCAGCGGTACCTTCTCCAGGCGCTGGCAGAGCGTCCGATGGACCTTTGGTCAATAAAGAACGTTTTGAAGGAAACTTCCTGAAAGTGTCTTCTGTTCCCCGGAGAACGGGATCTCACGCTTTGAGGGTTTGAAATGCTTTTGTTTCTCATGTGGTTTCAACCTTCCAGCACCTCATTCAGGGACGATGAACCATGAGTCCCGCTAGAAGGTCACGGGTTCCACGCGCCTGCCTGGATTCTCAGCAGGTTCTCCTGCCCGGCTGGACGATTGACATGTCCAGGTGAAGCTCCAGCCCTCGCCGTCTGTCCCAAACTAAACATGGCCGACATTCCCAGTTTGTGAAGGAAACAGTGGAAGCAGCTGCCTCTTATCAGGCTGCATTCCTGCAGGAGGCCATCATCTTCACCACCTTCACCATGTCTCCTGTTCCCCCGAGGGAGGGGCGACCAGAGGACAATGGAGGGGAGGGGCAAATCCAGGGCAGGGGGTGGGATGGGGCAAATCTGAGGTACTGGAGGGGTGAGAAGAAACGATGGTGGGGAGGAGGATCCATTCTGGTCCTCCTCCCTGTGGGGGGGTTGGATGTCAGCAGCGCATTAGCATCCCATACTGTGTGTGTGTGTGTGTGTGTGTGTGTGTGTGTGTGTGTGTGTGTGTGACGCCGGTCCACCCCCCCCCCCCGCTGTCTGGAGTCAAGGGGTTTACCTTTTTAGGAGACGCCACCGCCGGCCGCCGACCACACAGAGATTTGGGCTTCTAGCTGCTGGAGGGTGGATGGAGCTGCTGAAGGTCTGCTGGATCTGCTGAAGGTCTGCTGGATCTGCCTCCCGTCTCCTCCACATCCCAGGAACATCTGAGTGGAGGCTCCGGGCGTTCTCCTTCACGTGCTTCCGCCGACCCCTGGGGTGATCCGGAACCATCTGGTTTGGGCTTCTGGCTCTCCCTGGACCTTCAGAGGAGGCGTGAAGCCCCCGCCTCCAGAGAAGATCTCCACCAAGCCGACGCCTCCCGCCGTCATGGCTCGTCGAGCGGAGCCCGGCGCAGTGGAGCGGTTCAAGGCGGGGATGGTGCTGGGCGGCGTGGGCGACGCCCTGGGCTCCAGAGGGGGCCGGTGGGCGGCGTGCACGTCGGGCAAGCAGATCCAGGAGGAGCTGGCCTCCATGGGAGGCCTGGAGGCCCTCAGGCTGGAGTCCGAGCTGTGGCCCCTCAGCGACGTGGCGCTGATGCACATGACCACGGCGGAGGCGCTGATCACAGGTACGACCGCCGCCGGCCTTAAGCCCCGCCCCCACGGAGAGTGTGTGTGTGTGTGTGTGTGTGTGTGTGTCCCCGTCGATCATCTCAAACAAAGACGGATCTCCGGGGGAGTCGGGTTTCTGCCGGTCGGACCAGAATAACCCGGCCCGGATCAGCGGGGCGGCCGATGACATCCCATCATCCATCCCCGCATCTGCTCGGCAAAGACCTCATCTCAGAACGAACCCATGTTCTCACTCCAGAGTCATCTGGAGCTCCGGCTGGAGTTGCCAGGACAGAACGGGCCAAAATAGCAGCCGGGACCAGGTTCTGTGCACAGACCTGCTCAGAAGCTTCCAGAACCTCCCACCGCTGACATCTGGCCAGATTAGGACGCCCTGTTTAGCCACATCCTCGCATTCCTGCACACACACACACACACACACACACACCAGCGTTTCACCAGCAAATAGCCTCGGCTGCAGAAGCAAAGAGGCTCTGAGAGAACAGAGAGGAATGAAGATCCTGATCCATCACCTCCAGTGAAGAAGACAACATGGATCAGTGCAAGGGGACGGATCTCCTGCCAAGAACATCAACGTTCTTCCACCTCCTTCCAGAAAGTCCCTGATTTTGAAAAGAGAAACGATGCTTCTTTGAAACTCCCCCTTCCACACACACACACACACACACACTCATCAGGGTTCTGGTGGTTCTAGCCGCTGGTGGAACCCATCTGACCCCCACCAGCCCCCCCGCATGCCGGTTTAATCTGCTAAGCTAAACTTAGCACCGTCTCAGCATCGCTAATCTCACCCGGCATGCCGATTTTGAATGACTCTTAGTCACACTGTGTGTGTGTGTGTGTGTGTGTGTGTGTGTGTGTGTGTGTGTGTGTGTAGACTTCTGGTGTCTGGAGGACCTGTACCGGGAGCTGGTGCGTCTGTACGTGGAGGCCACGGTGTCGCTCCAGGGCCGGGCCCCGGACCCGGCCAGCGTGGAGGGCTTCCACCATCTCAAGCCTCACAACTTCCTGCTGGCCTGGCACACACCCTTCAACGAGAAAGGTCTCTGGACCTTCTCGGGCCTCCTCCTCCTCCTCCATCCTCCATCACGCGAGATGTTTCTCGATCCTGTTTGTAACCGGCGTGTGTCCTCCAGGGTCCGGCTTCGGCGCCGCCGCCAAGGCCATGTGCGTGGGCATGAGGTACTGGCAGCCCGAGCGGCTGGACAGCCTGGTGGAGGTCAGCGTGGAGGTCGGCAGGATGACCCACAACCACCCCACAGGTGAGACACGTCCACCCGTGGACGGAGGTCCGACGCCTCGCTGACGTCCCTCCGTCCCTCAGGCTTCCTGGGCTCCGTGGCGACGGCGCTGTTCGCCTCGCTGGCGGTGCAGGGGCGACCGCCGGCCTCCTGGGGACGGGACCTCATGAAGGTCATCCCTCGAGCTGAGGAGTACTGCAAGAAGACCATACGCCACCTGGCAGGTGGGGCTTCCCGGCAAACACACACCTGCGGGCTGGTCAGTGTGTGTGTGTGACCTGTGGGTTCTCCTTCCCAGAGTACCAGGAGAACTGGTTCTACTTCGAGGCCAAGTGGCAGTTCTACCTGGAGGAGCGGGGGCTGGACGGGGAGGGGCGGCGGGAGAACGTCTCCCAGGGGTACGACGCCGAGGAGATGGACAGGGTGAGCGGGAGATGGTGATGGAGACCCGGCGGGAGCGACCGCCGCCCTGACCCTCCACCTTCTCCACCTTCTCCACCCGCAGACCTACAAGCGCTGGAGCTCGGAGGGCCGGGCGGGCCGGCGGGGGCACGACTGCCCCATGATCGCCTACGACGCCCTCCTGGCCGCGGGCGGCGACTGGGCCGACCTCTGCCGCCGCGCCATGTTCCACGGAGGTGAGATCCTGAAGGTCCCCCGTCTCCACACCTCCACATGTCCACCTCCACCATCCTGTGTTTCAGGCGAGGGCGAGGCCACGGGGCTGATCGCCGGGTGTCTGTTCGGCCTCCTGTACGGGGCGGAGAAGGTCCCCCCCGGCCTGATCCAGGACCTGGAGCGCCGGGCCCGGCTGGAGGAGCTGGGAGAAGCTCTCCACGGCGCCGCCTCCGCTGAGAAGATCATCGACAAGTAATCCTGCTCCTGGCCGCCGGAGGAACCTCGCCGCTCAAACCGCACGACTTCCGTCCCCAAACTAACCCTCCGGAGCGACCGACGGCGGTGCGGGAACGGAGACGCCGGCCGAGATACTCTGATTGGTCCATCTATAAAAACACTCAAACATCACGACCCTGAACTTCTCGTCTCTCTTTCTCGCGGCGTTCCTGTCCTCTCCCGCCTCACCGACCCTCCCTGGCTGCTCATCACACACGCCGACGCTTAAAACAGTCAATAACATGTTTATTAAACATGTAGAACAGCTCCGTTAAGAATGTTAAACATCAATTTGCAATCCTCGGGGTTCTGGGAGTGTTCCTGCCAGGTGGAGGGTTCTTCAGGTGGACCTTCACCAGGTTCCAAAAGGAGGCTGACGTGTCCTTTGTCCTCCGTAGACCAGGATCTGGGAGGACGGCCGTCGGCCCCGACGCCGCCATGTTGAGGAGGTTGCTAAGAGACCGCGGCTGCCGCCCGCCGCTGCGCGGGATTCTGGAGAACCTCTTGGATTATCTGACGCGGGATCCAGGAGACGGAGGTCCGAGCGTCCGGAGGGCTGGAGGTCCCTCCTCCGTCCCCCGCCGCCTCACCTCCTTCCAGCTCCTCCAGTCCAAGTTCAGCAGGTCGGCCCCCAGGGCCCCCCCCGCCCGCCGGAGGGAGGTGGGGCCCCTCGCCGCCGCCGGCGGGGGGGGCACGCCGAACATGGGTGGGGAACCTGAGAAGAACCGGAGAGGCGGAGGAGACCTCAAGCCCGGGAGGAGCGGCGGCGTGAAGGACATCGTGAGGAGGTTCACGGCGGCGGAGCGGCGAGGGAGGGGGCGGGGTCTAGAGAAGGAGCCGCCAATCAAAACCAGGCTCCTCGGGCGGGGGCCCCTCCTGTCCGCCCTGATGGAGACCTTCGAGAAGATCGCCACGGTGCAGAAGGGGAGATGTTCCAGCGGGAGGCCTCCTGGGAAAGGGGGAGGGGCCGCAGCCGGAGGGGGCGGAGCTTGTCCCGACCCCACGGAGAAGAAAGCGGATCCGCGTGGAGTTGAGGAACATCTGAGGCCTCGAGAAGATCCGGAGAAGCTGGACGTCGGAGCTGGGAGTGAAGCGGCGAGGAGCCGGCTGAGGTTCGGCCAGCAGGGGGCGCTCTGCTCCAGCGGCATCACAGAGTGGGCTCCCCCGCCCGAGCTCCACGCCGTGGCCATCTTGACCTCCACGTGGTCCATCGCCGTGGACTCTTCTCCTAGACAACACCTCAAGACCTTCGAACCCCAGGATGTGGAGGCTTTGGGGGAGGTGGTGCGGGACCTCCAGGCCACAGGTCAGGGAGAAGAACCTGCATCTCCAGGAGTTCCTCCAGATCCACCTTCACGTCCTCGGTACCCCATTCCATGCGTTCATAGAAGGAACCGGCCTTCAGCGGCAGGCAGGGGAGGGGGAGGAGACCCCGACCCCCTGACCTCTGACCCCCTGACCTCCGACCCCCTGGACCTCCAGCCTCCAAGCGTTCGCACCGCAGCTGGAAAGTACCGGCGTGGTGGAGAAGAAGCGGAGGACTCGGAGGAGGCCCAGAGGCTCGCCGCCGCCGCCGCCGCCGCCGCCGAGGTGTTTCCTCAGACCCAGCAGAGGTCAAAGTACACCACCATAAACTACGGCGTCGCCACGGCAACGCAGACCTACAAACCCAAAGTCATCCGCTTCACCGACACCTTCACCTTCTAGGAGGTTGGAGGAAGAGGAGGCACCAGGAATGTGATGAACCAGCTGGAGGTCCAAAACGATATCATGTATTCTTCAGCAGTAGAGCACCCCCTAGTGGCCGGGAGTGTAACAACATGCGTCTCGTAGGGACAGACCTTCTGATGTTCCACCTGCAGGAACCTCTGGTTCCATGTCATCGAGGGTGGCGGCTGCTTCTACTCCTCTGAGAGAAACATCTGGTAGGTCTGCTGCTGGACCGGACCGAGTTCTGGACACGTTTGAGGTTCTGCCCCCCTCAGGGGAGCCTCGGGGGATTCTGCCCCGAGGGGGGGTCCTTCTGGAGCAGAACCATGGATTCCTCCGAGGTGACGTTCCTCTTCTGACTCCCCAGTCAGGCAGGTAACCTTCTCGCGTGCTTCAGGTCCTTCAGCTGCTGACATTTGCCCCCTGGGACATGAAGCTGCTCAGGAGCCCAGGACACCTGCTCCTCCAGACCTCCAGACCTCCAGACCTCCAGACCTCCAGACCTCCAGACCAGGGCAGCAAACGTCAGTTTATCTCCCTGGATTGGCGCAGAGGCCCCGGATTAAACCTGTGGGATTAACGCTAAACCCTGATGGCCCTGCTCCATATTTGGAAAATTCCGCCCGTGATCTCCGGATGACCTGCAGCTGCTCGGGGCCTCCAGCAGGAGATCATCTGGACCAGAACATCTAGACGGCACTTCCTGCCTTCATCCAGGACAGGAGACGCGTCTTCTCAGCTGGTCTGCGATTGGTCCAAATCAGAGAATAAATGGAGGACTTCCTGTCCTTCTCCTCTCAAATGCGAGTGTCGTGAAGTTCTTCAATCTTCACCACACACACACACACACACACACACACACACACACACACACACACACACACACACACACACACACACACAAGGATGTTCAGGTACCAGACTGGAAGTTGGTTACTGTGGGAGGAGCCGCCAAGCCGGCAGGTGATTGGCTGCTGGTGAGACGGAGGCAGGTGATTGGCTGCTGGTGAGCAGGTATTTCCCATGAGGTGTTTTTTCCACGGGACGCGCTGACGCCGCCCACCCGACGCGCGCACCCGCCTCACGTGGCCCCGCCGCCCGCGGGCGCGGTCACGTCGCCACTCGTGTTGCCTTCACGGCCGTGGGAGATTCGAACACTCCGCGTGGCAGCCCACGGGGCGCGGCGGTTACACGCTAAAAAGTTCCCTTTGTTTTTTTTTTTTACACTTTTACGTGCGTGAGGTCAGATCACGCAAGCCAGTCCTTCAAGGCGTTAAGCTATCACACGCACACACGCCCGCGTACACAAACACACGCGCACGCGGAGTTAATGACGTAAACCGTTAATCTGATCTAACCCGGAGTCGCCTGACTCCCCACGCGCCCCGCGAGACCGTCTTTTTACGCGTCGCACTTGAACGCACCGCCGAGCCTGACCGACGTGCGTGGGCGGGACCGGACCGGACCGGACCGGATCGGACCGGACCCCGAGACCGGGGGTCGGAGTCCCGCAGCAGCCCGAGCTCCGTGGACCGGAAGGGGCGGGACGCGAGCAGCAGGTGCACCGGCGTGGCGGCGGGCTGTTTCCACTCCACGGGCGGCCGGAAGTGACCCCCACACACACACACACACACACACCGTGGAGGTTCCACTTCGGTTCCAGTTTGGAGCGGAAGTAGGAATGCGCGGGCTCGTTCCGGGTCACGGCGGAACGGGTCCGTGAACGCGCAGCGGACACGGACGCGGCGGGGGGGCATGTAGGAGGTCCACGGCGAGGAGTTTCCACTCGGACCCGAGCGACCATGGAGAAGAAGGAGGAGGCCGACCGGAACCGGAACCGGACCCGGACCAGCGCCGGAGGAGGGGCCAAGGAGCGCGTGGGAAGGTAACTTCCGGAAGGTAGAACCCGAACCGACCTTCAGACAGCAGAACCTCCGCGGGTTCCACAGCTTCTCCTCAGCAGGTGTCTTCAATGAAGCCACCTGAGATAGCTGCTACCTCCAGGTCCAGGTCCAGGTCCTGGTCCTGGACCTTCACCATTGTAGTCCCAAATCTATGACTTCCAGATCAGGGTTGGGATTCATTCATTCATTCATTGTCTCATCCTGCTGGGGGGGGAGCTATCCGAGCTGTGATTGGCTGAGAGGTTGACTCTGGCCCAATCACAGGGCTGCATACAGAGGCATATGTCTGGACCATTTGGGGTCTCCAAAGAACCTTCCACATGTATTTGGACCTGGGAAGAACCTGGAGAACATGTCCAGATGTTCCCTCAGGGTTGTGGCTCCACCGCTGCGCCCCCTGGTGGCCACTCCTGGAACACCCGGCTCCTCAACTGGACCTTCTCCTTCTGAGGTGAAGATGTTCCTGCTCCTCCTCAGACCTCCTTCAGAAGGTCTACAGGTGCATCTCTTAACTCCCGGAGGTTTAATCTGGCAGGAGATTACGTTGTTATCTAACCGTCTTAAGGCCAGGAAAGTAATAGGATACACTGATATATTTACCCGGTCAGGTGACGGACCAGCGTGAGAGCTCACGGTGCCGGCTCTCCTGGTCCTCCTGGTTCTCCTGGGGTTCCTCCATGCCGTCTGATCTGTTCTGCCTTCTTCTCCAGCCTGGACCCGTACGGCTTCCGGCGGCCCGATGACTTCGACTACGAGTCGTACGAGGAGCTCATGTCCGAGTACCTGGCGGTCCTCACCAGACGCTCCATCAAGTGGTCCAAGCTGATGAAGGGCAGGTCCAGAGTCCAGAAGAACGTGAGACGTGAGTGCGGAGACGCCGGGCGGGAGGTCGGCGGAGATGCGAAGCTGGACGGGGACGGTTAACGTTTCTTCTCCGAACCCAGTGAAGCGCTTCGTGCGAAAGGGCGTCCCCAACGAGCACCGCGCGATCATCTGGATGCAGACCAGCGGAGCCCAGGACCAGCTGGAGAAGAACCCGGGCTACTATCGGGATCTCCTCGCGGCCCGGCAAGACCCCAAACTGGTGGAGACCATCTGCACTGGTAAGTTCTCATCCGTCCATCTGTTGGCGTTGGAGCTCCCATGGTGTGAAGACAACTGGACGATGTGTTACCGCGTATCGAGCAGGTCAGATCTGAGCTTCTGAGGAGGACCGCGGGTGAGGTCACGTGACACGATCCCTGACCTTTGACCCCGTCGGGCGAGGCTACCTTAAAGTCTGCAGGGGGATCGGGACATCCTGGGACTGGACCACATGGGTTCAGAACCTCAAGGAGTTAGGACCACACAGGATCAGAAGTATATGGGACTGATCTGATGTTTGGACCTCATGGAATCAAGACCACGTGTGGTTGGACCATGTGAGGTTGGACCACATGGGGTCGGACCTCATGGGATCAGGACCATGTGGGGTTGGACTACATGAGGTTGGACCTCATGGGATCAGGACCATGTGGACCTGAGGACCACTGCCACCAAAATCCAACCCCCACCTCCGTGTCCAGATGCTACGTGGCTAGCTACCTGTCAAGCTAGCGCTCATCGCCGCGTTGTCCACGGCAACACCAGGTGCTGGAAAGTGTGTGACGTGGAGATGAAGGTGGAGATGAAGGTGGGGTGAAGATGGGGTGAAGATGGGGTGAAGGTCTCTGCGCCAGCGCACAGCTTCCTGTTATGAATGCAAAATAACACGATAACAGCCAGGTGATCTTCTCACGCCGGCGGACATCTTGGTCTTCACCCGCAGACCTCAACAGGACTTTTCCAGACAACGTCCACTTCCAGAAGACCTCCACCACCTGCCTGCAGGGGGCGCTGCGGGACGTGCTGCTGGCCTACGGGCAGCACAACCCGGCTGTGGGCTACTGCCAGGTGTGTGTGTGTGTGTGTGTGTGTGTGTGTGTGTGTGTGTGTGTGTGTGTGTGTGGATGTTCTGCTCAGGAACCATCTCATCCCTCCAGGGGATGAACTTCATCGCCGGGTACCTGCTGCTCATCACCAGAGACGAAGAGAAGTCCTTCTGGCTGATGGATGCTCTCCTGGGCAGGATTCTTCCAGGTGTTTCCTCCTACCCATGGTCTCCACACACACACACACACACACACACACACACACACACACACACACACGTCGGCTTCAGACAATAAGCCTTCCTGTCTCCTGTCCATCTGTCCAGACTACTACAGCCCGGCCATGCTGGGGCTGAAGATGGACCAGGAGGTTCTGGGGGAGCTTCTGAAGGCCAAAGTCCCCCAGGTCTGGCAGACCATGGTGGACCACAATGTGATGTGGACCCTGGTGGTTTCACGCTGGTTCATCTGCCTCTACATCGACGTCCTGCCGGTGGAGGTCAGCACCGAGACCCGGCGAGTGTGGGTTCTCCTCCGTGTTCTCCAACCCGGGTTCCTCTGCTTGGGTTCCTTCCACGTTCTCCGACCTATGTTCTCTCCACGTTGTCCGCCTTTGGTCCGAACCCGTCGGCGGGTCCGCTGGAGATGAAAGTGTGTGTCGGTGTGGGTGAGAGGTTAAGCCCCGCCCCTCGCCCAGCTGAGCAGGTTTGGACGAGATCTCCTTCGACCTCCTTTGAGATGAAGGTCTTCTGTGGGTTCTTCTGTCGCAGACGGTTCTGAGGATCTGGGACTGTTTGTTCTACGAGGGATCCAAGATCCTGTTCCGCGTGGCGCTGACCCTGATCCACCAGCACCGGGACCGGATCCAGCGGGCCGGCTCGCTGCCGGAGGTCTGCCAGATCTTCAGGCAGATCACCCGGGGCCGGCCCGTGGAGGAGGTCCACACCTTCATGCAGGTGAGACGCGGGTGAAGGATCTCCAGTCCAGGGATTTTCTTCTGCTGACGGTTCTGGACGTTCTCCAGAAAATCTTCACAGAACCGGGAAGTCTCTCCATGGCGACCCTGACCAAACTCCGGGAGGCCTGTCGCTCCCGCGTCCTCGCCGAGGAGACCTGAACCCACATTCCTGGAGGAGAACCTGAGGAGCTCCACGTCTTCTGATGACCTCCTCCTCCCAATCGGCTTCTGAAGGCGGCGGCAGAAGCCGAACGCTGAGCTCCGGGAGGTTCTGAGCAGGACTCTGAAGGTTCTGGTTCTTCTTCACGATGGAACCAGAACCAGGTCGTGTCTCAGTCATGGAGGAGCAGGACAAACCCGCTTTATTTTTCTATTTTACACACACACACACACACACACACACACACACACACACACACACACACACACACAGATTAGACAGACCTCCAGAAGGTGGTCTCTCAGGACTTTGGATTTATTCTGAAAACAAGATCAAACAATTTCCTGTCAAATAAAAAGACCAAGTGGATCAGGTGGTCCTGCTGCCAGGCTGGGGTTCTCTGGGATCCATTCAGTTCTCCTCAAACGTCCAGGGATCTTCTCCGAGATCTTCCAAACCGACCTCTGGAGTTCCTTTGAGTTCCTGGGTTCTCCTACGTTATCACACGGGTATCACTGAGCGGGAAACTAACAGAATAAAAGCGGCACTTCAGGAAAAAACTCGCCATCTTATTGAAGGAGGAGGAGAAGGTGCAGGAGAAGGTGCAGGAGAAGGTGCAGGAGAAGGTGTAGAGGCACGCAGATGGGCAGCTGGACCCGCCTGGTCCGGGTGGAGGTGGGTCCGCGTGGTGAGCTGCTCCCAGAAACGGCAAAGAAAAATAAAAATGTCCATCTCGGGGTGGTAGAACGTGGTCCGCCTGGTCCAGGACCTTCTGCCCCGTCCTCCTCAGATGGTCTGGTAGCCGGCGTGGCTCCTCTTGCGTCCGATCAGATAGGCGATGAGGATGATGAGCACCAGGCCGGCGAGGGCGGCGCCCACGATGATGGGGATGAGCATCTGGTCCTGGTCCATCTGGCACTCCTCAGCTGGACGGGCAGAGGAGAACGAGCGGAACCGTGAGGAACCTGCAGAACCCCGCGAGAACCGGCGAACCCATCTACCCAACACGCGTCTTTTGCTATTCCGACGCTCGGCGGCGCCCTCTTCTGATTGGCCGGGAGCAGTCCGGACGCCCGATCTACAGCCCGGTGTCTCCACGGAGACAGGAGGTCCATACCTGAGGAGAACTTGTCTGCGGTGACGGCGAAGGGCTGGACCTGCAGTCTGAAGGTGTTGAGGGAGAAGGTGGGCGTGATGGTGAGGGACTGGCGGGCGGCGCAGAGGTAGGAGCGGCCGAAGGAGCTCCGCAGAAGGTCCAGGCTGTCGTTGCCGGCTGAGAAGGGAGCTGCAGAGAGGAACCCTCCGTGAAGATCTACCAACATCTGGAGAACATGTGTGTGCATCTGTGTGTGTGTGTGAGGTGGAGACGTACCGGCCATGTCGGGCCAGTCGGCCTGCAGCTGGACGCCGCTCAGGTGGTACCGGTTGGTGGTGAAGTTCTGCAGAAGAAGAGGAGAAGGTTTGAGGAGACTCGCTGGAGATGCGGGCGAGGGCGGAGGGGGCGGAGCTACCAGCGTGAAGGTGAAGTTGAGGATGGCGGTTCGCTGCTGCGCCAGAGACAAGGCGGCGCTGGCGGCTTCGCAGCGACCTGACGTGGTCATCAGTGACGGATCCAGGTTCAGGACCTTCTGCACCATCTGGAGAAGGTGGAGGACAAAGCGGGTTCACGAGGTGGTCCTGCGAGGTTCCGGGCCCACCAGAACCCACCTGCTTCTGCGGCCCGGAGACGTAGGAGATGTTGAGCTGCAGGCCCATCTGGGCCAGCAGGCAGGCGCTGCCATTGGTCCGGACGGAGTAGGAGCCGTGCGGGGGGGGGCCCGGCGCCGCCGTGGGGGCGGGGCCAGGGGTCGGGGGCGGGGCTAAGGTCACGGCCTGGTCTGCCATGCACACAGTTTCTGCACAGAAGCCAGCGGAGAAGATCAAACCACACACACACACACACACACACACACACACGCATGCAGAGGTGGTGGCGTACCGGCGGCGCTCAGGTCGTTCCCCGTCATGAACGCCTGCAGCCTCACGGCGGTCAGCGTGATGGCTCCGCCCCCGACCTCCAGGCTGGAGCTGCTGCGGCAGCGGTAGGTGGTGTTGATGGCGGCCCAGATGCCTGCTGATGGAGTCCACGCCACCACCATGCCTGCGGACACACACATACACACACACACACACACACACACACACGGCGGGGTCATCCAGCTGCCCGGCGTGAGGCTGTGGGCGGAGTTTGTCTCACCGGCGCCGACGGCGTCGGGGAAGAGGGCGGAGTCGCTCAGGTTGAACTGCAGCGTCAGGTTGTTCACGCCGTACAGGCTCCCGTTGGTGGAGAAGCTCAGGCCGACGCCGTGTCCCGGCCCGAACGCCGCCGCCAGACGTGGCGAGATGCCGCAGGAGCTGCCGGCGGCGTCCACGGAGGCGGAGTCAGGCAGGGGGATCAGCGCCGTTCTCTGGGGAAAGACAGGAAGGGTTGAGTCGGGCGCCGCACGCCGTCCGCCATTGGACGCCCGTCTGTGCTGTTACCGTGGCGACGGAGGTGTTGTAGGTGATGGACAGCAGCGCGGTGAGCTCCGCCTTGATGCAGGTGGAGTTTCCATCTCGCACCTCCAGAGTGACGGCCTGGGTGGACACTGTGGAGAGCGGAGGAGACGAGAACAACCTGAGAACATCTCAGAACTCTGACTGCAAAGGCCCGGGACCAGGCTGGAGGAGGTTCTCACAGGGTTCTACCAAACCACCTGGAGGGCTCTGAAGGTTCAAGATCTTTTCAATGAGCGGTGCAGGACCGAAGGGGGTTCCAGCTTCTAATCTAGTGGTGGACCAGGTTCTCCATGTTCCTCATCAGTGAGCGTGAATGAGAGGGTCAATGGTTGGTTGCCTGACAGCTGACTACCTGCTCAGGTGATGGACCAATGTAAGATCTGATCTTCAGAACACCCTCGGCAGCTGCGGAGGATGTGAGCGGTGACGGGTCTGGACTCTGATAGGAGCTGCTGGTGCTTCCAAGTGGAGAAACCTGGTCTGAAGACCACCGGTCTCTTCTCAGTAACGACACACCAGGAAGAGACTGAACAGAGGAACCATGAGATGTTCTGATCCAGGTTCTTGCGTCCCCATGTTCTAGTACCTGCATTCTCCTGTGTCAGCAGCCAGTCCTGGACCAGCAGACCTCCACAGTGGACCACCCCCGGGTGCCGGACACAAAGGGGAGGTCACGTGGGTCAGATCAATGGAACAACCCTCACAAAGGAACCTGCCTGGTCCAGGACCTTCTCTGACCTTTGACCCGCTTTTCCAAAAGAGAACCAAAAAGCATGGAGGTCCATCACGCAGAAGGTCCACCGGGTCCAAGCCGGTCTTTGCTGGTCCTCCCGGGGGTTCTGGTCTCACACACACCTGGACCTTCTCTGAGGAGAACACCTCTGCAGGTGTTCCACGCCAGGTGGAAGCTGCCGACCTCCATCCGCCCACCGGTTTCCGGTGTGACGACTTAGCATCATCATTAGCACCGAGCTAACGGAACCGCGAGGCTCACCGAGGACGGCGAACCAGGAGACGAGGATCCCGCCGCCGGTACCGGCGAGGCGCCGCATCCTCTCCGCTCCGCCGGGCTGCTTCCGGTCCGGGTGGTGCCGCTGCGGGCGCAGGAGGATCCCGGTCCTCGGCTGTGGACGTGGACGTGGACGTGGACGGGGTCCGGTCCGGTCCGGTGGGCCCGCGGTTGGAGGAGCGTGGGTGAAGTCGTGCGTGTGCGCGGAAAATAAAATAAAAAAAAAAAAAAAAGCTGTGACTCGTCATGTGACCGCGGGGCGCGCGGTGCCGGATGGTCACGTGACACGCACTCTCACACGCACGCCCGTTCCGGGATGACGCGAGTCATGTGACGCGGACACGCGTAATCGATCGGATCATCGATGACCGATTGGTTCTCCAATCAAACAAACACGGGCGAGACGGAAAACACCAGGCTGGTGCGGGATCCACGCATGCGCATTGTGGACACCCAGTGACACACACACACACACACACACACACACACACACACACACACACACACACACACACACACACACAGCAGGAATATTAATCCCTGCAGTGTGTGCGTGGATTGAGAGCAAGCAGTGGGAACGCTCACATACACACACTCTCCCTTGTGTGTGTGTGTGTGTGTGTGTGTGTGTGTGTGTGTGTGTGTGTGTGTGTGTGTGTGTGTGTGTGTGTGTGCAGTCAGCTGACACTCGCATGGGTTCACAAGGATGTGAACCCCCAGGGAGGAGGTGGGCTGCGACCAAGACTTAGCAGGATCACGATATATTCTGCGAGACCAGGGACCAGTCTGGACCAGGTCCAGGTCCAGGTCCTGGAGTCTGGCATGGAAGCCCACGTTGAAGCTGAGCATTTGGTTTTCATGAGGACCTCCTGAGGTGGACCACGTGCCCTGCACCACACAGGACCTCTGATCCAGGAAAGAAATAAAGATCTCCATCCGTGTGTCTCCAGGTCTTCAGTGGGATCAGTACATTTATTACTCGAGGGGTCTGAGTCCGGGTCTCAGTCCGGGTCTGGGTCCGGGTCCGGGTCTGGGTCCGGGTCCAGGTCTGGGTCTGGGTCCGGGTCTGGTCCCCCCCCCCTTTACCCGCCCGTTCTGCTCACACATCACACTGGACAACAGAGCGAGTATCTAGCAACGTTCACTTGTGTTTGTGAGCTGGCCTCCTACTAGAAGCTCCAGAACCTCCCGCCCCCCCAAACCGGGCCGAGGGTCCTGCTGGGGGGTCGGGTCCAGATCTGCACGCGGAGCGACGGCGCCCCCTTCAGGCCACGTAGTGGTACTGGTTGGGCGTCTCCTTGTCGCGCTCCATGTAGTCTCTGTCTATGAGGGACTCGATCCGCTTCTTCAGGTCTCCAGGCTGAGGAGCAGAAGCGGGTCAGAAGGTCGGCCCGTCTCGGATCAGGATCAGGATCGGGATCGGGATCGGGATCGGGATCGGCGGCGTCACCTTGACGGGGAACTTGAGCTGGTTGTAGAGCTCCGACACCAGCAGGTTGTGGCTGAGGGTCTTCCTCATCTTCATGATCCGGACCACGGCGGCGTCGATCTGGTACTGGCGGTCCTGGAAGACCCGCTCGGTGGTGCTGAGCTGCTCCTCCACCTGCAGGAGGGAGGAAGGAGAAGAACCTCGCGTGAAGCCGAAGGAGGTTCTTCTCGGCGGAGCAGGAGACCCGGGAGGTCCTACCGTTTCCTTCATCTGGATCTGGTTGATCTTGATGCGGAAGAGCTTGTGCCTGAAGTCGTTGTTGAAGTTGAAGCGATCTCCGTCCTCCACCTCCTTCCCTCGAGGGTTCTTGTTGAGGACGCGAGCTTTGCCGCAGGCCAGGGACTGCAGGGTCCTCCTCAGCTCGCCCTCTTCTGCGGGGACAACGCAGCAGCTTCGTGGAAGGTTCTCCTCAACGCCCGGAGGAGGCGGAGAACCCGGGAGGAACCGAGAAGCAGACCTACGGCAGATACCTATGCCCGTGGCCGCACGGACGTCGTCCACGCTGAAGTCCTCGCCCTCGTTGAACATCAGCAGCACCAGGGTCTGGAACAGGGACACCTGCAGCTCCTTCTTACCCTGGAAGAGCACGAGGAGAACCCTGGTGAACCGCGGCGGACATCTCGCCGCCTTCCCCGCCTCGACCTTCTGCGCCCAGACCTCCTTGAACTCGGCCTTCAGCACGGCGTGGCCCAGCGTGGGCTGCCACTGAAGCTTCCTCCCGCTGTGCTTTCCAAGGTAGAAGAGCTTGAAGACCTCCTGGAGCTTCACCATCTGACCGAGCAGAGGAGGAAACACCTGGCGTGAGTGACCTCGACCTGCCGCTGTCAGGCCGACGGGATCTTCAGGAAGGTTCTACGGAGGAGCACAGACCTCGGAGGGGAGGTGGACCTCCATGGGGGTGTACGAGGGCCAGTAGCCCATGGTCAAGATGTTCACCGTCAGCTCGATGTTGCTGGGCTCGCTCTGGTTCTGCATGAACTGAGACAAAGACAGAACACAGAACATGAGACGGAGTGTGTGTGTGTGTGTGTGTGTGTGTGTGTGTGTGTGTGTGTGTGTGTGTGTGTGTGTGTCAGGCACCTGCTTGAACTGGATCATGATGTCCTTGGAGAGCTCCATGTCCTTGAACATGCCCTCCAGCTTGCTGGTGAACGCCGCCCCGCACTCTGAGGGAAAGTCAGACAAGGAGTTCAACCTCTCCCAGCAGGTTGGAGAAGATCCAGGTCCAGACCTCCACCGGCAGCACCCTCTGGAAGAACCTGCAGACGTTCCCCAACCGGAGGAGGAACTTCCTGCGGACTCACCGTGTTTGAGTTTGGAGAGCATGGACTTCTCTGCGTCCACGGAGGCGCTCTTCCCGACCAGCAGCCGTTTGGCCAGGTCCTTCTTGTAGAAGGCCTCAAACACGTCTTTCCCTGAAGGTGGTGGGGCGTCAAAGAGTCATCAAGGTCTGCGAACGTCCACAGGGAGGTCCCTCCACGGCGGTGGAGGTCTAAGACATCACGGTCCAGGGTTCTCCTGAGAAGGACTCACCGTGTATGAAGCGGAAGATGATCATGATCTTGTCCAGGATCCTCTCCAGCTCCTCCTCCGTGGCCTCCTTGTTCCCGGCTCTCAGCTTGGAGTCCACGTATTTGGCTGAGGAGAAGAAGAAGGACGAGCCCCCCGGCTGTGACTCCGGCTCTGGAGAAGAAGGTCGGACGGAACGGCGGGACCCGAGGAGAACGACTGACCGATGAGCTCCGCGGGCTTGTTGGGCCGCTTGTTGACGAAGGTCTCGAAGGCCTCCTTCATGGCGTTGATGAAGCCCTCGTTCCTCGCGAAGCAGCTCTGGGCCACGTTGTCCATCTTGTCCTTGAAGTCCAGCAGCTCCTGGACCATGTCCTTGTCCTTCTCCGGCGTGCAGACGATCTCCCCGCCGAAGGCCTTGGAGCAGAAGGTGGAAGGCGAGGCGTTGAAAGGAAGGGGGCGGAGCTTGGACCTCCTCGCCCTGGACCTGCTCCTACCTTGATGTAGTCCCTCCAGAACTGCAGCAGCGTGGACAACCCGCCCTTCACCTTGCTGAACAGCTGGTACAGGAGGGCCAGCTCCGTCACACGGTTCTCGTCCAGGAGGACGCTCAGACCTGCGGCCAGAAGATAACTCAGACGTCCACCACACACACACACACACGCACGCGCACACACACACACACACACGTACCCTTCTGCAGTATTGCTGTCATATGTTCTCCTAGAAGCTGCTTCTCAACGCAGCTGATGAGGGGTTTCCTGGGAGTCGAGGAGAAGAAGAGCAAAGGATGAGCAGCAGGTCAGAAGGCTTCACCCTCAGAGATGTTAGGAGATGGACGCTGGTTACTGTGTGCTCTGGTCCAGGTAGCTGGCGATGCGGTCGTTCTCCTCCTCCAACCGGCGAGCCACGTGATGGAGGTACTCGGGCACCTGGGTCCAAGAGAAGATGCGTGGTGAGGGAGGTCAGGAGGCCCCGGCCCGAGCAGACCCAGCTCCACTCACGTCTCGCTCCTGCATCAGCCGCTGTCCTTCTGCCGCGTACAGACGGTCGGTCTCCAGGAGGAACCTCTCCTCGAAGGCGTCTTTGTAGACCTTGACGGGGATCAGATGATACGGAGGTGGAAGCAGAAGAGGGCGGAGCTGAGGAGCTGCGAGGCGGGAAGCCGAGGAGATACCTGGAGGTCGGAGAGCATCCCCAGCAGGCTTCTCAGCAGGCTTCGGTCCACCGTCTCGCCGTTGCGCTCCAGCTCCACCTGCTCCAGGACGCCGTCCACCGTGCGCTTCTGGACGGCGCCGTCGCTCACGATGTGCGTGCGAAACAGCTCCAGGCCCGTGTCCCTGCGACGTGGACACCTTCAGCCCCCTGGACCTGCACCGGCAGACACCCCGTGAAGACCTCTTACCAGATGGAGGGCAGCAGAGAGCTCTGCAGCACGTAGGTCCGGTCCAGGAAGAGGAAGATGCTCCGGATCATGATCTGGAGAAGAGAGGAGGATGAGAACCTGCCTGAGCGCCGAGTTCACGCCGGGTTCCTCGAAGGAGGCGGCTGGACCTACCGTCTGCCTGCAGTGGTCCTGCCAGCAGCGGTTCATCCTCTTCAGGAAGGACAGGTTGTCCAAACCCTCTGTGGACTCGGAGTTCAGGAGGAAAACTCAGATCTTCGGATCTCAAGAATCACCTCGTCCGAACATACGAGAACATGCGGGAACACGCAGACCCGCAGCTTTGTTTTCAGTGACGACCGCTGGAGTTCATCTACAGGCCGGGATCTCACTACCTCTGCTTCTCCTGGACGGACTTCTTCATGTACCTTCTGCCCCTGACTCCGGGTCCCACAGAGCCGCCAAGATCTGCTTCGGTGTACGTGAAAGGATATTCTCTGAACTGGTGGATCTGGGCCTGCACGTGGTCTTCACACACCTGCCGCAGCTGCTTGTAGAGCGTCGGGGACACCTTGTAGGAGCACAGGTTCTCCACGGCCTTCAGGAGGAGAGGAGCTCTTTTTAAAAAGGTCATGAACACCAGGGACCTTCAATGCCGCCAACATGACAGTCCACCCTTTACTCCACGCGATCCTGGCATTTAAAGTCCTAAACCCATCACCAGGAGGACCAAGCCTGAGAAGACCGCTGGCCGGAGAGTGACGGGGTGAATGATGAAGGTCTGAAGGACACGTGAAGACAGGGAACGGACCACGTCTCCACACTTGGATGGCTCTGTAGGACCCGGATGACAGGGTGAAGGCTTCTCCGTCTATATGATGTAGTGAGAGGGTGAATCATTGCATCCCTCTATAGGATGACTGAATGGTTGCATGTCTCTACTGGACATTTGAATGAATGGTTGTCTGTTTCTATATGAAATGAATGAGAGGGTGAATGTTGTATTCCTTTATATGAGTGAATGAATGAGTGAAGGGTTGTCCTTACATGACGTGGTGAGAGGGTGAATTACTGTATCCCTCTACATCAGGGGTTCTTAACCTTTCTGACCCTGAGGCCCATTTTTTTCAGTACAGAGTGGCCCAGGGCCCATTAAATATAATCTTAATACACTGCTGAAAAAAATAAAGGGAACACTTAAAAAACACATCCTAGATCTAAATGAATGAAATTTTCTTATGAAATACTTTGCTCTTTACACAGTTGAACGTGCCGACAACAAAATCACACAAAAATGATCAACGGAAATCAATTGTATCAACCCATGGAGGTCTGGATTAGGAATCACACTCCAAATTAAAGTGTAAAAACAAACTCCAGGCTGATCCAACTTTGATGTAATGTCCTTAAAACAAGTCCAAATGAATCTGTGTTGCTTCCTGAGTGGACACTATGATTTCACACAAGTGTGGAGTTACATTGTGTTGTTCAAGTGTTCCCTTAATTTTTTTGAGCAGTATATATATATTATTTATTATTAATTATATATTATTTAATATATATATACACTGTATAGGTTTATAATTATCTCACTCTTGGTTTGATTAGTATTCAATTCAATAAACCAAATCCACTTACAGTTTACCAAGCAAAAACCTTGTCAAATAAAATGAAATAAAATGGTTTCTTACTTTGTGCCACCCGTCTGGCTACGAGCTAGCTAGCTTTCAGTGCACGTTTAGAGTTGCCAGTCAGTGACATGATCCATCTTTTCTGCATCTGCAGCCCGTCTTCTTTTCCCTTGAAAAAATCCACCGGCTTTCCCACAAACGTCGGATGCTTGATGGCTCCAGTGCTTCGTTAGCCAGCGTTAACACACACACTCCACACACTGGGCTCTCGCTACCTCCGTTTACCAAGCCGTACTTTATGAAGTCGGGATTGTACTTGTGCAAAAATGTACTTTTTGGCGGGGGGGGGGGGTCGGTCGTCTTCAATTTTTTTCGTTTTAAATATTTCTCCGTCTTGTTTGTTTACAGCTAGCTGAGTGTCTTCTTCTCCTTATTTATGGAGCTGGTTAAAGTAACAACTGACTGATGCATTGGCGCCACTACATGGTCGGGAGTTGTTATTGCGTCCCGCAGCCTCGCGGCCATCACGTACAAAACAGATATTTTTTTGCGGCCCACTAGAATGGCGCTCGGGGCCCAAGTTTGGGCCCTTCGGTTAAGAATCGCTGATCTACATAATGAGTGATGAATGTGTGAATGGTTGTCTTTATATGAGTGAATAACTGACTGGTTGTATGTTTCTATGAAATGAATGACAGGGTGAATGACTGTATCCCTCTATATGAGTGAATGAAAGAGCGAATGGTTGTTTGTCTTTATAACGAGGCGAGAGGCTGAATTAACGTATCCCTCTTTATGAGTGAATGGTTGAATTTTTCGATGAGTTGAATGAGAGGGTGAATGTTGTCTCTAAGACGTGGTGAGAGGGTGAATTATTGTATATCTGTTACATGTGAATGAGTGAATGTTGCATGTCTTCTATTTGACATTTGAATGCTTATATGTCTCTATATGACGTGTGAATGAATGAGTGAATTGTTGCACATCTGTATTAGTGAATGATGCATGTCTCTGCGTGACCTGTAAATGACAGGGTGAATGACTGTATCCCTCCATTTGAGTAAATAAATGAGTGGATGGTTGTATGTTTCTACATGAGCTGAGTGAGAGGGTGAATGTTATATGACGCGGTGAGAGTGAACTGTTGTACGTCTGGATTACATGTGAAAGAGTGAACGTTGCATGTGTCTGCATGAGGTGTGAATGAGAGGGTGAATGTTGTATCCCTCTGGATGACGAGTGAACGGCTGGATATTTCTATGAGTTGAGTGAGAGGGTGAATGGTTATTATATGAACGGCTGTACGTCTGTGTGTCCCTGTGATTGGTCCAGGGAACCCTGTCTCCTGTCTCTGGCCAATCACAGCTTGGATAAGCGTTATATTTAATGAATGAATGAATGAATGGAGAGTCTGGTCTGCACCGAGAGTGGAGGCTCACTCCTCCTGCTGGGACGGCTGCCTGTGGAATTATGGGGTGAAGGTCTGAGCAAAGGGTTTGGAGGAAGGTCACCGGAGGAACCCACCTGGTACAGCTCCTCCAGGTTGTACTTGATGGAGGTGCTGTTCTGGATGGCGCCGACCGCATCTCGCAGTTTGAGCCACGTGTCCTCCGTGTAGTTCTCGGCCAGTTTGGGCCGGTCTGTCGGAAACACAAAGCAGGCGAGGCACCATCACTGTGTGCCGCTTCACTGTGACAGAAGGTCCGTGAGGTCTAAATGCCATGAAGGTGGAGAACATAAACTCCGAGTAGATCCGGTGTCCATCCTGGATCCACCGCAGGGACACATAGGACCATTCACTCTCTCCTCATCTGGACCACGTGGGGTCTCCAGTGAACCTTCATCGTGTTCTTGGAGTGTGTGAGGAACCCAGAGAACCCCGAGGAACCTCAAACAGACACAGGTAGAGCATAGAGAACCCACACAGGAGGGGGAGGTGCTGCCCCAGAACTTATTTTTAACCAACAAATAAATCTCAGCTGGGAATGGGGACCATGAGCAACTAGCTTAGCATCAGCAAACCAAGTAAACAAACCCCTCCACGCACACGCACACGCACAACATTCGTTGTTTACTGACATGAAGATTCTGCAAAGGGGGGGCGGACGTGTTGCGTTCAGGGACGTGTTGCGTTCGGGAGTCTCCACGGACATCCCGACTGTTTATCCGTGGGAATGTTGACATACAGGCGCCCGGTAACACTGGAAAAAGTTATCGGAGAATCGGTGAGTCAACGGAACCGGGAACCGGAGAGAGGCAGATACCTTTGAAGTTTTTAATGACGAGTTTCCTGGAGGCGCCGGTCTTGGCTGCGGTACCGGCGGCGGTGCGGGCCATCCCGTTAGCGGTGTTCTCCGTCAGCGCGGAGAAGCCGGTTCTCCGCTCCGGTCGGGTGTCCTCGGCCATCATCGGACGAGCGCCTCGGCGCCCCCCGGCTCGGCGGCTCGGCGGCTCGGCCTTGGGACGCGGCGGGAGACGAGCTACCGGGATTGGGGGAGACGCACGGACGTGCGCGCGTACGCGCACGCCAACGTTTAGCTTCTCCGGCTAATGACAGCGGCGGCTAGGCTAATGCTAATGCTAAGGCTAAGGCTAAGGCTAAGGCTACGGCTACGGCTAAGGCTAAGGCTAAGGCTAGGTAAACAGATAGCGGCTAGCAGCGTCGAAGGCGCAGCACTTTAACTAGGAGCCGCGGCGGGTTAGCGCTGATGGTAATCCATGCTCCGCTTGACAACAAGCTTACGCCGGTCACTTGGGGGTGATATCTCCGGGAGACATGGCTGTAGAAGGCGGCGGCGGCGGCGCTTCCACCCGGGCGGCTAGCTAGCACAACAAAATGGCTTTTCTCAGACACTTCGGTTGGACAGGTGCATCTTGGGTGAAGAGCGGCCGCGTTGCGTTCACTGACAGTCAGGGAGATTACAGCGTTTACAAGTTTAGGGTTTCCGCCTCGCAGCGGGGGAGGTTGCCGGTTCGATTCCGGCCTTTCCTAACGAAGCATCCGTGTTCTGCTCGGGGTTCCTCACACAGTCCAAGCACATGCAGGAGGTCCATTGGAAGCCTTACATTGTCCAGACACCCAGATGAGATGGTGTACTCAGTATGTAGACCTGTGGTTCCTAACCTGGGTGCGATGGAACCCCAGGGGTTCGGCGGAGGTCGAGACGCTCAGCCGACTCATAGAATTAATGATGACACGCCACGCCGGGCCATCACTGGCCGCAGGTGATCGGGCTACATAGACTGGTCGACCTGTGCTGCAGGGACTCCGGTGCACTCGGTTGGCAACTTGTGACTGTCGCGATGGGCCGTCGTGTGATTTCTTTCTTCATATTTTCATCCCTTCATACTAATAGTGTCGAGCAAAAACAGAAAGTGGTCGGATGAACATGTACAATCTGGATTCACGAGATGGGAGTCGGTGTTTGTGTGTGAAAATCTTGTTTTGCGGGTTTTGTTATTTAAACACAGTGATGTTGATGCACGGTTTGTTTTGTGCACCAGTAAAACATAAACCTATGTCTGTAATTTGAATACATTTTATTTTTCCAGTAAGGAAAGGTTTAGTGAATGCGCATATAAAACTGGTGGGTTCACAACCTCCAGCAAGATTAAGATCCACTGATCTAGATGATGTCTGAATGGGAGCTTCAGCATCCTGTAACCCTTTATTGTCAAAACACATTCCTGCATAACAAAACACCTTTTCACAGCAATATACGTGTGTTATAATGTACATCGTATATGTAAGTCATAAAATATAAATATTGTACTAAGTAGCAGCAAATACGTGGCAGATTGGCCCTAAAATGTAATGTACAGTGCAAAGTGAAGTGTTCTTCAGGCAGTGCATCTGCAGCTCAGGACGCTTTCTGTGGTGGGTCTGCAGGAAGAAGAGTCTCTCCTGGGTTTCCTCACCGGCTCCCTGGTCTTCTCTTCACACATCTTCTGAGAAAGGACCACCAAGGCACTTGAAACTCCCCACCTGTTCCACCGCCCCTCTGTCGATCACCAGACTGCTATGTGTGATGTTGATACCGGAGTCATGGAAAGCACGCCGCCCGCCAACACTCACAATGTCATGACCTGGCGAGTTGCAACCGGACACCAATAATAGCCATGCAGAGCACACAATGCACTGTGTGCACTGTTTTCACACTTACAACTTATTTTTCCGAAGAAATGAAACTCCTATAAACTTATGAAACAAAGTTTCCTTGGCTCCACTGAGCAGGACTTTATTTTCCATGTACCGTGCATTATGGCAAAAATGGAAAATAGTCTATTTTTCCACCCACAACACAACTTTTGAAATACATGCAAACGATCTGGAGACACAGAGAATGTGACACACGTGGTTAATTGATATAAAATACACATCTTGGGTATTTCAGTGCTTTTCCCAGTGGTTCCACCTAATCAGCTGATTTGGTCCACGTGGACACACAGCTGCCGGCCATGGCAGGCCATAGCCTGAGCTCCAGTACCACCAGTTGTCAGGTTATTTTCCTTTCCTGTCAGACTTCAGGAAGCCCCGTGTCCTCCTGCCAGTCTTGGATTCCCCTGCGCTCTGTTGTGACAAAGTCCAAAGAGGTGGGGGACCAAGGAGGAGGGGGCACCGGGAGGGGTTTCAGGAATCCGGCTGGAGCCTAGGGGGGGGTCGCTGGGCAAGCGTTCACGTAATTCCTCCTGCAACATGGACCAGCAGAAGCATTGCTGAAGGACATCCCAGGTTCTCTGAATCCCAGTATGGCAGGACAGTCGGAGACAGGCGAGAGGATGCAAGGAGGACTCGCATGGTCAAGAAAAATCTGTGCAAACTGCTTGACTTTCAATGCAACAGAGTTTTAGAAACCCGCATTGACTTTATTTACACAGCCAGGTATTCACAGACCTGGGCTACACGGCCTGGTTTCCTAGTTATCAAAGGTGATAAGATGAACCTCGTGATTGGAAAAAATCTACACAGGCGTGAAAATCACACACAAGTATGTTTGCTGGCAAAATAAACCGATAGTTTAAGAGTCCGAAAGCAACAAGACTAGCATCATCTCTCTCAACCTTCAAGAAACAGGTAAAAACTTTTCTCTTTCAGGACTATTTACTGCGCTGATGCTTGAGCTGCCCCAGATCAGGTTAGGCACCAAGTTAGGCTATGCAGTGTGTGTGTGTGTACGTATGTGTACGTTTTTGTCTTTAAAAAAACAAACAAAAAAAAACAAAAACAAAACTAACCCCAGCTTACTGCTCTGTGTATTTCCTATGCATCTTGTATTTGCGAGTATTATTTGCAGTGCTTATGTCCTCAATTGTAAGTCGCTTTGGATAAAAACATCTGCCAAATGTAATGTAATATAATGTAAAAAGAGTCAGACGTCAACGTGCGGCGGGACAGAATCATGAGGGGAAAACAAAACAAAGAGAAGAATTAAGTGAATGGAGCTCCAGGGGATTCAGAGATTCAGAGCTCAGCAGAGGTATGAAGAATTTTAGTAAACATGAGAAAACAGGTGCCCAAAAAAGCTGAATTGCACCCTGGGCCACCAGAAATCACTGCGGGCCGCCGCAGTACCACCGCCCACCTGTAGATGGCGCTGTTTCCCCGCGGTCGCTCGGAGCTGCAGTAAAACCCGGCGCAGAAGAAGACGCCGACTCTCCTCTTCGCCGCGGAGCCTTGAACGCACCGCGGGATCACCTGCAGCTCCGTGCGATGGGCGGTGTTTAGGGCCGGTCTACGAACACCAACCGCCGCGGTCCAACCCGTTCTTCTGCACCCGTCGGCGCCAAGCCGAACCGGGCGCAGTGGCCATGCTACTGACCGTCGGTGTGTCTCCCCGGGCGGCCGTGTCGGATTATTAGGGCTCGGCTGTGAGAAGCGCCCCGGCCTGCTATCCCCTGCAGCCGGCTCAAGGCGACAGCTCCGGGGAACCGGGCGGGGATGAGTGCGCAAAGTGTGCTCTCCTGTGGGAGGGAACCTGTAGCTTTCACCTGACGAACACTTGGTGAGGCGGACAGGTTCTCCTGCTGTGACATTTTTTCTGCACTTTTTTTCTTTTTCTGGGGGCTTGTTTCAGGTGAGTTAGCATGCTAGCACAAGGCATTCATTCTAATGAACAAGTCAAGCAGTACTGCTAGCTTAGTGATCTGTTAGCTTAGTGATCAGGTTTACAAACTCTCCGAGGACTAACATCACAAATTTTGCCGCTTTGCTGTGAAAATTAGTTAAATTACACATCTTCGCGCCTCAAGGCAGCTGACGTTAAGCTGTAGCGTCATTTTTCCGACTGTCGCTAGCTTCTGTGGATTTGATTAGCCACACGCTAGCCAGCTAGCTTGTGTATGTCAACGAACTGCAGCACAACAACCGAGCCGCTGCCTGAAATTCAGGTTTGTGTAGTTTTCTTCTTTTTCACTTTATATCCCGTGCAGCTAAACTGCAACACCTTCCAGAGGTTGGAGGGTGGTGAAAGACGGGGAAGGTTGTAGGCGCAGGGAGATCCGGGATTGAAGCTAACACGGGGAAGCGACACGCCTCACACTGAGACTGAAATTGTTTAACTAATAATCACTTTTATTTACTAAAGCCTGTCACTACTTGTCAACGTTTGGCCAAACAAGTCAAGGCCAAATGAAACGCCCACATGAAGCCAAGCATTCCCATGTTGAAAATTCCCCAAGACAGCATCAAACAAACTGGAGTGTGTGACAGATAATTTCTCTCTCTCTCACACACACACACACACACACACACACACACACACACACACACACACACACCTCCTGTCGCGCAGTGTGTGAACGACAGCCTGAAGTAACACCTTCTGGGTGACATGTAGTTCCACCATCGTGGGTTGAAGTTGTGATCCCGCATTCGGCGTCCGCTTACTGGTTACACCTGTTGAACCGCTCCTGAAGCAAACGTCTTCTCAGGCAGTCAGGAGGCAGCTGGACCTGAAGTGGAGCGGGAGAAGGTGACACCGAGCATCCCAACGGGGGGAGAACGGTGACTTCCTGCAGACGTGGAAGCTGGTTATGCTAAAATGTTGAGTGTCAAACTCATCCGGTAGCAGGAGAGCATCTTCTCAGCAGGCCTTCGGACGTGTCCTCCTCCATCTGTAGGTGTTCTGACGCCTGTCCGTTCTGTCCTCCGCTGTGTAGATGCCTCGGCCGAGATGAGCGTGAAGGCCTTCGAGCTCATCCCCGCCGTGGAGCGAGACCTCCTCATGGGCGACAAGGCTCGCATCAACATCGAATGTGTGGAATGCTGCGGGAAGCACCTGTATGTGGGAACCAACGACTGCTTCATCCACCACTTCCTGCTGGACGAGGTCACCTCCGCTAAAGGGAAGCTGACTTTCCAGGCCCAGAAGCTCCTGCAGAAGCACCTGGGCCTCAAGAAGCCGGTCGCCGAGCTCCGGGCGGCGTCCGCCTTGGAGCGCCTGATCGTACTCTGCGAAGGAATCGTCTTCCTCGTGGACATGGTGACTTTAGAAACGGTGCCCTCGGCGGCGGGGGGCGGAGCCAAGATCAGAGGCGTGACCTCGTTCTGCATCAACGAGAACCCGGTGAAGGGCGACCCGTTCTGCGTGGAGATGGGCGTGCTCTCCTCGCGCCGTCGGACCGTGCAGATCTACATGGTGCACGAGGACCGGGTGCAGCTGGTCAAGGAGGTGAGCACGCCCGAGCAGCCCTGCGCCGTGAGCCTGGACGGCTACTTCCTGTGCCTGGCGCTCGCCACGCAGTACATGATCCTCAACTACAACACGGGAGCCTCCCAGGACCTGTTCCCCTACAACAGCGAGGAGAGGAAACCCATCGTGAAGCGGATCGGCAGGGAGGAGTTCCTCCTAGCGGCGCCGGGCGGTCTGGGTAAGACGTCCTCTGGAGTAGATGGAGCTTCATTCATGATCTGCTCTGCAGGATCTGTGTTTTTAAATTAAATCCATTTAGTTATGATAAGCCATAGGAACCGCGAACCATCTCGGCTCCTGCTCTGAGGCAGGACCTTCTCACCATTCCTTCTCACCGGTCGGCGTCAGGCGACCAGAAGCGTTGAGAAGTGATGGCCCTCCTCTGATAGCCTCGGAGGGGTTTCCAGGGCTCGCAGAGGAACATCTACATTTAGTACCAGAATAAGTTAGCTAACGGAGTTCTTCATATGGTGAAGACAAAAACCCTGGAGGAGGCTTCCTGGAATCTACTTGGAGCTGGACGTAGGTTGCCTCAGCACTTCAGCGTGAAGTATCTCCAGCTTTGGTGTTTCTAGTGTCCCAGCCAGAAGGTCCCTGGTTGGCCTCCCACAGGGTTCCACAGGGTTCCACAGGGTCAGCCTCCATTTTATTCCTAACGCCACCACGGAGGCCATCGGGCCGAGCTGGACTCTGCTGCTCGGTCTCCTCCGATAATGCTGTGAATATTGATTTGAGTTCTCATCAAATATTGATGGAGATGGTCGTAGAAGGTTCCTGTGCGCGTCGAAGGTCCAGACTGACGCCGGCGTTTGAGTTCCTCTCCGTTCCCTGTCCTCCAGGAATGTTTGCCAACGCAGAGGGGGCGTCTCAGCGGGCGCCGGTCAACTGGTCCGAGAGCGTCATCGGGGCGGCCGTCTGCTTCCCCTACGTGGTGGCGCTGGACGAGAGCTTCGTCACGGTGCACAGCATGCTGGACCAGCAGCTGAAGCAGACCCTGTCCTTCAGGGACGGACACATTCTGCAAGACTTCGAAGGTACCTTCGCCCTCGTCGGTCCCCGAAACCCTGGAGCGCCGTCACACGGGTGACCTCCATCTGCTCTCGCACTCCTGGAGGTCACCTGGCGTGCTGACACGTATGCTCAGAGTGACTTTAACGCCGGTCTTCTCCTGGACGTGGTGCTTTTCTGAAGGCCGTCTCCTGGAGACCCTCAGAGCTCCAGGCGCCTCACCTGTCAGTGTTGTGTATTTTAGGGAAGGTCTTTCTGGCATCCACTAAAGCTGTGTATGTTCTGGTGCCCTTACCACTGGAGAGGCAAATCCAGGACCTGCTGGCCAGTCACAGGGTGGAGGAGGCCCTGGTCCTCACCGAGGGGGCGCAGAGGAACATTCCCAAAGACAGGTTCCAGGTAATCCAAGGTGTTTGCTCCGACCCGTGGTTGCGGCCCGGAGAATCACGGACGTCCGAACCTTCACGTCGGTGCCGAGGTCCCTCAGCGCGGCTCTCCGTTCCTCTGCCCGCAGATCTTGCACAAACGGATCCTCCAGCAGGCCGGGTTCATCCAGTTTGGCCAGCTTCAGTTTCTGGAGGCACAGGAACACTTCAGGTAAGAGTCCGAGCGTCCTCACGTTCCCGATCCGTCGTCGGGACGGGACTGACCTTCGCTGCGTCTCCAGGAAGGGCCGCCTGGACGTGCGGGAGCTGATCTCGCTGTGCCCGCTGCTGCTGCCGGCGTCCTCCACCTTCACGCGCTGCCACCCGCCGCTCCACGAGTTCGCCGACCTCAACCACCTGGCTCAGGGCGACCCGGAGAAGGTGCTGCGGTGCAAGAGGTTCCTGATCAGCTACCTGGGAGAGGTAAGGTTTCGGACGGCGTCTCCGGGGCCGAGTCCTCGGAGGAGCCTTCACCCCGGACGCTCTCCACCAGGTACGAAGCACGGAGGTGGCCAACGGCTGCAGGGAGGACGTGGACACGGCGCTCCTGAAGCTCTACGCCGAGCAGAATCACCAGAGCCTCCTGGACCTTCTGGCCTCGGAGAACGCCTGCCTGCTGGCCGACTGCGCGCCCTGGCTGGAGAAGTACCACAAGTCAGTGCTCCGCGACCGATGATCCAGAAAGATCTCGATCGGGTTCTTCTTTGAAATGAAGCGCCTTTGGCGGTCAAACCCTGGGCTGCGGTCTGAAGAACCCTTCGGCTCCTCGGGGTCTAACCTTCTAGCACGACACGTCCTTCACCCCGACGCCAGAGCAGGCTGGAGGAGCCCAGAGGAAGCTCTTCTGCCGCGGTTTCGTTATTCCCCGAATCCTGCCTCAGGACAGTGCTTGTCCTGCTGTGGGCTGAGAAGGACTTTCCAGGAGAAGGTTCTGGTATCATCTACCGTGTCTTCTTCTTCTCCTCCCTCAGGTATTTTGCGCTGGGGCTGCTCTACCACTACAACAGTCAGGACTCCTCCGCCCTCCAGGTGGGCTTCCGTCGGCGGTTCCTCCAGGAGCCTCCTGGTTGAGGTCTTTGTTGACGCTCCGTTGTCCTCTGGTCCTCCTGACAGACGTGGATCCGGGTGGCGGACGGGGAGCTGCAGGACCCGACCAGATCAGACCTCTTTGAGTACGTGGTGGACTTCCTGTGCTGCTGCTCCAACCTGGACCTGGTGTGGAAGTACGCCGACTGGGCCCTGCAGAAGAACCCCGGCGTAGGTCTCGAGGGTTAAACCAAGAGCCTCCACGGGGTTGGAGCTCCTGGTTGAGGGTCTGCAGACCTGGACTGTTGATTGTTAGCCGCTACACGGCTAGCACGAGGGTGGCGGTACCTCAGGATTCAGGGTGCGTTTGTTCCTCAGGCCGCCGTCCACATCTTCACCAGGAGGCCCGCTCTTCAGGGAGAACCCCAGCCCGACCCCGATGACGTCATCACGTACCTGGAGAGGAACCGCACGGCGCTTCTTCTCTACCTGGAGCACCTGGTGCTTGAGAGGCGGACGCAGGTACGGCAAAACCCACGGGAACCGGAAGGGCTCCACCTCACCTGGGCCTGCTTCTTCTGCCAGGAGGAGAAGTTCCACACCCAGCTGGCGGTGCTGTACCTGGAGCGGGTTCTGTCCCTGCTGGTGGAGGAGGAGCTGGGGGAGGAGCTGGCTCGGGCTCGGGAGAAGCTCCAGGCTCTGCTGCGGGAGTCGGACCTGTACCGTCCTCGGGCTCTGCTCGGTGAGGCGCGAGATGTTCCTCCGCCAGGCGCCGTCCGCGTCCGGGCGCCTCATTCTGCATTTCCCTTTCAGCCAAGATGGCCGGCGGCGAGCAGCTCCTGCTGGAGCGAGCCACCCTGCACGGGAAGCTTGAGGAGCACGAGGAGGCCTTCCACATCCTGGTGCACCGGCTCCGGGACTTCTCCTCCGCCGAGGCCTTCTGCCTGTGGGCCTCCTCCCGCCGGGACCCGGCGTACCGCCGTCGGCTGTTCCACCTCCTCCTGGGCGTGTATCTGGAAGGAGACCCCGGCGGCAGGACGTCCGGGGACCTGGAGATGGCGGCGGTGGACCTTCTGAACCGTCACGGCGAGGCCTTCGACGCGGTGCGCGTGCTGCAGATGCTTCCGGAGGGCTGGTCGCTGCAGCTGCTGCGGCCGTTCCTGGGCCGGGCCGTCCGGGCCAGCATGCACGACCGCCGCACCTCCAGCATCGCCGTGGGGCTGGCCCGCTCCGAGAACCTCCAGCTGCTCCACGACCGGGTGAGCGCCTCCTCCAGACGGCGTGCGTGCGTGCGTGTGTGTGTGTGTGTGTGTGTGTGTGTGTGTGATGGTTCTTACCATGCTTCTCCTCCAGCTGAGGGAGCGGAAGAAGCCCATCTTTGTGTCTGAGAAGAAGGGATGCCACCTGTGCCACAACACCTTCAGCGAGCCTGACGTGGTGTGCCTGCCCGGCGGCGTGCCCGTGCACGTCCACTGCGTCGCCAGCCGCGTCAGAGACTCCCCCGCCAAGACGGCGCTGGCGAGCGGCGGCAACCACACGTGAGTCGCGGCGGGCGCCGCGCTGCGCCGTCTGAGTTCAAGAGCGGGACGCGCCGCATTTTCGGGGGCCGCCGAGGACTGCGGGTCAGGCGACGCACGCCGCCGCCGTGGCCTGACCTGCAGGGCGCTCGCAGAGCGGGGGGCGGAGCCTCCGGCAGGAAGCGCCCGCTGCCCAGGCTTTCTGCAGGCGTGGGAGCAGAAGCTGCGCCCGGCCGCAAACACCTCGCAAGCTCTATATATTTCCCACGCATGAATCGTAGCTCCGTCTCCCAGACTGGTCCAGATGTTCCAGGAGGAGGCTCCTGCCGGAGCTCCGCCTCCCAGCCTCTCCGTCCGCAAGGTCGGCCGGATCTCCAACCGCTCGTCCTCAGTGAAGAACCTGCGGTACGTCGCTGCGTCGCTGGAGATCCCACATCTGAACAACCTGCTCCCCCATCCTGACCCCCGGCCTCCCCTCACTGTATGTGTGTGTGTGTGTGTGTGTGTGTGTGTGTGTGTGTGTGTGTGTGTGGAATCGGTCTGATCACCCAGACGTTTGATGATTGATCGGCTCCTGTCTGTAATATAGATTTGTTTTGGGCGGGATCCTGGTTCTGACCCCCCTCATGATTTCCACTTCGAGTCCACGTCACTTCCCTTAAATGTCCACTAGATGGCAGCATCGTGCCGCTTTTCCACTTGTTCGTTTTTGGAACCCGGAGGACTAGTTAGTGAACTTAACCGGCCGAGAACCCGCTTCACTCATACCCGCCCGCTCCGAGGGACGCCGGCGAGCAGCTGGAGCGGTGGACCTTTGAGATGTTTGTGTGTCCAGATGTTGGTTCTGAGAAGCTGCTACGCGCCGAAAACGCTAAAACACTACGTTCTCACTATATGTCAAAAAGTCCGCTCGTCGCCATGGCAACACGCCGCCGCAATCACAGGGTTCATTTGAGACGTTCCTGTACAGTCGGTGTTCACAGACGGTGTGTTTTATCGGAAGTGTATCTGCTCGGTCGCGAGTCGAGCTGTAACATCCGTCCTGTTTTAATAAAGCCGAGGCCGCGTCCACCACCTCCACCCTGGACTCCATGCCCGTTCTTCATGTATCTTCTGGGGTGTTGCCTTCACCGTCCCCAGGAGGAAACGATGCTCCCTCCTTGTTCCTCAAACGTCTCCAGATCCTGCGGAGATTCTGGTCCAGCGTGTTGAGGAGGAACCGAGTCGACCCTCGGCCGACCTTCTACCTTCACCTGTTTTAAACGTGTTTGAGTAGATGGTCCCAAGAACAGGAGACCTTCCTCTGCAGGAGGACATCTAGACGTCCAGTCCTGAAGGTTCTGTTCTTACAGGAGAACATCGAGAAGAAAAGAGTGAGAAGGTTCTGGTCCCCTGTGAGGTCACAGGTCTGGTGGTGGACGGACCTTCTGGAAAGATTTGATGAATCTGAGCGTGTTCCCTGGTTCTTCAGGTGTCCGGTGAGATAAACAGTCCAACTGCTCCTTCAACATGGTGGCCAGAACCCTCAGGTTCTCAGGTCTTCAGTCCTAAAGGAACCAACCTGCAGTGGCCCGAGGTGACCTGAGGGGGGCGCACCACACCATCAGTCAGGCGGAGGTTCCTCATCTTCTGAACTCTGCTCAGAACAATCTGACTCCACCATGGAAGATAACCAGCCTTGGTTCTAGCTCTGGATCTTCTGCCCGGACCCAGATGGTCTCATGAATCCCCTCAGCCCATTTCCCGGCAGAGCTTCTCTCCAGGGGGACCTCCTCCCCTCTGTCCATCCCAGAGAAGAACTGGAGGGAGAAGGTTTGGATGGACAGCAGAGCAGCACCTGCCTTCAGGGTCCTCCAGGAGGAACCCACCAAGAACCCTCAGAAGCCTGGGCTGAAACTCCAGACACCTGGAGGAGGTCAACACACACACACACACACACACACACACACCTGAGGACAGCACCGCATCTCCACACTCCACCTTGGAAGCTCAAACCTGGTTCCCCTTTTGATTCAGATCACGCGTTTTATCGCGAGAATCCCCCCCCCCCACACACGTTTGACCACGTGACTGAACTATCTGTTCTTCGATCGATCATTCATTCCTTCTTCATTTCATTCATCCATCTTTCTTTTCCTTCCTTCCTTCCCTCCGTGATTGACCGGTGCGCCGCTGTTTCCCCGGCGGGCCGTGAGCGCGTCCCCGCCCCCCTCCGGTGATGTGACCGTTACGCATCGCTCTTACCGGGCGCCGTGACGCTGCGGGGCGAATCCCTGCTACGTCACTCCCGCCCCGCATAAAGGCGCCGGCGTGCGGGTTCCGGCAGACCGACGGGGAAGACGCGCATCCACGACCCCACGCAGCTCCACGGGATTACCGACGCCGCGGGATTTCCTGACTTGTTTTTGGTTTTTTTTCTTCCTCGCACCGAGTAAGTCCTCCCGGTTCCCGCCCCGTGACATCGATTTGTGCCGCGAACGCGTGACCCGGACCGTGGAAGTGACCCGCGGTGCGTGTGTCCACAGAACCGGACCGGACGCCATGACTCTGAACAAGGGGGACCGGCTGCGGAACCTGGAGCGCCGGCGCGGGAGCGTCCCGTTCCCGGCACCGGCGCCGCCGCTTCACCGGCGCAGCGTCCCGGCGGAGAGCGGCGGTTCGGTGCCGCCGCCGCCGCCGCTCCGCCGCCCCGGGCAGCAGCACCGGGGAAGCTGCGCCTCGGACTCCTCCGACTCCGTCAGCTCCACCGGCAGCGAACCGGACGCGCAGGCGCACAAGGTGGTGCTGCTCGGCGAGCACGGCGTGGGCAAGTCCAGCCTGGCGCGCGTCTTCGGGGGCGTGGACGACGGAGGACACGACGGAGAGGACACCGGTGAGTCAGCGGGACCGGGCGCCACGCGTGTCCGTGGGCGGCGGGTGGCGGAACCTCAACCGAAAGAGGGACCTTGATGGGATGACCGAGGAGAACATCTGCCTCCCTCTGCTGAGGAACATCCTCCTCTCGTGATGGAGAACATCTTCTCGTGATGAAGAACATCTTCTCGTGATGGAGAACATCATGTCGGTGTCGGTGAAGACCTTCCTCCTCTCTGTCTTTTGATGAAGAACATCTTCCTCTTATTGTCCAAGAACAACGTCCTCCGCTGGGTCGGGGAAGAACATCCTCCTCTCTTGATGAAGAACGTCCTCCTGTGTCTGTGAAGATCTTCTGCTTATAAGAACATCTTCCTCTATCTGTCCAAGAAGAACATCATCTTCGGCGTCTGCGAAGAACTTGTTTCCCTTTCTGTCGATGAAGAACATCCTCTTCATCATCTTTGGAAGAAGAAGATCATCTTCCTCTTTGTCTTTTGTTGAAGAACATCTTCTGTCTTTTGTTGAAGAACATCTTCCTCTATTTGGAGAAGAACTTCCTCCTCCATGCTGCTGAAAGTGTGAAGGACATCTTCTGTCCATGGATGAAGAACATGTTGTGGTCCACAGAGGGTTCTTGCAGGCATTGATCATCTCTATTTCCATCTCCAGCAGAGCGCCGTGATGATCCTCTGCAGATCATCTGACACACACACACACACACACACACACACACACACACACACTGGTGCATGTGTGTTTGCGTATCTGGATTGGAGGGGCGTGGCTGTTCCTGTCAATCATATTTGGCTCCGCCCCTTGCAGGAACCACGTACGACCGGTCCCTGGTGGTGGACGAGGAGGAGGCCTCCATCATGCTGTACGACATCTGGGAGCAGGTGAGATCTTCTCCACGCTCGCTCGGGCCGCCGTCTTCCAGGACGGAGGATTACATCTGCCCCTCCTCTTGCCCCCCCAGGACAACAGCCCCTGGCTGAGGGAGCAGTGCATGAGGATGGGAGATGCCTACATCATCGTCTACTCGGTGACCGACAAGTCCAGCTTCGAGAAGGCCTCGGAGCTGCGCATCCAGCTGCGCCGCGCTCGCCAGGCGGAGAACATCCCCATCATCCTGGTGGGCAACAAGAGCGACCTGGTGCGGTCCAGGGAGGTGACCGTGGACGGTAGGTCACGTCTCCACGCGCCTTCTGGTGGACTGATCTCGGAGCTCCACAGTCAGATGTTTGGTCCTTGGAGCTCCACAGTCAGATGTTCAGTCTGCCTTTGGAGCTCAAGAGTCAGATGTTTGGTCCTTGGAGCTCCACAGTCAGATGTTTGATCCTTTTTTGGAGCTCCGCAATCAGATGTTTGGTCTTTGGAGCTCCACAGTCAGATGTTCAGTCTGCCCTTGGAGCTCCACAGTCGGATGTTTGGCACTTGGACCTCCACAGTCAGATGTTTGGTCTTTGGAGCTCCACAGTCAGATGTTCAGTCTGCCCTTGGACCTCCACAGTCAGATGTTTGGTCCTTGGAGCTCCACAGTCAGATGTTTGGTCCTTGGATCTTCAGACTCAGACGTTCAGTCTGTCAGTGGAGCTCCGAGATCGGACACTTGACGTGTCCTTGGAGCTCGGCGGTCAGATGTTTGATCTGTCCTCGGACCTCCAGCGGTAGATGTCGTGTCTGTTGGAGCTCCATCTCCAGACGCCATCTTCTGACCCGTCTCCTCCCCCCGCAGAGGGAAGCGCCTGCGCCGTGGTCTTCGACTGCAAGTTCATCGAGACGTCGGCGTCGCTCCACCACAACGTTCAGGCCCTGTTTGAAGGCATCGTGCGTCAGATCCGCCTGAGGAAGGACAGCAAGGAGGAGAACGCCCGGCGTCTGGCCAGCTGCCGGCGGCGGGAGAGCATCGGCAAGAAGGCCAAGAGGTTCCTGGGCCGGATGGTGGCCCGCAAGAACAAGAAGATGGCCTTCAGGCAGAAGTCCAAGTCCTGCCACGACCTGACGGTGCTCTGAGGAGCCCTGGAGGACCTTCTCGTGGCTTCTGAAGACCAGACGCTGTGTGTTTTCTAACCCTCCTTGAGGACCTTCTCCCACGTCCAGAGATCTATTTTCTTTTTCTTCACAAAGGAAGGACTTTGTGCCCCCCCGCCCGCTGAGCTCCACCTTCTTCATGAACTTTGACCTTCATCTCAGAACCCCGGATGGACGGGTGGGGGGGGGAACCGGAAGTCACTCTTACTTGAACCGCGGCGCGCGGGTTCGCGCCGCCGCCAGAGACCCGGATGCGGACCGGAAGTTCCGGCACAGCAATAAAAAAAACCTGCGTCCGTCGCGTGACGAGCCACTTCCGGCGGAAGCGCTTTGTTTAAGTTCGTACTTTATTTTACAATAAATAAAATGACTGCAAAAAATAAAATAAAAACGTGGTGTTTTTTTTCCCGTGGGTGTGTGTGTGTGTGCGTGTGGGTGTGTGAGAGTGGTGTGCACGTCGTGCGCGTCCTCATGAATAATCATCCAAACACCTGCGGGTTAACCAGTAACGTGTGTGTGTGTGTGTGTGTGTGTGTATGTGTGTGTGTGTGTGTGTGTGTGTGTGTGGAGGGGGGGGGGGGGCAGAGGAAGCTGACTTTTTCCACAGATCCGTCCAGGCGCTTCCACGCGTGAACGTGGACGGCGGAGAACCGGAGAGACCTGCAGGTTCTCCTCAGCTGGGAGCCGCTTCTGGACCTTCTGGACCTCCTGGAGGTTGCTGTCTCCGCCCCGCAGGACCCATGGCTGGACGCGGGCCCACGGCCGCCGCCCTGGTGGCGCTCACGCTCACTCTCACGGTGAGGACGCCGCCGGCCGCCGGTACCGGCGCGGACCGGATCGGTACCGGGGCCGCTAACAGCCGGAACCTCCCCGCAGATGGTGCTTCCGCTCTGCGGGGCTTCGAGCATCAAGATCGGCGTCCCGGAGAACTACAACGGCATCTTCCCCTGGTACATCTCCAAGGTAGGAGGTCCTCCTGGAGAACCTGGAGGACCAACCTGGCTGTCTGACTTTAACTCTTATATATCTATATTTTATATTTTTATTTCTAATATTTGTATTTATTCTGTCGGATATCAGCGTTGAATCCATCTGCGTGCTGATTGGACGAGAGGCAGGAATTAAAGCACAGTAGCGTCCACATAGACCAGGAAGTGACGTCAGCGTTAGCGGATTAGCATCACAGCAGGGAGGTTCTAGGTTCTGATTGGAAGGTGGACGGGGTCTCTGGGGCTTCTCTCTATGTTCTCCTACCATGGTTCTCTCCATGTTCTCCTGGTTCCTCCCACATGATTGACAGCTGACCCGTCCGTTAAGCCCCGCCCCCCAGCCTAATGTCAGCTGATCATCTCTGATCGGGAATCAATGAATCTCAGACAGAATCAAACCTCATCAGGTCTGTGAAGAACTTTCCATCCTGGTCTCCTGAGCGGGTCCTGCGCTCGTGCCCGCCATCGCCATGGAGATCACCGCGTCTCCTGGTGAACGCCGGTTGTGCGTCACACTCGCCCACTCACACCTTCATGGCCCAGGAGGACCTGGAGCAACGTCCTGAGGACCAGGGCGGATGGGTTCTCTGCAGGTTCCTCTTGTTCTTCTCTCCATGTTCTCCTGCCTGGGTTCTCCAGGTTCTTCTTCTCCCCGTCCACAAACAGTCGGCAGGTCGGCCGGTCAGATGATTGACAGCCGCCCCGTCCAGGTTAAGCCCCGCCTCTCGTCCCAGGGTGGGCCGTGATTGGCCGCCGTCCCCCCGGACTCGTAATGAACGGATGAGCGTGCGTGACGGTCCGGTCAGAAGATGACGAGTGACGTCATCCTTCATGTCGGCCGTTCCTCAGATCCCCGTCCTGCCCGCCAACTACAGCGACCTGGAGGTCGCCGGGGACGACGAGGGCATTTTCGGCTTCGACGCCCAATTTCTCTACGCGCTTCAGCCGCTGGACCGCGAGAAGCAGCCGTCCTACTCCCTGCAGGTCCCGCCGCCGCCGTCAGCATCACCACCATCGTCTACGCCGCCGCCGCCGCCTTCACCGCCATCACCGCCATCACCGCCATCTACCGCCATCAACGCCATCAACGCCATCCCCGCCGCCGCAATCATCTCTATCGCCAGTTGCCTTCAGCATCATCATCTCCCCGTCGCCGTCGCCATTGCTGTCACTGCTGCTGTCATCATCACCGCCACCGTTGCCATGGTCACCGCCATCATCGCCGGCCTGTGGTTCTGTGTGTCCGTCGTCATCATGATGTCGTTGACTGTGCAGCTTGTATAACCTGTTACGTGTGTGTGTGTGTGTGTGTGTGTGTGTGTGTGTGTGTGTGTGTGGCAGGTGTCCTTCAGGACCTCGGCGCATCGCCAGCACTTCACGGTGGAAGTGTGTGTGATTGACAGGAACGATAACGTGCCCACCTTCATCGAGGAGAGCATGAGGGGGAGCGTGCAGCTCGGCCTCCTCAAAGGTACGGGAGAAGGTGGAGGAGGAGGTGGTGCAGGAGAAGGAGGAGGTGGAGAAGGTGGAGGAGAAGGGGGAGGAGGAGGAGGTGCAGGAGAAGGAGAAGGTGGAGGAGAAGGGGGAGGAGAAGGAGGAGGTGGAGGA
>NC_141286.1:26557891-26610391 GCF_037954325.1 Fistularia commersonii
GCCGTGAATCCAAATGCAAAGTAGGAATTTCAGCGTCCAGGGAAACTTTTTCTACACTGTGCATTTGACATGAACCCTTTGAAAGCCTAAACAAAATGTGTTGTAATGAACAACTTCAGAGAAAACGGAATTACATTTCGGCATGCAACAAAACATTTTGAACTCTGACAAAAAAAACCCGTTGGGTTGAAGGTTACTTTCAAGAAAAATACTCCATGTCTATTTGAGTCCTTCTTGTATTTATGAAAATGTATTTATGTATTTATGAAATGCCGTCCTCTCTCTGCAAGAGAGACGAACAAACTAAAATAAGATACATTTCAATTGTGATTATTTTCAAACGCCACGGGAGCCGCGGGGAAACTGTTCCAATGACCAGAAGACAGCAGGCAGAACTAGAGGTTGCAGAGATGAAGATGTTGAGGTTCTCTTTGGGAGTGACCAGGATGGAGAGGATCAGGAATGAGTCCATCAGAGGAACAGCACATGTTAGATGTTTTGGAGAGAAGGTCAGAGAAGCCAGACTGAGATGGTTGGGTCATGGACAGAGGAGGGATAGAGAATATATTGGTAGACGGATGCTGGAATTGGAGCTGCCAGGCAGGAGGTCTGGAGGAAGACCAAAGAGAAGATTTATGGACGTCGTGAGAGAAGATATGAAGGTAGTTGGTGTGAGAGAGGAGGATCCAGAGAATAGGGTTAGATGGAGAAGGTGGACTCGCTGTGGTGACACCTGAAGGGAAAAGCTGAAGGAAGAAGAAGAAGATTGTTGCTCTGTTCTGGAGATGGACAGGTCTGGGTAGAAGGACACTGAGGTTGTAGCTGCCAGGCAGGAGGACAAGAGGAGGACCAGAGAGAAGATTTATGGATGTAGTGAGAGAGGATATGAAGGTAGTTGGTGTGAGAGAGGAGGATCCAGAGAATAGGGTTAGATGGAGAAGGTTGTTTGCTGTGCCGACACCTGAAGGGAAAAGCCCAAAGAAGAAGAAGAGGAAGAAGAAGAAGAAGAAGAAGGAGAAGAAGAAGGAGACAGGGAGTCTCGGGGTGCTGACCCAGATCGAGAACGATTGACAGTTGATCGGCAGGCGCGAATCCTTTCTCAGTTCCAGATCAGCATCGTGGTGGAGCGTCCCGAAGGCCGGGAGATCGCCAAGCCGGTGGAGCTGAGGGTGATGGTCGGCGACGCCAACGACAACAGGCCCACCTTCCCTCAGGCGCAGTATCACACCGTGGTCAAGGAGCTCGCCGCCCGAGGTGACGCTACGGCGGGAGGGCGAGCGACCGGAGCGTGGGCGGAGCTTCAGGTGGAACGCTCAAAGTGTGCGCGCACGTGTCCCGCAGGGACGGAGATCCTGACGGTGCAGGCGGCCGACAACGACGACCCCAAGACCGACAACGTGCGGATCTTCTACCGGCTGGTGGGTCAGATCCCGGAGAGCCCGCGGGCCCTGTTCCGGGTGGACCGGGACTCGGGGGTCATCTCGCTGCAGGCCGACAGCATGGAGGGCACGGCGCCGCAGTACACGCTCACCATCACCGCCGAGGACGCTAAAGGTGTGTGTGTGTGTGTGTGTGTGTGACCAGGTGTGTGTTGGGGGTGTGTGACTGCTGCCCCGCTGACTGCTGCCCCCCCCCCCCCCCCCCCCGGCAGGTCTGAACAGCTCGTGCACGGTGGTGGTGACGGTGCAGGACGAAAACAACAACCCTCCAATGTTCTCCCAACATGAGGTGAGTGCACACACTGAACATGTGCCGAGGTCAGAGGTCAGAGGTCATGCTGCCCCGCCGGCCCGGATCCGGACCCGGACCCGGCGCCCCGACCCGGGTTCACCCGGCCTTCACGGCTCTTGCGCTGTCTTAAGTCAGTGCCATTGTTCCGTCTGTCGAGTAACTTTCCACAAGCATATTTATAGATGGAACCACAGCCACACACACACACACACACACACACACACACACACACACCATTAGCTCAGCATTGGGCTGCTCATGATAACTTTCTCCTGGCAGCTGAGAGTTGGGATGCAGATCCAGTCCTGGTGGACGGCAGACAGAAAGACAAACAAAATGAGTGTATAAACACACACACACACACACACACACACACTCATACATTCTCATGTATTAAGTGAAATGAAAGAGGTTTATACATATATAATACATAATAATAATACATAAGATTTGTATAGCGCTTTTCAAGGGTCACAAAGACGCTTATATATATATATACATATGTGTGTGTGTGTGTGTGTGTGTATATGTATACTCACTATATTACTTGTACTATTTAGTGTGTGTGCACATACTGACACATACTGTAGACATGTATGTGTGTATATAAAGCAATGCGTCTCACACACACACACATCCACACACACAGCAATTGATTTTGATGAGCGTGTTAAATCCATTTTCCGAAGCGACGTTTGAACGTTAACGTTTGTGTCGTTTATCTCGGGGACGGTTGACGCGGCCGGTCGCCATGGAGACGGGGGTTTCCTCTGGCCGTGTTTGAAGAACAAAAACCCATTAAAGGCTAAAAATAGCGAGTGAGAGTGAAATCCCAGAAACAGCTCTGCTTCTCTTTGTGTTTGCCCGGTGTGTGTGTGTGTGTGTGTGTGTGTGTGTGTGTGTGGGGGGGGGGGGGGGGTCTGACTGTAAGCGGCGTGGGGGGGTGGCGGGGGGGTGGAGCGGCGTGGGCACATGCTCTGACGGGCGCCGCCGCTGATACCCACTCACACGCGGAGGTGGAAAATGCTCTTGAGCAGGTCACGCCTCAGCAGCACAGCTTTTTCCATGAGCCTGTGAAGGCACCGCCACGGGATGGGATGGGGGGGGGGGGGGCGGCAGCTGAGTGCTGACGGGGGGGTGAGAGCCACATTATAAACGGCTGTCCAAACACTGGGGGGGGGGGGGGGGGAGGTCAGCTGAAGGTCACCCGCCTGGGACGGCATCCAGAAGAATCCAGGAGTGAAAGCATGTGGCTCTGCAGGCCTGGATGAACGAGTGAAGGAGCAAACTGAGGTTTGAATTAAACTCCTGGTGTGTGTGTTGTCGTGCGATGCTTCACCCCCCCCCCCCCCCCCCCCCCCCCCCCCCCCCCCCCAGTACGGGCCCTTCCACATCCCGGAGGACGCGCCAGCGGGAACCACGGTGACGGCGGTGCTGGCCGGGGACGCCGACGTCCGGGGGGGGCGACAGCTGGCAGGTCAACTACCGGCTGGAGTCCGGGAACGAGGACGAGGTGTTCAGCCTCGCCACGGACGGACAGACCAACGAGGTGGCGCTCGTCCTCTCTAAGGTGGACATCTTCTACACACCAACACCACCACGTGACCTGGGGAGGACAGGGGGAAGGGTTGTGTGTCGAGATGACGTGAATGAATGAATGATTGAAGGTTTGTGTGTCTTTATATGACATGAATGAATGAATAAGTGAAGGTTTGTGTTTCTAGATGACATGAATGAGTGAAGGTTTGTGTGTCTATGACATGAATGAATGAATGAATGAATGCGTGAAGGTTTGTGTCTTTATATGACATGAATGAATGAATGAGTGAAGGTTTGTGTGTCTTTATATGACATGAATGAATGAATGCGTGAAGGTTTGTGTGTCTTTATATGACATGAATGAATGAATGAGTGAAGGTTTGTGTGTCTTTATATGACATGAATGAATGAATGCGTGAAGGTTTGTGTGTCTTTATATGACATGAATGAATGAATGAGTGAAGGTTTGTGTGTCTTTATATGACATGAATGAATGAATGAAGGTTTGTGTGTCTTTATATGACATGAATGAATGAATAAGTGAAGGTTTGTGTTTCTAGATTACATGAATGAGTGAAGGTTTGTGTGTCTATGACATGAATGAATGAATGCGTGAAGGTTTGTGTGTCTTTATATGACATGAATGAATGAATGAGTGAAGGTTTGTGTGTCTTTATATGACATGAATGAATGAATGAGTGAGTGAAGGTTTGTGTGTCTTTATATGACATGAATGAATGAATGAAGGTTTGTGTGTCTTTATATGACATGAATGAGTGAAGGTTTGTGTGTCTAGATGATGTGAATGAATGAATGAGTGAAGGTTTGTGTGTCTTTATATGACATGAATGAATGAATGAGTGAGTGAAGGTTTGTGTGTCTTTATATGACATGAATGAATGAATGAGTGAGTGAAGGTTTGTGTGTCTTTATATGACATGAATGAATGAATGAATGAATGAGTGAAGGTTTGTGTGTCTTTATATGACATGAATGAGTGAAGGTTTGTGTGTCTAGATGACGTGAATGTATGAATGAATGAGTGAAGGTTTGTGTGTCTTTATATGACATGAATGAATGAAGGGGTGCACGTCTCTATATGACCTGTGAATGACTGGGTGAACAGTTGCATGGTTCTATATGACATGAATGAGTGAGTGATTGAATCCGAAAAGCGAATGGAATAATTGTGTTTGGGACATGAATGATTGTGTATCTTTATAACATGAATGAGTGAATGGTTGCATAAGACACGTGAAGGACAGGGTGAATAATTGTCTGCATGAAGAGTGAGTGAAAGGATGAATGGTCGCATGTCTTGATATGAACGCCGCCTCTCGTCCAATCACAGCAGGGATCGTCTCCAGCCTCACACGACAGTATAAATGATGAATGAATGAGTGAGTGAGCGAAGCACAAATAACAAAATAAGTACAAATAACAATACGTCTGCCCAGCAAGGCTGGAAATAAAGGTGTCGGGGTTCAACCTGGACCAGGAACCTGCAGGTCCTCGTGATGTTCCTCATCACCTCCACAACGTTTCCTTACTGTGTCCGCCTTGTGTCCGATCAGGTTCTGGACTTTGAGCGTGAGAGCGAGTACATCCTGGTCCTCAGCGCTCAGAACCCGGTGGCGCTGGTCCGAGGTCGCTACGGCCCCGCCTCCACGGCGACCGTCTCCATCTACGTGGACGACGTCAACGAAGGTCCCGTTCTGTCTCAAAGCCACTATGAGGTGACGGTCAGGGAGGGCGAGGAGCCGGGCCGGGTCATCGCCACCATCCGAGGGTACGACCCGGATTCTCACCCGATCAGGTAATCCAGGTGGAGAAGGTCGGAGAAGGTCGGAGGAGGATGCGGGAGGGCGCTGACCCATCTGGTATCCTGACTCGCCACCTCCGTGCAGATACTCCCTCCAGGGCGACACCAAGAAGTACTTCTCCATCGGCAAATACTCCGGCGAGCTGAAGACGGTGCAGGCGTTGGACCGGGAGGAGAACAGCACCTACACCATGGAGGTCCTCGCCGTGGACGGACGTAAGGCGGGGAACGGGAAGCGTGTCGCTACGAGGTCGTATCTGGTGAACGTCCCTCACCCCCAGATGTCCCGGTGGTCTCAGGGAACTCCTCGCTCTCCGCCTCCACCCTGGTGACGGTCCAGATCCTGGACGTGAACGACAACAGCCCGGTTCTGGTGGGCGACTACTCCTGGAAGTACCTGTGCACGCCGCGCTGGGAGGAGCAGGCGCTGGTGCTAGCGTCCAGGGATAGCGACGGCCCGCAGCACGGCGGACGCCTCAACTTCTCGCTGCGCAGCGACGCCACCGTACGCCGCAACTGGAAGCTAACGCCCATCAACGGTGAGCGAGGGGGACGAGGTTCTCCCGGCGACGGAAGTCCACCTCCATCAGTCACCTCCACTTGAGTGTGGATGGTCAGCGGAACTGACCACCACTGCCCCCTGGAGAGGTGTCTGCGGCTAACCTGATGGGCCGCGGCTAACTCCAGCTGCTGTGGTTAGCCTGATCTGCTGCTGTTAGCTAACCCGCTGTGGTCAGCCCCATCCGCTACAGTTAGCCTGACTTGCCAGTGTTAGCCCACCTGCTGCATTTAGCTCCACCTGCTACGGTTAATCTGACCTGCTAGGGTTAGCGGACCTGCTGCGAGTAGCCCCGCCCGCTGCAGTTAGCCTCTGGTGGTTTGTGGCTGTGTTTGTGGTTAGCTTGACATGCCGATGCCAACCAGACATGCTGTGGTTAGCCTGACTTTACTGTTGTTAGCATTACTTGCTGCCATTGGTGTGACCTGGAGTGGTTAGCCCCACCTGCTGCTGTTAGCCTTACAAGCTGTAGTTAGCATATCCTGCTAGCAGGCTGCCATAAAAACAACCCTGGGAAACAGCCTCTCACCCTGAGGCCGTTTTGCACGCCGAACATGTTTGACCGTCCTTCTGGGGGGGTGGAAACCCTGGAGGTCATGAGGACGTTGTGTCCTCTGGGGGTTTGTGGGCGGCGATGGCGGCGGCGGCGGCGGCGGCGTCTGGAGACCAGGAGGCGCCGATCCGCCCCGGACAGCTGAATTTCCTGTTTCATTCTCTTTCTACTCTAATCAGGGAGGCACATCGTCCTTTCCCACATTTTCCATTTATTTAATGCAAATTGCTGCGGTGACGTGCGTCACTGCTTCTTCAGACCCCCCCCCCCCCCCCCCCAAGGCCGCCGCCACCCATCATTACCACCCCCCCTCTTTCAATCTCACTTCCTGGCGATATTGATTGAGCTCAGATGTAATTATATGGTGCATGTAATTTCCCTGCCGTCAGCCCGGGTCCCTGCTGGCCCCGCGGAGGCTCCGCCCCCGAGGCCGGGCCCCGGGGGGGCCGCCACCGTGTGACGTTCAGGGACAGTCTGCAGCTGTAGCTCCGACACCTTCAGAAGCAAAAACGGCACTATGGCTGCAAAAAAACACGGGAGCTGGTGTGTGTGTGTGTGAGTGTGTGTGTGTGTGTGTTTGTGTGGGGTGATGGTAAGTCACCCCCCCAGAAGATAATGGCTTCAAAGGGTTTGATAACAGCCTGCTCTTTGCAGGAGCAGGTTCTCGCCATGCCACCAGGCAGGGGCTGATCCAGATTAGATGAAGGCTCAAGGCCTCCTGGAGGCTCCCGGTACATCAGGCTCTGCCCCTTTACACCCCCCGCCCAAAAAATATATAGAAATAACCTCATGTTATTGTGCTGGAGGGGGTTCTTCTAGTAGTGGGCCTTCAGAGGATCATCTGTTCCTGCGTTCCTTCCTCAGATACCCACACCAACCTGTCCCTCAACACCCCTTACCTGCCCCCGGAGGTCTACACCGTGCCCTTCACCATCTCCGACAGCAGCTCCCCCCCCAGGAGCACCTTCATCAACTTGCCAGGTAGCCCTCCGCCCCCCCCCCCCCCCCCCCCCCCCCGGGTTCTCCAGGTTCTCCATCTTCCTCTCACAGGTCCAAAGCAGGTTCATGGAAAACCTATCAGTAGGTGGTCGGATGATTGACAGCCCGTTTGAAACCCCGCCCCTCAGCAAAGCGGCAGCAGGGATTGGCTCCGCTCCCTCGACCACGTGATGGTTATTGGAGACAACTAATAAGTGAAAAGTGTCACATTTTACGTTAACGAAGGTTTTTCCAAATGATGCTAATGCTAATGCTAACCCCCCCCTCCAGTGACCGTCTGTCCCTGCAACGTCCGAGGGAACTGCAAGATGGCGGCCAAGCAGCTGCAGGGGATGCCCACCATCCAGTCCGCGGTGGGGATCCTGCTGGGCACCTTTGCCGTCATCGGTAAGACCGGCCCCCGGGGGTACGTCGCCATGGCAACCCGGAGAAACGACGCCGTCTCTTTTCTTGCGAACCCCCTCCCTCCAGGATCCATCCTGGTGGTGGTGTTTGTGAGGCTCTCCTACCAGAACCCTGCGGAGCCCAGCAGGAAGACCAGCCAGGAGAGGGTCCCTCTGAAGATGTCCATCTGAGCTCCCCCACACTCTTCTTGAAGATGGACGTTGTTGTTAGTAGTTGTTGCCATGTTAGCTCCCATCTTCAGGTGTTCCTCGTTATTTACTTCTCAACCTTGTAAGACTGAGATCTACGGCTGAAGGTCCGGATGGTCTCCTAATTAAAGCTGGCAGTCCAACCAGAGTGGCCATTCACAACGTGCTATCTGTGTGTGTGTGTGTGTGTGTGTGTGTGTGTGTGTGTGTCACTAAAAGCTGTTTGGTGTTGATGTTGTGACCAGAGGTGTCCAGGGTGTCAGAGATTCACCTGTTTGGATTGCGGACGTTCTTCACGGGACTGTTTTTGTTCGGGTCTTCGTCCCATGTGACCCGTCTGGACCCGTCCTGGAGAAGAGCTGGAGAAGGTCATCTGTATCTGTCTGAAGGTCACAGCTGTGCACCCCTCACCCCCCGACATGGGATGAAGGCTCAGGAGCTAATGAGCCTCCAGCCTCAGATCTGTCATGGACAGTGATGTTCACGGTGGTGTGTGTGTGTGTGTGTGTGTGTGTGTGTGTGTTTGGGGGGGGGGGTCAAGGTTTCCATATCAGCTGGAGTGACTTTGTGAGAGGAGATAAATCACTGTGACACTTTGGGACAGAACGGAGGAGCAGCGTCTCTTCTGGGTTTCCAGTGCTCATTTACTGACGTCCATATTTGTTTTTCCACCCCCCCTCCCCTCCACACACACACACACACACACACACACACACACACACACACACACACACACACACACACCAGCTCCCTTTAGGCCAGTTTATTTTAGTCTTCCTTTTAACTTGGTGTTGGCTTTGGCTCCAGACTTTCCTTCTGTCTTTCACTTGATTGTTTGGGTTTTTCCAGTCTCTCCTTCCCTTTCCAGAGAATTCCAGCTGTATTCTGTGGAGACGAACCGTGTGTGAATCCACGTTCACCCCCGTTCTGCTGAGGACTCCTGGAGGAGGACAGAAGTTTTTGTTTTGTAAGCCCTCTTCCATGTCTGTGGCCCTGAGGTTGCCAGGCAACCAGCTTGAAGTACCCATAATATTCCGAGACGGACCGCAGGTTGAGCGGCGCCGCGGCCATTAGCTTGCCGCTGACCTTCAGCGAGGGCTGCGTTCGGTCACAGTACGTTGGTGTTTTTACACCCTGCATCTAATCTGGAGATGAACCAGAGGCAGCATTTAACCTGAACCTTCAGTCACATGGCCACCTGTCAATCACAGCATCACCTGTCAATCACAGCATCACCTGTCAATCACAGCATCACCTGTCAATCACAGCATCAACTGTCAATCACAGTGTCACCTGTCAATCACAGCGTCACCTGTCAATCATAGTGTCACCTGTCAATCACAGCATCACCTGTCAATCACAGCGTCACCTGTCAATCACAGCATCAACTGTCAATCACAGCATCAACTGTCAATCACAGTGTCACCTGTCAATCACAGCGTCACCTGTCAATCACAGCATCACCTGTCAATCACAGCGTCACCTGTCAATCACAGCATCACCTGTCAATCACAGCGTCACCTGTCAATCACAGCACCACCTGAAGCCAGCCACCCATTCATCATCTCATCATCTGTGGAGGCGGAGCTTAACCTGCAGCGTTCAGCTGTCAATCATTCAACCATTCACCCTGTCAGTCACACAATGTTCAGTGATGCTGGTCTGGAGAACGTGAAGATCCAGAACCTGGAAGCGTCCTGCCGCCGCCCCCCCAAAGTGGATGACGGTCTCCAGGAGCCGTGGGCGTCCGGGGTTTTTCCCAGCAGGTTGCGAAGTGGCGCCTGACGGGAACGTCTCCGCTGAGCCTGCTGGTGCAGATGGTTGCACGACGTGCAGCTGCCCGACGCTTTTACCGTAATTCCGTTTAGCAACCGCCTGCCGTCTCCACGTGGAAACAGAACTTCCCCAGATGACGACCCGGAGCAGGTGTCGGGTGACAGGCTGAGAGGGGAGGGGCTTCAGCGTGGCTCCGCCCCCATGTGTTGGAAGCACTCTGAGCAGCTGCTGCGGAACTCCAAGACGCTCCTGCAGAATTACACCCTTCCATGGTTTGTTCATATCAGTGAACACACCGTCACCGTGGCGGCCATCTTGGCCCGCTAGCATCGCGTCAGGATCTGTGCGTCCGGTTTGCGGGAAGCGTCGACGGAAGCGGCGACGCTCTTCTTCCTCCCCCTCCTCTTCTTCCTCCCCCTCTCGATCGAACAGTAATCACGATCTCCCCGCCGGCGAGCGCTTTCAGTGTCCTGTCCGCCGTCTGACGGCGCCGGTGCGTCACCCCTGCTATTTCTGGCGTCTTCCTGCCGTAAACACCCCCTCACATTCAGACCGCCCAGACAGGAAGCCAGAGACGGAGCGCTCGGCGGCGGACCTGCTGGAAGCAGGTGGGTCAGATACACGAGCGTGATGAGACCTTCAGGAGACCTGGTCCTCGTCTTCAGCCGAGCTGTCCTGCATGGACAGGGGGCGGGGCTTCACCTGGACCGCTCAGGTGTCGACCGGAACGTCATCCAAACGTCCCTCAAAACATGGAGAGATCATGGAGTGAACTCAGGCAGGCAGGAGAACCTGGAGAGAAGCTACTGAGAAACGCATCCTCACAAACCACCGGTTCAGAACCCAGAACTTTCTGGTGGTCACAGAAGATCTGCTCAATGCTCAGTGAACCTTCAAACCGTGGACCAGACCTTCGGTTCCTCATGACGTGGAAAAACATCTGACAGACCGACAATCTGTCGACAATGTCTCCGGCAATTCGTCACTTCCAGACTGTCAGCCTGCACACACACACACACACACACACACACACACACACGTGTGCTGACACTTTCATGGCTGCACGCCGTCCAGCTCATTGCCACCACGCCGGGTATAAATAGCAAGCAGCGTCTTTCACTGAATGCTGTTATTCAAGTAAAATTGTGAAAGCAGGCGAGAAGCAACAGGAGCATTCAGACGTGGCTGCAAACACACACACACACACACACACACACACACACATTCACTCCACCCACACACTCTGCATAGAAGTGGTGGGTAAGTGTCATCTGCTGGACGGCGCTGAGCGTGGATGGAGGTCTGGGATTCTGGAGCCGAGCTGGAGGAGAAGATCAGAAGATCAGACAAACATCTAGTCCTCTGCATTGAAATGTCTGGATAGATGAGAGTCTGAGTGTGAAGCTCCGCCTCCTGCCCTTGAAAGTGAGTTGGACAAGGTCATCTGCCCCCCCCGTCCCCCTCGGCGAGCTCCAGCCGCCGGCCCTGATTGGATTACGGTGCTTTAACCCCTCATCCACCAACGTCCACTCTGATTGGCTGACAGAGGACCTCCTGTCACTGCAGGGATCTGCACAACAGACTGGGGATGGAGGGATGGAGGGATGGAGGGATGGAGGGATGGAGGGGGAGATAAGATGGGTAGTTTCATGGATGGAGGGAAAGAAAGATCAATGGATGGATGGATTGAATAATAATGGATGGATTCATGTGAGGGAGCGGATGAATGGATGAGCAGAGGGACACTTGGATGATGGAAGGATGTGAAGGTGGATGGATGGATGGATGGATCGATGGCTGGGTAGATGGATGGATAGAGTGAATGATGCATGGATGGATGGATGAATGGATGAAGGGTAAAAGTATGGATGGATGGGGAAGCTTGATAGATGGATGGATGGATGGATAGATGATGGATTCCTGGAGGATCAATCGATGATGGACAGATAGAGGATGGATGGATGGATGGATGAAGGAAGGGTGAAAGTGTGGATGGATGTAAATTGATGGGAATCTTGATAGATGCATGGATGGATGGATGGATGGATGGATGGATGGATGGATGGAGGAATGGATCGATGGATGGGCACATGGATGGATGGAGTGATAGATGCATGGATGGATGGATGAAGGAAGGGTAAAAGTATGGATGGATGGGAAGCTTGATAGATGATGGATTCCTGGAGGATCAATCAATGATGGACAGATAGAGTGATGGATGGATGGATGGATGGATGGATGGGAAGCTTGATAGATGCATGGATGGATAGATGATGGATTCCTGCAGGATCAGTTGATAATGGACAGATAGAGGATGGATGGATGGATGAAGGAAGGGTAAAAGTGTGAATGGATGGGAAGCTTGATAGATGTATAGATGGATAGATGATGGATGGATGGATGGATGATGGATGGATAGATGGATGGATGGATGGATGGATGGATGGATGGATGAAGGGTAAAAGTATGGATGGATGGGAAGCTTGATAGATGCATGGATGGATAGATGATGGATTCCTGCAGGATCAATTGATAATGGACAGATAGAGGATGGATAGATGGATGGATGGATGGATGGATGGACAGATGACGGATGGACGGATGTAAAGATGGCTCAAGCCTCAGTTTCCTGACGGTCCTTGAACGCACCGCTTCCTGTAATGTTGCGTTCAAGGCCGCGTCTCTTATTAGCGCTATTTTTAGCGCGGCGGCTCGTAATAACGCCGCTCATCGTGCGTCCAGAGTGGATGGAAAGAATCCGGGGGCGGGGCCAAAGCAGGTGCGGGGGGGGGGGGGGGGGCAGAGCGGGATGCGCCCCCCCACCCTGGACCCCCCCACCCCCCTTCGCCGGCATACATGTGACCCCGGTGCCTGGAAAGCCTGGCTAGTGGCGCTGTCAACACCGGGACATAAATCCAGCTAAAGATAGAGCCCTCAGCTTTTTATAGAAAGCGGGGGGTTTATTAAAGGCTAGCGGGGGCTATTTCTGAGGCGGGGGTAGGAAACTTGTGACGCCGGGGGCATCAATGACCCCGCTGACTGCTATGTGTCAGCTTCAGCAGCCCCGGGGGGGCAGAGGGGGGCAGATAGCAGAAGGCTTGTGATGTTTTTTCTTTTGGGAGGGATGGAGCTCCTCTCACGGCGAGATGTGACGGCCGGCGAGGAGATGATGACAGATCTAATGACCTTTGACCTCGGGTCGCTCCTCCTCTCCTGCTCAGGGTTCCTTCTTCACCTTCTGCCGATGGAGCCGTCAATCAAATCCTGCTCCGGACGTCAATCACAGTCATCCAATCATTCACCCTCTCATTCACACCTGCGAGACATCTGGTCTTCAGTGGACCTTCTGAATGCTTCTGGACCGTGGGAGGAAGATGGAGAACCCAGGCGAGCAAGCATGGAGAGAAGCCGAGAGGGAGAGAACCCTGGAAGAAGAACCTGGAGGAGAGCATAGAGAGGAACCAGGGTGGAGAGCCTGGTGGAGAACCCACACAAGAGAACATGAAGGGAACCCAAAGGAGAGGACCTACTCAGGAGAACCTGGAGAACCCAGGAACTGTGGGGGTGACCGACAGCAGGTGGATAAGTGAGATCGGATCACCATGGAAACCAAAGCTGTAGGAGCTGAAGCTGCTCCTGGTGTCACATGACTCATCGGTGATCCTGCGACGTCCATCTGAGACAGATGTGAAGCAGCTGGACGGGTCTGACGTGCTGCTGCGCCGCGTTGCTATGGAAACCCACAGCAAACAGCAGAGTGACTCCAGTGTGTGTGTGTGTGTTTGTGTGTGTGTGTGTGTGTGTGTCACCCGGTGAAGTCACCCAGTGAAGATGTTTCTGCGTGCCACCATGTGTCATGGCTCCATTCTGGCTCCACCCCCTCGGCGGTGGAGACGTTCTGAGCTCTTTCATGGACCATCAACCCCCTCCCACACACCCCACCTGTTTATTAGGAGCACATGACCCCTGACCCCCCTCCCCCCAACACACACACACACACACACACACACACACACACACACACAGGGCTCCCTGAGGGCTGCAGTACCACGCTCTGCCACTAGGGGGCGCTGTGTTTTGTTGGATCCGGAGCAGGGCAGATATGACTCAGCCAGGAATTCCCGTCCTGTTAGATGGTCTGTTTGTTGCCATGGCAACCAGGCAGTGTCCATCCCCCCACCCCGTCCTTGACGCCGGCAAGAAGCCGAGGTTGTCCCGGAGGGGTCGAGGTCTCCACGAGCGGGAGATGTGAGCTGGTCTGAGGTTCAGGGCCGAGGAGCATCTGGAGCATCGTCAGGAGCTTCATCAGGAGCTTCATCAGGAGCTTCAGGGACGTGGAGATGTTGTCATCCCTGATGGAAGGAGGGGCAGGATGACTAATCCATCTCCATGAATCCACGGGACGTCAGCGCCCCTGATGCTCACCTGGCGTGTCAGAACATTTAATCAACAGCATCAGTGACCATCTCTGATGAAGGACCTGAGGTCCAGACGCAACCTGATTCTGTTGCTAAGCAGCAGCAACAGAGGTGGCCTTCACCTCCTCCTCGTCCACCTTCTCATGCCAGGAGGTGCAGGTGAACCAGTGAGTGAGAACCTGCTGCCCAGGAGAAGCAGAAACCCTCTGGTCCAGGGAGAAGATGGACCAAGGAAGGGTGCTGAAGAACGCTGAGGCTGGAGCTGCCAGGCAGGAGGTCTGGAGGAAGACCAGAGTGGAGGTTCAGGACAGGAGGACAGGAGATGAGCTGGTGTGAGAGGAGAATGTTAGATGGAGCCAGATGATGGTCTCCTCCTCCCATGAGAAGATTTATGAAACACCGTCCGCCGACCATCCGGATCTCCAAGCAAACCCACCTCCTCTGCATTCCGACCAGAAGCTTCTCCGACCTCCTCCTCCTGTTTGCCCCTCGGGTTCACGTTTCCCCGGCGATCACGAGCGAGAAGATACGGCGCTAAAAATACCCGCGGGTCTGTTTGGCCGCCGGCTCGCGTTACACGGAGACATCGATTGTGGCCGGCGATGACCAGCTCACACACGGGTTCCCGGCCCCATCAAGATCACGCTGCTATTTTAGGGGGGTCATTTGAGAGTGTGTGTTAAATATAACTCACACACACACACACACACACACACACACACTTCCATTCTTTATTCATTAATAAGCAGTCAGATTGTTTTTCCGCCGCCATCAGCAGTTGGACGGAGGTGAAGCCAGAAGGTGGGACGTGGAGGGGAGATGATTCTGCACAGCAGCGAGGAGGAGGAGGAGGACCTGGTTCAAACATTGATCCGCATCTTCAGGCCTCCACCTGTCCAGGGTCACCTCCTGCTTCTCGGGATCTCCATCTGGAGAAAGCCAGATGTCGAGAAGGTTCGGTTCAAACTGCAGGTCACACACATTCATGTTCTTTCTCCATCCTTTCTCCCAACTGAGTCCTCCTGGAAGGAGAGCCGGTCCTGGAGGTCCGCCTGAAGGACCAGGACCAATCCTTGTGTTGCACTGTCATCTGGTGGACAGACGTGGAACTGGCGGTTCCTTGCTGGAGAAGGAACATCTGGAAACGTCATCGCTCTTGCTTTATTTACATTCCAGGTGTGTGAGATGGTCCTGTGAGGGTGAAACCCACGGGTGAAGGTTCCTTCAGTGCTGATCATTGTCCTGGGTCTTCTGTCCACGGCTCCTGGATCCAGAATGGAGGTGTGTGTGTGTGTGTGTGTGCACCTCCACTCAGGTGACACCATTTCAGTGAATCCACTTCTCCTGGACTCAGGAAGTAGACAGAGCCCAAGTGACATGAAGCTATTGTCTTTCAGCCCGAGGTCTCAGGTGGACCTCCTGCAGCGTCAGAAGATAGAAAGCTCCTGAGAACAAACAACGGGACCACACTCGTGTCCAGCTTCAGCTTTTATTCAGAAAATCAGACATTTAGAAGGATCAGGGAGGGGTGGGTGGGACGGGGTCCGTCCCTGGCCATCCTGGAGGTCTTCAGGACCAGGACCTGCAGGGACACGTCCTGGAGCTGCTGGCATCTGGAGCAGTTGGACCTGTAGGCCCTCGGGTTCCACCAGGGATCCATGAATCTCAGGTAGATAGTATCATGTGTCATCATCAGAAGACCTCCACCAGGAGAAGAATGCAGGGATAACCCCGCCCGCTCCCCCCCAGGCTCCGCCCCCTTCCGCTCGCCGCCGCCATCAGTTGGACGAACGCACTTTCCTGCCCTTCAGCGGCTGAGGAGGCCTGAAGTTGTTCTCCAAGCGGAGCCTCTGCTCGTCCTCCTCCCTGGTGGACAGGAGAGACCGGAACTTCCCCAGCTGGGAACACACACAGGGGTCAGGGGGCGGGGCTTATCTCTGTGTGTGTGTGTGTGTGTGTGTGTGTGTGTGTGTGTGTGTGTGTGTGTGTGCTAAAGCCCTGCCCTCATATGTCTATCAAACAGGACAATTAGCTGGAAGGATCAAGGACACACACACACACACACACACACACACACACACACAGGTCCAGGGTTCATTCCTGGTTATCTTCTGCAGCCTTGAGGACGTGGACAAGGAATGATCAACAACACGGCGAGTGATATACTGCCGTCCTCCTGTTAATATTTGAAACACTTAATCATTAAATATGGCCGCCTGGATGGAAGCTGAAGGTCCACTGGGATCTCCTGCAGATACTGGAGGAGGAGAAGCTCTCCAGAAGGATGCAGATCGTGACAGACCTTCATCCAGAAGACCCTGGTGGTGCTGAGGAGGGCGGGGGGGCTGTGCCCTCTGACCGGAACTAAACACAGCCCCGAGGGGGGGGGGGGATGGAATGCCAGGATTCATCTAGAAACATCTCATCTTCCTCACACACACACACACACACACACCTCCCTCTCGTGTGTTAGCTCCCATCATCGTCTGGCTCTGCGGCCTGGTCCGCTATCATGCTAAGCTAGCCTTACGCCGGCGGGGTAAACACACGGGATCTGGATCTTCTGCTGGGACGGACCTGCTTCTCGGACACTTGGATGGGCTCCTTGAGGAGGATCCAGGTGACGCTCTCGTGCAGGGGGGGCGTGGTCAGCGAGCCCGGGTAGGTCCAGTAGTGGAGGCTGCTGGGGAGGAGGCAGCTCGGGTTGAAGCCGCGGAAGTCGCTGACGCTGGCCTGCAGAGGAGGAGGATGAGGAGGACAAGGAGAAGAACGGAGAACCTGAGGACCTCCAACCTCACCTTGAACTTCACTGTGTAGAGGGCATCTGTGATGGTGTGGAGCCAGCGGTGGTCCTCCCCTGTCTGGGTCACAAGCAGGACGTCAGAGGTTTGAGCTCCTCCTCCTCGCCGTGGTTAACGGCGACCAGCGCTCACCTCCAGGAAGACGGCGAGGACGGCGAGCCCGTCGTGCGCGGCGGCGGCTTCACCGAACGACCGGTACTTCACGGCGTTCCAGTGGACGAGGTGGAGCTTCAGAAGGAGAGGAACCAAAGTTCACGGACATGTGCGGATCCAGGACAGAACACTTCCTGCAGAAGGTGCGGAGACACCGACCTCGGCGGCGTATCCGCGACCCGCCACGGTGTGCTCCGAGCCGGGGCGCCCCCTCCCCCCCCAGTGGAAGTGGAACTGCTTCAGAGCGTAGGGGTTCTCCAGCGGGCCTCCTTGGATGGCTGCCGGTAGAAGAAGACCAGAACATCTCAGGGTCACAGGAGACACCGGCAATCGTCCGCAGGGGACGAGCCCTGTTTACACAACCGGGGCCATAAACCCGGGCCGACGCCGATAAGGCCGCAGAGACCGGCCCGGACGGCGGCGCCATGAAAGAGGAGGCGTGGGACCACTTTCCTCCAGCTTCACCGACCCGTCCACCCGGGCTCTGCACCAGAAGGTCCCGCTCACGACCTCTGAATCCCACCGATGGGACGGAAGCTGGGCGGGACCCTGGCTCCAGAACTCCGGTAGCTCCAGAACTCCGGGAGCTCCGGCGCCTCATCGCTCATAAATGGCGGGTTGCTTGATGTGGCGACGCCCAGAGATAAAACCCTGAAGGCCCATAACAACCATTAAGTTCTCCTAAGGTTCCCCTGCGTTAAACACCAGCTGCACGTTCCTCCTGCACTGTAAGGTGCTTCTGTGGATCAAAAACCCTGAGGAGCAGACAGATCATGGACTGAGGTTCTCACAGGAGTGTCCGTCGGCGTCGTCGAACTCCACGGACACGGAGTGGCCGCTGTTGGAGATGTTGATGGAGCTGCAGCGGTCGTAGCTGAGGACCAGCGGCTCCAGGTCCGGGTCGTGGGCCGCCTCCCGAGGCTCGATGTCCACCGGGGACTGACGGCAGCCTGACGCCACCGGGAAGCTCTGGTGCCACACAGAAGGTCCTGGACCGGGTCAAAGGGGGGGGGGGGTCACACACACACACACACACACACACACACACACACACACACACACACACACACACACACACACACACAGAGTCAAAGCTGTTACACACCAGAAGCCGCTCAAATCTGTAGAAGCGTCAACGCTCACACGCACACGCACTAATCTGGTATTAACAGGCCTGATGCTGCGCGACCGTGAGTTGGTGTGGGGGTGGGGGCGCAAAAAAAAACCCGCAAGTTCACGGGGAGACACCGGAGCGCGTCCACGCGGTCACGCCGGGTCCCCCCCGTGCGTGCGCGGCGTTCTTACCGTCGTCCTTCCCGTACCCCCACGCTCTGCCGGTCATCGTCACCGGTTCCACGGCTCCACGACCCCACGGTTCTACGGTCCCACGGCTACGCGGCTCCACGGCGCGCTGGTGCACCTGCGCCACGAGGACGCGCGTCCACAAGTTCCTAAGATGCGCTCCTGAGCCCGCCCACGCGACACGGACACGCGCATTTCACCTGTTCGCCGCCCATCACACTGACTGATGATAAAAATAATAGTAATGATTATAATAATAATAATTGTAATGATGATAATGAGCATCATAATAAAGGTCATGCTTTGAAATCTTTGACATCAGCTCCTCTCGCTATCGTCCAGTCTCACGAATCAAAATCTAAAATGATCGTTATGGTCACAAAAAATCTTTTGGATCAGCGTGAGGATCGATAATCACGACATCGCACTTTAAAGAAGATTTATTGATATATCGATTTTTTTATTTTATAATCCCGTTTCGCTCCACTTTTCCTTCAACGCACCGCGTGGATTCTTTTGTGTCGAAAGTGCGACCGCGAATCACAGTCTCGGTCTCGGGGTGTCGAAAGTGCGGCGCCGGGAGGCTCGCCGCGGCTCCGGGCTCCTCCGAGACGAACCATGGCAGCAACCAAAGCCGCCAAGGAGCAGAAATACGACCGGCAGCTCAGGTAGGCCGAGGCCCGGCGGTCCCGACGGCCCCGACGGCCTGACAGCGCCGCGGAGAAGGCGTCCTCCAGGCTGGCTTGTGTGCCATAGCTGCCGCGATGCTCGCACCCAAATAACGGAGGAGGCTGGGGCGCTAACAGTAGTAGCATTAGCATCGGCTAACCTGGGGTTGCGCTTCATCACTCATCGATCGTCCGGGTGGAGGGGCTTCTTCTCGGATGTTCTGCGCTTGTTCTCTGGTAGAACCCGACCGGTTCCCCCGCGGGGGGGGGGGGACGTTAAACTCCCTCCCCCCTTCCGGTTGTAACCGCTGCTAACCGGAGCAGCTGTCATTGTATTAGCTGCCTCTTTCAGAGAGGAGCTTTATTTACCGGGATCCGGGTGCGACTCGCCGCTAGAGGGCAGCAACGCCCGCGTCTGCATGGCTCTATATGTCCATATCTCCACATCTCCATGTCTCTAGATGTCCATATCTCCACATCTCCATGTCTCCACACCTTCATATCTGCATGGCTCTATATGTCCATGTCTCCATGTCTCTAGATGTCCATGTCTCCATACCTTCATATCTGCATGACTCTATATGTCCATGTCTCCATGTCTCTATATGTCCATGTCTCCACACCTTCATATCTGCATGGCTCTACAGGGCCACATCTCCATGTCTCTATATGTCCATATCTCCACATCTCCATGTCTCCACATCTCCTTGTCTTTTTATGTCCATGTCTCTAGATGTCCACATCTCATTGTCTCTATATGCCCACATCTCCACATTACCACACCTTCATATCTGCATGTCTCTACAGGCCCACATCTCCATGTCCTTCATGTCTCCACATCTCCATGTCTCCACACCTCCATGTCTCTATATGTCCATATCTCCATGTCTCCACATCTCCATGTCTCTATATGTCCATATCTCCATGTGTCCACACCTTCATATCATGTCTGTATACGCCCACATCTTAGTGTCTCTATAGGTCCACATCTCCATTTCTCCACACCTTCATATCTGCATGTCTCCACACATTACATTACATTACATTACATGACATTCCAGTCATTTAGCAGACACTTTTATCCAAAGCGACTTCAAAAAGTTGCAATTCAAGAGCCGAAGATCCATTCAGAAGTCACTACTTTACCAAATATCCGTCTCCAAACAATATACATACATTTAATTTCTTTGTTTATTTGGGGGTTTGAGGGATCTAACTGTGATTAGTAGGTAGTGCTTGGTGAAGAGGTTCGTTTTCAGCTCTCGGTGAAAGATGCGAAGCGACCCTGTTGTTCTGACCTTTTCCGTGAGTTTGTTCCACCACCGAGGAGCCGAGACCTTTCGATGGGCTCTGAGTGATGTCCTCGTATCTGCACGTCTCCATATCATCTAATCTCCGGATGTCCATGTCTCCTACCTGCAGGCTGTGGGGAGATCACGGCCAGGAGACGCTGGAGAACGCCCACGTCTGCCTCATCAACGCCACGGCCACCGGCACGGAGATCCTGAAGAACCTCGTCCTTCCAGGTGAACGCCGGAGCTTCCGTCCACTTCGCCGTCAGCAGCTTCTCATGAAACCCGCAGCTGAACATTTGCGTGTCCTCCTCAGGTATCGGAGCCTTCACCATCGTGGACGGACACACGGTGTCTGGAGAAGATGTGGGAAACAAGTACGTTCTCCGTGGTATCTCAACCTTCTGTCTGACGTCCATGATGTTCTCCTGGCTGAGCTCCTGATCTTCTCTTACAGCTTCTTCCTGTGCAGCAGCAGCATCGGAAAGGTACTCGACCAAAGACGGTTCACACACACACACACACACACACACACACACACACACACACACACACACACACACACACACTAACGAGTGTGTGTGTTTCTCTGCAGAACCGAGCTCAGGCGGCCACGGAGCTGCTGCAGGAGCTGAACGGCGACGTGTCGGGGAACTTTGTGGAGGAGGTTGGTGTGCGTTCCTTCTGACGTGTAACTATGAAGGCCAAAGCGTGCGAGATGAAGACGAGTGTGGTGGAGATGGTTTTCAGGTCCAGCTGTGGTCTTTGTGTCTCAGACTCCAGATAAGCTTCTGGACAACGACCCGGAGTTCTTCCACAGATTCACCATCGTGATCGGCGTCCAGCTGCCGGAGAGGTAGGAGGAGAGGCGGGAACGTGTCTAGATGTTTCGTGATCTTTGAGGAGGTCCCCCAAAATGTTTTCTGCTCCTGGAAACCCGTGAAGCACGTGCCTGAGGCTGGGCTCGGTCCTGTGGAGGGCCTCCGTTCCCTTCCTCGTCTGCAAGACCTACGGCCTGGTGGGCTTCATGAGGCTGGTGGTGCAGGAGCACACAGGTTGGTGGGCCCTCGGCGGACCTGGACGTCCCGAAGCTCCGTGGTCCACTCGCTCATCCTCCTTCTCCATGTGCTTTCTCCTCCAGTGGTGGAGTCCCACCCGGACAACACCCTGGAGGACCTGAGGTTGGACCAGCCCTTCGCCGAGTTCAAGAGCCACCTCCAGTCCTACGACCTGGACGGCATGGACAAGAAGGTGCTCCCCTGGGATCTTCTCGTGACCTCCTCGTGACCTCCCCGTGACCCCGTCTTGACGGCGCCGCCCTCTGCTCGTGTCTGTACCCGCAGGATCACAGTCACACGCCGTGGGTCGTCATCGTGGCCAAGTTCCTGGAGAAGTGGCTCCACGAGGTAAGGAGGTCTCCATCGGCGATGACGCTCCTGCTGCAGATCCACCTCCGCCCACCTCCACCCTCTGTCCACGCAGCACAACCATCAACCGCCCAAGACCTACAAGGAGAAGGAGGCTTTCCGTCAGCGCATCCGAGAAGGTATCTTCTGGCCTTCCGCCTCAGGTGTGGTCCTCAGACAGGCCGGACCCGTCCACTCTTGATCTTTCTCCAACCAGGGATCCTTAAGAAGGAGAACGGCGTCCCAGAGGACGAGGAGAACTTCGAGGAGGCCGTGAAGAACGTCAACACGGCGCTGAACCCGACCAAGGTTTGAGTCCGAACGCCGGCCCTCGTGGGAGGCGTCTCCTCGGAGCTCACCTCAGGGTCCTTCTCGCAGGTTCCCGGCGCCGTGGAGGAGCTGTTCGGCAGCGAGCGCTGCAGCAACATCACGTCGCAGGTTGGGCCTCGTCTCCACATCTGCGCGTCCGGAAGTCCAAAATGCCGAGTTGTCTCCTCCCCCAGACGCCGTCCTTCTGGGTGATGCTGAGAGCCGTCAAGGAGTTCGTCCACCAGGAGGGGAACGGCAGCCTCCCTCTGAGGGGAACCATCCCAGACATGATCGCAGACTCCCAGAAGTTCATCAACCTCCAGAACGTGTGAGTGGTTCCTGCCCGTTCCCTCTGAAGGTCACCTCAGCCTGAGGAACACCGCCGCCTCCACGGAGCCCCGCTGGAGATGGCGTGTCCTCCACCGAGCTGATGTTCTGCCCGGCGTTGTGTTCCTCTCAGGTACAGGGAGAAGGCCATGCAGGACGCCGCGCTCGTCTCCAAGCACGTGGAGTGTCTCCTGCAGTCGGTCGGGAAGGTAGGTCCTCCGCCAGGTTCTCCAGAGCAGCGGCCTGGTTCTTCTCTGAGACCTCCACACTGGATTAGATCTTCACCAGGAGTCCCTCCACGTAGATGCTATCATCTCCCTTCTTCTTCCTCCACCAGCTTCCTGAAAGCATCTCAGAGAAGGACATCAAGCTCTTCTGTAAGCACGACTCCACACACACACACACACACACACACACACACACACACACACACACACACACACACGGCCCCCCCTTGTGGCCGCCCTGGTTCTTTTTCATTCAGGGGTTTCCGTGTTGAACCCGTGTTGCGTTCAACGACCTCTCGTGTTCGTCCGATTCTTGCCGTTGGCGTGTCGCATTTTCCGTCACGTCAAACGGGTCCGACACGCATCGCGACCGCTGCGGCAAACTGAAAGGTTCTGATCTCCCGTGGGATCTCCTCCAACCCAGAGCATCTCAGGAGGCTTGTTGTTCTCCAGGTAAGAACGCCTCCTTCCTGCGGGTGGTGAGCTGCAGGTCCCTGGCTGACGAGTACAGCGTGGAGGCGGTGAACAAAGACGAGATCAGTAAGCTCCGCCTCCTTTTTCAGCACCCAATCACATCGTGGCCTCGGTGACGTTCAGGTGTCTCCTCAGCCTCCTGCATGGACAACCCGGACAGCGAGATGGTCCTGTACCTCATGCTCCGGGCCGTGGATCGCTTCTATCTGCAGAACTCGCGCTACCCTGGTAAGGCCGCCGCGAGATGTTCGCGCTCCCTCCTGAGGAGGTCGCGAGAAGATGACCTCTCGTTGTCCGGTCGGTCTTCCGATCCAGGCGTCTACAACTACCAGGTGGAGGAGGACATCGGGCGTCTGAAGGCCTGCGTCACCGGCCTGCTGCAGGAGTACGGCCTCAACGTCAACATCAAGGACGACTACGTCCACGAGTTGTAAGTCCCGGTCGCCTCGTCCTCCGCCGGATCTTCTCCAGCCCATCTGACGGGTTCTCCTGTGCTCCTCAGCTGTAGATACGGCGCCGCCGAGCCGCACACCGTGGCGGCGTTCCTGGGAGGTAAGCGTTCGCCGCCCGCCGCCGCCGCCGCGTCCTACAGCAGCTCTCTGAGTCTGTGTCTGCTGCTGCTCTCCAGGCTCGGCCGCCCAGGAGGCCATCAAGATCATCAGCCACCAGTTCGTGCCCTTCAACAACACCTTCATCTACAACGCCATGTCACAGACCTCCGCCACCTTCCAGCTGTGAAGGTCTCCAGCAGCTCCACAAATAAAATCCCCTCACGTCCGCAGGAGATCTTTGGGTTTTTCTTTGGAACAAATAAAAGAGGTTCAAACCCTGGAGCTCAGAGCTCCTCAGCTCATGGAAGAACATCGACACTGGAAGAACTTCAACAACAGCAGAACATTCCTCTCCAGCCCCCTTCAGCTGGGAGATGCACCGCGAAGCGGCGCTTAGGTCTTCCCGCTCACAGCCAGAAGGTCACCATGTTCTCCCTAGGTCTGCGTGGGGTTCCTCGAGGTTCCCCGGGTTCCTTCAGCGACATCAATATCAGCGACGCTGTCCGTCCTTCAATCTGGCGTCTGTTACTGAAGATGGAGATCCAGAACCTCCTACCGCTCGATCAATGTGATCTGAGCTTTGGTCTCCTCCAGGATGGAGGTCCACCACCTTCACCTGCTGCCCTGGAGAACACCTCCCCCCTCCAGATTGAGGTGGCAGCTCCTCCACCGAACACCAGATGGCGCTTCTGATGGTCTTACCTTCAGGGTGGGGGGTGAGTACAGCATGTCCACTGCTCCACACGGGTGGAGCTGCCCGATCAATAATATCGATAAAGGTCACGGCGGCCGGTGAAGATCAGTAACCTTGATCAGACGGTCCATCAATAAGTCTCCAATATCCGATCAGCGTTTAAGAGCTTCGGGTCCCGTGGAAGGAAGATCCCGAGAACCAATATCTGGGAATCACCGATCAATACCTGTCATCGGTCATATGAAGGTCAGATGATTGACAGGTGAAGCTCCGCCCCTCACCTCCTCAAACAGGAAGTGAAACGGCTTCATGCGGCCCTGATTTATACTTTTTTTTTTAAACTTGGCATGTTTTTACAACCCCTTCCTGTCAATGTGTGTGTGTGCAGCTGTGTCAACACACACACACACACACACACACACACACACACTCAGTGCTGGTGAATCTGAGAAGATGTTGGTTGTGATGGAAATGGCGGCGTTGCCTTGGAAACACGAGTCAAACAGCTGATGGCGGGTCAACCGGGGGAAAGGCCGGTCGTGGAACATCTAGAGAGGAGAAGGTCCGGCCCGGCCCACGCGGAGGAGATGAAGGTGGACCACATGATGAGGTGAAGGTCCAGAGCAGGAGCCTGAAGGTCCGGAACCAGAGGCCGATGGTCTCCAGCCCTGGAAAATACAAATGTTCTCCAGAAAAGGGAGGGAACGTCCACCACAATCACACACTGCTGCCGAGAATAAGAATAAGAACAACTTTATTAATCCCGAAGGAAATTGCAGCCGGTTCAGACCTCCAGAGCTTCAGCCTCATCTCTTCAACTTCTCCTCACCTTCTCCTCCTTATGTTCTCCTCACCTTCTCCTCCTTATGTTCTCCTCGCCTTCTCCTCACCTCCTCCCCCGGCTGGAGAAACATCCAAGATCCAAATCCAAGCTCAGACCTGAGGGGGGATCCACAGGAGAACAGGGGATAAAGCAGTGTGTGTGTGTGTGTGTGTGTGTGTGTGTGTGTGTGTGTGTGTGTGTGTGTGTGTGTGTGTGTGTGTGTGTGTGTGTGTGTGTGTGTGCGCGTGCAAGCAAGCTCCTGTTGCATCCATACATTATCAAGATCTCAATTTACTGGTTGTGCTTTATCTTTGAGACACAGAGGCAGCAGATGTGTGTGTGTGTGTGTGTGTGTGTGTGTGTGTGTGTGTGTGTGTGTGTGTGTGTGTGTATGTGTGTGTGTGTGTGTGAACGCGCATGCTCACTGGTAGTAAATCAGACGTGTACACACACACACACACACCAGCAGGACTCCTCACTGGGAGCCTCAGGCTGTAGAAAGAGAAGATGGCGGTGAGCTGGGATGAGTCAGCTGAAGGACATGACGTGATGAAGATGTGGTGGTTGGAGATCCTCTGGGTGGAGCTCCGAACCCTCCAAACCAACCCCACCTCCACCACCTCCACCCCTGGGGGGCAATAACCTTCTCTTTATTACTTGTAGAGGGGCAGGAAGCTCCAACAGACAGGAGAGAAATGAAGGCGAGGGAGCAGGAGATGAAGAGGCGTGGCGTGTGTGTGTGTGTGTGTGTGTGTGTGTGTGTGTGTGTGTGTGTGTGTGTGTGTGTGTGTGTGTGTGCGCCGATCCGGCCCCAGGCTGAATTAAAGGCCGGCATGCTTTAACCCTCTCTGGGTCGGAGGAGCCGCCCTGGCTCCGCCCCTCATCTCCACAGGCCCCGCCCCTCGTCCCCACAGGCCCCGCCCCTCATCTCCACAGGCCCCGCCCCTCGTCTCCACAGGCCCCGCCCCTCCAGCGGGGCTTCAAACAGATAGAAGAATGGAAGAATGAGCTTCACAGGGCGCCGAAGACGGAAACTGGCCTCTTCCTCTTCCTCACGCTTGGCTCCGCCTCCAGCTCGCCACAGGAGTCATGTGACCCCAGGCGGGGGGGTGGGGGGGTCCGACCCCGCCACATGATGTTCCCTCCAGATGCAGAAGGAGGCAGGGAACCTCCTGATAAACAAGGAGGATGTGTGTGTGTGTGTGTGTGTGTGTGTGTGTGTGTGAGGTCCTCAAACACCTGGAACATCAGCTGATGATGTCACAGATGGAGGGCGGGGCGATGGTGGCCGCATGTTCACGCCTTCACTCTGTGGGTCCCCACACCCCACAGGACACTGGTGTCACATTACACTCCACACACAACACACCATGTGTCACAATGTACATTCTCAAAGGACAAGAATGCACACACACACACACACACACACACACACTCATCCGACATGCCGGATTTTTAAGCGTCGTCTTGTTTGCAGGATTCTTTTCCACACGTCAAATATTTCAAATAGCTTCAGTATCAGGGTTCCTGGTTCCACCGCCGCTCCTGTGGTTTAATCCTTAACAGGCTCCACACACACACACACACACACACACACACACACACACACACCGTATGGAGGCCTCTGTTTGTTCATTCCTGGTGTTGGATTGACTTCCCCCATGCTCTGGAGAACATTCTCCAGGTGCTGCTGTTATCTCCGCAAGCCTGAAGACTGCCGTTGACAGAGTTCTGCTCCGGAACGCCACACGCTTTCCACACGGTTTCCACACAGTTTCCACACGGTTTCCACACGCTTTCTACACGCTTTCCACACGGTTTTCACATGGACGGCTCCGTCGGGTCCAGGTGGAAGTCGGACCTGCAGTGGCTGGAGGTGGGGGTCCACACACACCACAGGTCTGGAGTTCAACCACTCGTTCTTTTACGCATTAACGCAAACCGCACAAACCCAGGAGACCCCCCCGACACACACACACGCACACACACACACACACATGCACACACACACGCACACACATGTGTTCCTCCTTGTCCGAACTCATTCCTCCGGGTGAGAATTAATGGAGACCACCTGTCTGGTGACGCCACGGCGTTTGTGAGATCGGCGTGCTCGTGCCAGGGGACGGTGAAGGTTCTGCTCCAACATGGCCCTGCATATGTTTGGACTCTGTGTGTGTGTGTGTGTGTGTGTGTGTGTGTGTGTGCGCTCCACAGGGGAGTGTTTATGAAGAGGAGAAGCTCAGGGTGAATTCCTCAGATAAGTGACACGACCTCTGAGGTCTGGATGGACCTGCCCGTCCTGGTCCAGGACCGGCAGGAGTTTCTGGAAGGTTCCTTCTAGAACCGGAGGTGGACGGAGAGAGAAGGTGGAAAGCCGTCGGCTTCCTTCTGGGCCGTTCTGGAGGTCCTGCTCCGAGGAGGGGGAGGAGGAAACGGGCTTTTGTAACAAACGGCACCTCTGACAGCGGGGGTCAGGGGTGAGCGTGCACGTGAGCGCGCTCGGCGGGAGTGGGGCCCCGTGCACGGTGTCAGGCTCAGTTCAGATTCCTGGGATTCCTGAGTGTAATTACACCGCCACCTCCGAGTCTGCTCTCGCTCCTCCACGCCGCCGCCATCACACACCAGGCGCGAGCATGCGTTTCCTCCACGTCTGTGTGAAAGGCCGGGACCAGGAGATACCTCATGTGTGTGTGTGTGCGTGTGTGTGTGTGTGTGTGTGTGTGTGTGTGTGTGTGTGTGTGTGAGTGTGAGACACCACAGGGGGCCTGGAGTAGGAGGAGGAACATGGAGGACGCCTTGAGTATAGTACCTTCAGTCGACAGCAGGGGGAGTGTGGCTCGCTGTGCAGCACCATGTTGTGTGTGTGTGTGTGTGTGTGTGTGTGTGTGTGTGTGTGTGTCTTTTCCTGCCTCAACTAAATAATAACTTTCCCGTCCGTCAGCTCTGGTTCTAAAGTCAGCCTTTTCCTCCTGGTTAACCTGGAATCAGCTGTTTGACTGGGGTTTCCATGGCAACGCTGGCCTTTCTTCCAAAACAATGGCGAACATCTTCTCCGATTCCCCTGGATCTGGAAAAATGTCCCACGGAGCTGACGGACAGAAAGAGCCAGATGTCTGTGTGTGTGTGTGTGTGTGTGTGTGTGTGTGTGTTTTCTATGTCCTGCTCCTTTATATGCAAGACCATGCTTGTTCCTGCCGAGATGGTGGTGGAGGTCTGGAGACCATCTGACCTCCTCCCTTGGCCGGGCGGCGCCCAGGTGAGGATGTTCTGATCCGTGAAGATCCAGGATTTTGATTCGCTGGTCTGAATTGGACCCCGAATGCAGGTGGAAGCTCGCAGCTTCTCGCTCCTGGTGTTCGGAAGGAGAACTTCACCTGCAGGCCGGTGGGCGGGGCTCTGGACGGGTTCCACCATTCCAGGATGGCGGCAGAAAGCGGGCGTCCGGCGCGTTTCACGTTTCTGCTGGAGATTCAAAGCAGGCGTCCCGTGTTGGTGAGGAAGTCACATTCTTGAAGCCAGAAGGAGGCGGGAACGAGAAGGTCCACTTCCTGCTGAATGGTATGATCCAGATCCTCCGCCGAGGTCCTTATTGACATTCAATGCACCCCCTCTTCTGCAGGTCAGGAAGCCTCCAGGCCCCCTGGCGCTGTGAAGGAGCACGCAGAAGGTCTTGGACCAGAGGAGGCGTTCAGGTCTGGTCCTCCTCCACAGCTGAGAAGGTTAATCTGCTCTAATCCCACGTCAGAGTGGATGCGGAGAACATCCTCCGCCTTTCCCTTTCCCTCCCACCGTTTGTTCCACGTGCACGATCCCCCCGTTCCTGCTGGGAATCCACAAGCGGGGAGGGGGCGGAGCCAGGGGCGGAGTCAATGAGGGGGCGGGGCTTCAGGAGGGATCACCCTAGCCTGGTGTTGTCTGGGGAGACCTTCATCAGGACCCTTTCTGAGAGGTTAGTAGGAGACACACACACACACACACACACACACACACACACACATGCAGACACACACACCCATGCCTCTCAGCGTTCCCCTCAGAAGCAGCTGACTCGGCGGTCCTTCTCCTTCCTCTCCGCCCCCGAAATGTCAGGAGGAGTTTGGGGTGATGGAGGATCCTGATGCCTCCACACGTCTGCAGGCTGGAGGAGGACGAGAGGAAGGAGAGGAGGAGGAGGTTCTTCAATGCTATTCATCAGGATGGGACTCTCCTTCATCTTTGGTCAGCCAGGGGCGTCTCCATAGCAACCCTTTGGAGATCCGACTGCTGGTACAAAAACTGTAGTACCTAAACCAGGACTTGTAGTCCAGATACCTTCATTTAAGGTACAAATACCGAAAGTTCTAGTCCAAATACAGGTTAGTTGTCCAAACACCATGAACTGGGATGCAGACACTATGACTGTGGGTCCAAAACTGGGACTACTGGACCAAAACTGGGACTACTGCTCCAAATACTGGACTACTGGTCCAAATACTGGACTACTGGACCAAAACTGGGACTACTGGTCCAAATACTGGACTGCTGGTCCAAATATGGGAACTACTGGTCCAAAACTGGGACTACTGGTCCAAAATGTTGGAACGACTGGACCAAAACTAGGACTACTGGTCCAAATATTGGAACTACTGGTCCAAATACTGGACTGCTGGTTCAAAATGCTGGAACTACTGGTCCAAAATGTTGGAACGACTGGACCAAAACTGGGACTACTGGTCCAAATACTGGAACTACTGGACCAGAACTGGGACTACTGGTCCAAATACTGGACTGCTGGTCCAAATATTGGAACTACTGGTCCAAATATTGGAACTACTGGACCAAAACCAGGACTACTGGTCCAAGTACAGTGAGTATGGCTCCAAAGACCATGCCTTCTGGTGAAAGCCCCATGAGTTCAGCAGATGCCTCCACCCTGCAGTACTTCTCCATCCTCAGCTACTTCCCCCGCCAAAGGGGAAGTCCTGCATCTCCCTGTTCTGTATTTAGGAACCGGTCAGTCAGTCAGTCAAAGATGGCGGCGGATGAGCCCCGCCTCCTGACCGCCGCCGTGACGAGTAGCGACAGCTGACACCCCCCCCCCACACACACACACACACACACACTACTGGTGCTGCACCGGCCCCACAGACGGGGGGGGGGGGTCCCCTGAAGGCCCGTCCTTCATGTTCCATCGGGGGAGGGGCTGCCAGGGCCGGCCAGGGGGACATATGGCAACGCCGTGGGCCCGGGGCATCTTGGAGGCGGGGCAGAATGTGTTGGTGTGTGTTGGTGTGTGTGTTTGCGTGCACATGTGTGGATATCGGGATGAGACAAAGTTAAGGGGTTTAATGAAGCGTGCAGAAGAAGAAGAAGAAGAAGAAGAAGAGGAAGAAGGAGGAGGCTCTGCAGGAGAAGCCGGGCCCAAGTCTGGGCTGCTCTGATACAATAAACCCCCTCCCCACTTTCCTCCACACACACACACACACACACACACACACACACACACACACACACACACACACACACCTCCCCCCTTCATTCAGTCCCCTTTTGTCCGCTCCCCTCTCTTCGCTTTCCTTTTCATAAGACACACGTGCACAAACACAGACGCACAAAAACGACACATAAACACACACTTCGGTATTAAAATATGAATAGTGTGTGTGTGTGTGTGTGTGTGTGTGTGTGTGTGTGTCCTGTTGCAACAGAAGAGTAAGTGTTATCTTCCAGACCTCCATTGTTTCCAGAAGGCAGAATTCGTCCTCCATGCTCCTCTTTCTGGCTGATAAACCATGGAAACTCCTCATGGAAACCTGGAACCGGCGAACGTCTTTCTTGGTTCTAAGGGGTTCTAAGTGGTTCTAAATGGTTCTAAGTGGTTATTTAAGTGACTGTAACCAAGGGGAGGGGTTGTGATCAACCCCCTTCTCTTCTTCTGACCCCCCTATGTTTCTCCCCCCTCTGGGCTGAAGTAAGTGGACTTGAAAAGCCAGAATGGCGGCCTGTCACGGCGCCTCAGTGTCCTCCTCGCTCAGACCAAGGTTGACATGTCGGGCGGGCGGGGGGTAGAACACAGAGAACAATTCGGGGTGGAACGTAGAACAGTGTCCAGGTGGAACCACAAACGAACGTTCTCGCCGACATTTTACTCCACTTTCTACTGTCCGTCGTTTGGACTGCCTTGCTTGTATCCCTGCTAGCATACCGGAGCTAGCAATTATCAGTCAACATGTTAGTGCTACCTCATATCACAGGTAGCATGTTTGTGTGACCTCTTGTTTCTGCAAGCATGAAAGTCCTACTTCTACACCAGCATGCTAGTGCTACCAGCCATCACTGCTATCATGTGAGGAGAAGCCCTGATCTTAGCGAGCATGCTAATGCTACCGCAAATCACTGCTGGGATGTTCGTGCGAGCCCTTACCTGTGCTACCACCCATCTCTGCCAGCATGCTAGTGCCAGCACTCTTCTCCGACAGAATGCTGGTACGTCTATATATTCCTGCTAGCATTTTAGCGCAAGGGCTGGTCTCTGCTAATATGCTAATACTATGAGCAGAGACATCTTCCAGTTATCGCTGCTAGCATGTGTGAGCTCTTATCCCTGCAAGCATGCTAGTGTTCACACTTGTCACTGTTACAATACTAGTGGTAGCACTTATCACTGCTAGCACGCTACTGCTAGCCCCTGTCTCTGGCAGCATGCTAGTGCTCGCATGTATTTCTGGAAGCATCCAAGTGCTTGGTCTCATCTCTGCCACGTCTTGCTAGTCTTAGCCCTGGTCTCTGCCAGCATGCTAGTTCTAGCTTATATCTCTGAAAGTGTGGTACTGCTATCATGCATTCCTGCTAGAATGCTAACACTAGCTTGCTCTAACATCACGTTTTAAAACCCTCGGAAGCACCGGGCCTCCCGTCCCCTGTCCGCTGCACAAAGGCTGCATCACTGTCTCAGGCTTTGACATGTAGATTGCAAGTGTGTGTGTGTGTGTGTGTGTGTGTGTGTGTGTGTGTGTGTGTGTGTGTTGTTGTTGATGAGAAGACCAGGAAGTGAATGTGGTATTTCAAGCTCTTTGGGCCGGCCGCTCCTCCTGTCAGCCCGTGTAATAATGTCATCGCTTGTCGAGTCCTGCAGACCCCGAACAGGAAGACTTAGAAGTGAAGGAGAACCGGAGGAGAACCGGAGGAGAACCGGAGGTTTGGAGCTGAGCTGGATCTGGGTCCGACTGGTCCTGGTCAGCAGAACTGGGCTGGAATCCTTCCTACATAGCCAGAGAACACATATGTAACATACAGGTTAGAGATCCACCCTGAGACGGGAACATTCCGGTACGCTCCGGAGAGCAGCATCTGTCAGCAGTTGGCTGCACACACACACACACACACACACACACACATGAATACACACACACACATGAATACACACACACACCACTTCCCTGTCATGTCATCACACACTGCACGCAGCGACTCGGGCCGCCCTGCAGGTGCTGGTGCTACACGTGCACGTCCAGGTGTGCATGTGGTCCTCTGACAGATCCAGACAGAGGTTCTCCTGCCCGGGTTCTGTCTGAGGGTTCTCCATGTTCTCTGTCTTCAGTCCAACATGAAGAACATTGAGGGCTTTCAGTCTGGTGTGAAGGCGGAGGTGAATGGTTGGATGATTGACAGCTGATCCTTTGATTGACAGCTAACCCTCTGATTGACAGCTGATCCTTTGATTGACAGCTGACCCGTCCGGTTGAAGCCCCGCCCCCCCGTGCCAGACTTTGCCGCCAGGTTTCCAAAGCAGGCGTTTTTCTCTGGAGGTGAAACATTGACATGAAGCTCCGGCGACCAGCGACCCTTGAACACATCCTTCTGGGCTGAGAGGAACCTTCAGGGGTTCCTCACCTGGCCAGAGAGCAGGTCTTCTCCTGCCCCTCGCCCGGGGCAACAGAGGGGGGGGGGCTCGACCTCCTGAAAGGTCACATGACTGGCTCACAAACTATTCCCCTCACAGTGCTGTGTAAACATACCTGTAGTTGCATAACAAGAGGAGGAATACTTGAAGTATTTGTACACACACACACACACACACACAGCTACAGTATTCTGGAACAGGTTACTGTGCACCCCTGAAGGCTCCCCAGCACCCCTAAACCTTCAGACTGGTTGACCTTGTTGTGTTTCAGCCGTGGCTGTTGTTTCCAAAGCACATCTTGTAAATAAGTAATTTGGCGAGTTATTCGGCTTCCGTTCCGCCCCCTTTCAGGTGGAGTGAAGGTCAGTCCTGCCCCCCCGGTGGAGGGTGGACACCCGCGCATGTTTTTATTTTCTATTAGATAAGCAGCGGGGGATGGAGGTCCACCCTGGCATCCAGGAGCTCCACTGCAGCTTCTCCACTTCCACCCGTGGTCGTCCTGAAGGTCTGCGTTCCCTGGGAATCCTGCGCTCCCTGACCGGCTCCCAGGGAAAGAGGTCCGAGGCCGGCGGCCGACCCCGACCCTCCAGGAGAGGTTAATGTTCACAGTCTGGAAAAACACTTTCAGCCCTGAGCGCGCCTGTGTGTGTGTGTGTGTGTGTGTGTGTGTGTTTGGGGGTGGAGCGACCTTCTCCCTGGTGGCCCTCCCTGGAACTCACCGGGCCGGGAGGCCTGGTCAAGGTGACTCCACACAAAAGCACTTTCCATTCACAATCTAAAGCACACACACACACACACACACACACACTCACCGCCTACGTGTGTGTGTGACTATTACCCTCTTCAGACTGAGTCAGGAGAAAACCAACCGCCGCCTCCTGGAGGAGAAGCTGTGATTACCGCCATCCAACCCGACTCCAACAATCCCTGGCAGACCCCTTCCATGCCGGCTGGTAATTCAGGATTGCGGATGGAACCGACATGTCTGCCACTCAGCTGAGTGTGTGTGTGTGTGTGTGTGTGTGTGTGTGTGTGTGTGTGTTCGCCCGCAAAGGCACTGCTGCTGCTGTTGATCGATGTGCCCTAACAAGCATTTCTGTGTGTGTGTGTGTCTGTCTGTCCCAGCATGATGAAGATGTGGGCGGTGCCTAATGAAGCCAAGTGTGTTACCGACAGTTCTGTTGCGACGTCTCACACACACACACACACACACACACACACTCAGACACACACTCGCTTTCAGAATATGACCAGCCGTAAAGTGTGTTGGCCGCGAAGCAGCTGCATCAGCAGAGGAACAGGAAGTGGCGTCTTTGTGTGTGTGTGTGTGTGTGTGTGTGTGTGTGCGTGTGTGCGTGTGTGTGTGTGTGGGCAGACAAAGGGGAATCACAGCTCCTCTCAGCCTCCATTAGGCCCTGCGGATCAATATTGATCACTGTGTGATCGCTTCTGCTCGCCGCTGCTCAGAGGAACCATTAGTGCAGGCGTGCAGATGGACGGTGGGGGGGTGGATGGAGAAGAAACATCTTCCGAGCTTCTGAGCAGCCATTACAATGAGAGCATTGGCCATTAGTGTGTGTGTGTGTGTGTGTGTGTGTGTGTGTGCGTGCGTGCCTGTCGGTGTGCGGACAGAAAGGGGAAGCTCTTGTCTCAGCCTTCTTCTGCTCCCGCTGGTCCTTCACCTCTGACGTCTGGACAGCGAGAAGACGTTCCTCCACCTGGACAGACAGGCGTCCTCCTCCAGGTCGGGGTGGAGGTCTGAGGAGGTCCTCGGTCCTCCAGGTGGTGGGGAATTCTTCTCCAAACCTTCTCGTCGTGTCAACTGGAACCCGGAGACGTCCAGGCTTCATCACAACTGAGGAGCGCTGGGGAGTTTTTAGAGGAGAACCCGGTTCCTGCGTCTGGTCCAAAACACATCTCCACGTTCAGCAGCTCCCGTCGGACCAGAACCCGACCCCCCCCCCGGATGAGCGTGTGGTTTCTGAGCTGAGATCTTCACACGGTGGTGGGGCCGGGGGTCCGCGGGGGGCCCGCGGGGGGTCCGGAGCACAGGCCGGGCTTTGTGCCTATGGAGCCCATAGAGTCGGGGTAACCAGGCAGCGCAGCTGGACCTCACAGCTATGCAACTTTAAGGCTGTGTTTAAATCAGAACGCCGTCTGCCGTGGAGAACCGAGAACATGGAGGGAATGCAGAGGAGGACCGGGAGGAGCTTCTCCGCGCCCCGAGTTCTGAGCCCGGGACGGAGGAGCTCCGCGAGATGAAACCAGCCGGCGAGAAGGTTCAGCGAGGAGGAAGAAAAAAAAAAAAAAAAAAAAAAAAAAACCATGTCAGCAAGTTCACCCCCTCCTCCTCCTTCCACGACATTCCTTTCATAAATGTGCTGAGAAGCTTCTCTGAGGAGAGCAGGCTGGTATGTGGACGCCGTAATGAAGCTTCTTCTGCGGCTGGAGGTTTTATCTCTATCAGATCTGACCCCGCCCCCCCCCCCCCCCCCCGGAGGGACTTCAAGGCTGGACGGCCGCCTTCTGAAGCCTCACACACACACACACACACACACACACACTGTCCACACTTCACACAGCATTAACCCCCCCCCCCCCACTGCTAATGTGTGTGTTGGCACCTGGGTGACAAAGCCCCCCCCACCCTCGGGGGGGCTGCATTCTACACGGGGGCACCAGGTACGAGTGTCAGAACATGTGTGTTCCTGCACCGTGCACGCTGCTGGGACCGGGGGGCAAAGGGGGGGCAAAGGGGGGGTGGTTAGATGCATTATTTCATCATACCCCCCCCCCCCCCCCCGCCCCCAGGAGCCCCCCTTCCTTTCTCTGCTTCTTCTTGTAAGCATTCCTGCCTTTGGTCCGGTGCTGCCAGTGTGCTGCGTACTGATGAGCTACCGTGTGTGTGTGTGTGTGTGTGTGTGTGTGTGTGTGTGTGTGTGCAGGTTTGGGAGGGGGGTGGGGGGGTATAAAAGGCTAGTGTTTGCCCAGTCATGACACGCAGGCTGCTGTGCAGCCACCACAATATTTGCCTTGTGAGCAGACCTGCAGGACGTTGATCCAGAATCACTGACCCCGGGGGGGCAGATGGGAGGGGCAGGAAGGATCGGAGAGGGGTATGAAAGACAGGAGCGGGCCGAGAAGGCCAGGGGTAAGAAGGAGAGGGGTGGGGTAAGAAGGAAGTGTGACATGAAGGATCTATGCGGGGTATGAAAGGGGCGGGACATGAAAGAGGGCGGGGCAAGAAGGATCCGAGAAGGGCATTAAAGGAGCGGGGCATGAAAGGGGCGGGGCAAGAAGGATCTGAGAAGGGCGTTAGGGGGCGGGGCATTAAAGGGGGCGGGGCAAGAAGGATCTGAGAAGGGCGTTAGGGGGCGGGGCATTAGAGGGGCGGGGCATGAAAGACCTGAAGAGGACATGGAGGATCAGAGGAGCCCAGAAAAGGGGCGGGGCATGAAGGACACCAGAGGGGCATGAAGGACACCAGAGGGGCAGGACGGACCGGAGGGGGTGCAGATAGGAGAGGGGCAAGAAGTTTAGAGATGTGAAGGATCTGGGTGGGGCAGGAAGGGGTGGGAGAAGAAAAGGGGCGGGGCATGAAGTACTAAGTAGGGCACAAAGGGGGCGGGGCTACTGGTGGTTGATACCTGGAGGGGGCATCTGAAGGTTAGGACCTGGTGACCTTCAGAGAGGGGGGCTATCTGAGAGAAGACATGAAGGAGACAGGAGGGCCGGGGGGGCGGCTATAAGAATTTCTCTTTATTCTCTATGAAGAACAATCAGCTGGGCGGAGAAGCTCTCGCCGGCAGCAGCTACAAAAAGGCCCGAGCAGCTGCAGGTCTCTGCAGGAGGAGGAGGACCCGGTCCAGGATCCATCAGAGATCCGGGCGCCGTCCGGTTCGCGTCATCGCTCGGCTGCGGCCTCAACGTCCTCCGCCCTCGACGTCCCACCCCGGAGACCCTCCCTCTGCCCGCGTCGCCGTGGCGGCGTCGCCCGAAGACCTCGCCGTGTGCGTGTGACGTCCCGGTGGAGAAGATCCACGCCGCCCCTCCCCTCCCCTCCCCCCCCCCCCCCCCGCTCAGACCGCCTGGGTGAGCTCCGCCCCCAGAGACCCCACCAGGTCGGAGACGGCGCCGGGCGCCTCCTGGATCTCGGCGCTCAGGCTCACATCCTTTCTCAGTTCACAGTCACTCGCCGCCTCCGGCGTCTCCTCCGGAGGTTCTCCGCCGTTCACGACCTCCTGGGCGGCGTCGGGCTCGAAGCATTCTCCGTTCACCGCCGGAGCTGCAGCCGCCTGCTGCTCCTCCTCCACCTCCTCCACCTCCTGCTGAGGAGGCGGGCTTTCCACATCGCCGTTCTCCATCCTGGCCTCCTCCTCCTCCTCTTCGTCCTCCTCGGCGGCGGCCTTGGCGTCCTCGCCGGCCGCGCTGGCGTTCTCCGTCTCGGATATGACGATCTCAGGAAGCGGTTCTGCGGGCTGGGGTTCCTCTGCGGGAGGAGGAGGCTCGTCCCGGGTCTCCTCGGGGGTCAGATGTTCTGCCGCTCCAGATGCAGCTTCTACCGGCTCAGGTTCCTCTGGTTCCTCTGGTTCCTCTGGTTCCTCCTCCTCGGCCGCTGGTTCTGGTGAGACCAGCTCCAGCTTGGGCTGCGGTTCCTGCTCCGGCTCCAGCGGCAATGCTGGTTCTTCATCTTGCAGGGGTTCTGGTAGCAACTCGGGTTCTGGCTCCTGGACGGGTTCTGCCGGCGGCTCCTCTGCGGCCTCGGCCTCCACGGCGGGAGCGGGCGGCGCCGGCTCGGGCTCAGGGACAGTCTCTGGGACGGGTTCTGGCTCGGGGTCTTTGGGTTCCTCCTCAGGAACCACCTCAGGGACGTGTGTGGGTTCTACCACCACCGGCGCAGCAGGCTGGGGTTCCGGCACCGGTTCCGGTTCACTCTGCGGAGGTTCTTCTGACACCGAGGCCGGGCGTTCTGGTGCTTCTAGTGCGGGTTCCTCGGCGGGCGGCGCCGACGCCGGGGCCTCCTGGGTTTCAACCGGAGCCGGTTCCACTCCTGCAGGAGCCGCTTCCGGTTCTGGAGCAGCTTCTGTGACGGCGGCCGCTTCTTCTGGAGGAGGAACCGGCTCCGGCACCGGCTCTGGAACCGGTTCCTCTGCCTTCGGGCCGGACTCTGGCGGAGCTGCTGCGCTCGCTTCTTCTGGAGAGGCGGGTTTGGGTTCTTCTGGATCTTTCGCGGCTTCGGTCACCGCGGCCACGGCCGAGCCCACGACCTGCTCCGTCACGGCGGCGCCGCCGACCGCCGGCTCCGCCTCCGTCTCGGCCGGCGGGGCGCCGCCGTCCTCCGCGGCTCCGGGCGTCCCCTTGGGGTCGCTCACGTCGTAGCCCTTCCTCTTCCGGCTCAGCTTGCCTCCCATGGTGTCTCCTGCGGGACGAAGATGGAGAAGTGTTATTCCTCGTGGATCCTGCCCGGACTCGCGGCACGCCCGCCCGCCCGCCGCCTCGCCCGCTCTACATCCCATAATATGTCCGCAGCGAGAGCGGAGCTGCCGGGCTTCGGGGCGCAGAGGGGGAGCTCCAGGGACAGGAACCCACTCTGTCCCTCACCAGGACAAGGAGGTTCTGTCGGGGTCGGGGGGGCAGGAGGGGCAAAACACAGAGAGGCCGAGACAGAGACACGAGTGTACGAGCTCGACCACCACCAACACACAACCACACAACTACACAACTACACGACTACACAACTACACAACTACACAACTACACAACTACACAACTACACCACCAAAGACCTACAACTCCAGAGCCTCCAAGCCCACAACCTGAGCGTTGAGGAGACAAAGGAGTCAACTTTACTATGCATGGAGTACATAGAGTACATAGAGTACATAGAGTACATAGAGTACATAGAGTACTTTTTGTGTGTGTGTGTGTGTGTGTGTGTGTGTGTGTGTGTGTGTGTGTGTGGAGCAGCTGGGCGGAGATGAAGCTCCTCCTCATCTCTGCCATCAAACCCCTGGTAGAAGGAGCAGGTTTGGGGGGGAACTGAACCGACGCCCCTCCCTCGGGTGGCGCCGAGGAGGCGGAGCCACCTGACAAACTATCAGCTTTGTATTGATCGATTGGCTGATTGATTGATTGGTTGATTGACGAGGCCGTGCGGCGCAGTGTGTGTGTGTGTGTGTGTGTGTGTGGTTGTGGGTTCAAGAACTGCCCGTCATGCTGCAGAGGGGCAGTAAAGGCCAGATGCCCTGAGGGGGCATTAGAGCCCCCCCGCCTCGCTGCTATGACATCATCATCACTAGGCGGCACCAGGAAGAGCTGCATCAGCCCGCCGACCTCCGGTCCCAGGACCTGGACCTGGACCAGGACCAGGACCAGGACCTTCACTTCACATGGAGCAACAGATTGGAGGACCAGGGGGGGCGAAGACCTGCAGAGATCCAGACTGGAACCACCATGAGATCTGGTCTTTTTCCAGATGCAGGTCCAGCTGGGGGGGTGCAGGTAACAAAGGGGGTCCGGTTCTGGTCCTCAGCGGTTCTGGTCCGTCCATCACCTGGAGCACAAAGACCCGCGGCTCCGTGGGGTCCCCACGCCCCCCCCCCCGCCCCGCCCACCTCCTCGCGCAGCTGCACTGCCCCTTTTGTCCGCGAGCACGCCGCGCGCACACGACCATGTCGGAACAATGATCGTGGTCGTGCACGCGCCCGCCCCCCCCTCCACGCGCGGCTCCGTTTCCGGGACTCGCTGATTTTCCTTCTCGAGGTTTTCATTTTTTTTTCTCCCCTTTTTGAAATTTCATTTTATAGATTTTTTTTTTTTTTTTTTTTACGGTTTAAAAAAAAAACCCGCAGCGAAAAATAGAGCCTTTATTATCTCAACCTGCGAGGAAGAGGAGCAGGAGAACAATAGCTGTGGAGCAACACCGACCCCACGAACACCCACCCGCCCACCACGGTTCTCCTACCCCGGTTCTCCTGCCCAGGTTCTCCTGCTCAGGTTCTCCTGCTCAGGTTCTCCCACGAAGCGCCAGAAGCTGAAGGGTCTGACCTGGTTCGGCGGAGAAGATCCGTGTGGACAAAGGAGGTGAAGGTTCGGAGTGACAGCTGCAGATTCCGCCCCTGCGCTCCGAGGTGTAGACCGGGACTGAGGAGGAGGAGGAGGAGGAGGAAGAGGAGGAGGTGGAGAAGAAGAAGAAGAAGGAGGAGGAGGAGGTGGAGGAGGAGGAGGAGAAGCCCTCACTGGTTTCTAGACATCTGTCGCTATCACAATCCAGCCTGCCCCTCCAGTCCGCAATCTATACCCTCCCCATCTTTAACCCCTCCCCTAGCGCGCACGCGCACGCGCACACGCACGCACACCAGCCCCCGTTACAGAACAGGCCGGTTTGAACACCGTGTACGAGCTCCAGCGCTCCATCCGGCGTCCAGCAGATCAAGGATCTGGAGATCCACCGTCCAGTAACGGATGCTCAGGAGGGATTATCTGCCCCCCCATCAACTGCCCCCCCCCCCCCAGATGAATCCCTTGGAGAACCTGAGCGTGGAGGAGGTGCAGGAGGTGGAGATGTTCTCCAGCCTCCTCCGGTGTTTGGGTCGGGACATTCCTGGCTGACGTTCTGGAGGTAAACAGGCTGGGATTCATCGCAACGTCTCGCCATTTGCCCCCCTGGTGCTAATGAGACCCTGAGCCCAGGGGTCGAAGGTCAACCGCTGCCCCCCCTGTGCTGGTGGAGATCATCGTGGCCTTCTGGTGTGAACATCCATGGGGAGGTGGAGGGACAGGGATGAAGATGCAGATCTGGGCCCGCTGGAGAAGACCAGGCAGGTGGACGGGGAGCGTCTTCTGGACCTGCTTCCTGTTTCCACCCTGTAGAAGGTCCAGATCTTCTCTTTCCTCCTCGTCCTCCAGCTCTCAGGACACGCCGTCCTGTTGGTGTGCGTGGATGCGTGGGGGCGCAGCGCCCTCTGCCGGCGGAGAGCGCTCACTGCAGCGGAGCCGCGGGGTGACGCCGGCACCGGAAACACCCCTCCGACGGAGTGACGACACCGGAAGTCTGATTGGAGGAGCCTCCCTACAGACCGGAAGCAGAAACGAGAGGACATGTAACTCGACAAGCGATCAGTTCAGCGATCCATCACTGCTCTCCATGTTCTCCTTCAGCCAATCAGCCGCCCCCGTCCAACCCTCTCCTCTCAACTTCCTGTCCTCCATCCATGGATCTTCTCTCTGGTCCTCCTCTGAATTCCACTTCCAGCCTCCGTGTCCGTCTACACAGATCTTCTGCTTCTCCTTTTCCCTTCAGGGTCTCCACAGCCAATCCACCTTCTCCATCAAACCCTTCTCTCTGGATCCTCCTCTCTCACACCAACTACCTTCATATCCTCTCTCACCACGTCCACCAATCTTCTCTTTGGTCTTCCTCTAGATCCCCTCCTCTGTCCATGACCCAACCATCTCAGTCTGGCTTCTCTGACCTTCTCTCTAAAACATCTAACATGTGCTGTTCCTCTGATGGACTCATTTCTGATCCTCTCCATCCTGGTCACTCCCAAAGAGAACCTCAACATCTCCATCTCTGCAACCTCTAGTTCTCCCTCCTGTCTTTTTGTCATCATAACTGTTTCTAGTCCAAACATCATCGCTGGTCTCGCCAGTGTCTCCTCCACCTTTCCTTTCCTTCTGGCTGATGTTGCTTCTATCTCTTCATACCCCTGACACTTTTCTCCACCCATTCCAACCTGCTTGGACCCGTCTCTTCTCCACACTCTCCTACGCTCTGGACTGTTGACCCCAAGTACCTGAAATCCTCCAGCTTCTTGATCTCCACGCCCTGTAGCCTCACCGTTCCACCTGAGTTCCTCTCGTTCACACACATATATTCTGTCTTGCTGTGACTAACTTTCATTCCTCTCCTTTCCAGAGCATACCTCCACCTCTCTTGATGCTCCTCAACCTGTTCTCTGCTCTCACTACAGATCACAATGTCATCTGCAAACATCATGGTCCATGGAGATTCCCGTCTAACCTCATCTGTCAGCCTGTCCATCACCGCTGCAATCAAGAAGGGGCTCAGAGCTGAGCATGATGGAGTCCCACCGCCAGCTTGAACTTCTCTGTTACCCCTACAGCACACAGCACCACTGTCTCAGAGTGAGCATACATGTCCTGCGCCAGTCTAACACCCTCCAGACTTCCACATACAGTACCAGAGTTCCTCTCTCTGCAACCTATCGAATGCTTTTTCCAGGCCTCTTCCTCTCTATGTATATATATAAATGTAAACATATGTGCGTGTGTTTCCATAACTCCATTAAATCATTCCTTCCTTCCTGCTTCAATGTTTCTTTCTAGCTCGCATCTTCTCTGGTTTTCATCCGGGGGTGAATGTTGCCATCTAGTGGCGAGTTTCCATTTGACACCAATGTAGATGTCCACACGCACTGACCGCGTCACGCACGACTGGCGTGGGTTCCGTCCACATGAGAAGCTGTAAAGCTGAACTGAAAACAATGCGGATAATTAGATGCTATCAAGTCTTGTAGGTCGTTCAGTCTGAGGGAAATCAAGGAGGTGGAAGACGAGCTGCTCCATCTGCTGCCCCAGAGCGTGGAGAACACACATCTTCAGACAATCAAACCACTGATGGTCGGAGAAGATCCAGCAGGAGATCCAGGAGGAGATCCAGGAGATGATCCAGGAGATGATCCAGGAGATGATCCAGGAGGAGATCCTGGAGGAGATCCAGGAGGAGATAAGATAAGATAAGATAAGATAAGATAAGATAAGATAAGATAAGATAAGATAAGATATCAACAACAACAGGTATAACAATGGACAACATGAAGGAACAGTGAGAGTGAAAAATACTCAACCAGAACTAAACAACAATATATATGGAGAGGCAAATCCAAACCCTGGAGAAGACAAGAAAGATGATCCTGGAGAGGATCGGAGAGAAGATCCAGGAGAAGATTCTGGACAAGATCCAGGAAAAGATCCAGGAGAAGATTCCGGAAAAGATTCTGGACAAGATCCAGGAAAAGATCCAGGAGAAGATCCAGGAGAAGATCCAGGAGAAGATCTGAGAGACGATCCAGAAGAAGATCCAGGAGAAGATCTGAGAGGAGATCTGAGAGACGATCCAGAAGAAGATCCAGGAGAAGATCTGAGAGAAGATCTGAGAGAAGATCCCAGAGAAGATCGCTGAGAAGATCTAAGAGAAGATCCAGAAGAAGACTCTGGAGAAGATCCAGGAGAAGATCCAGGAGAGGATCCAGGAGAAGATCCAGGAGAAGATCCAGGAGAGGATCCAGGAGAAGATCCAGGAGAAGACCCAGGAGAAGATCCTGGAGAGGATCCCTAAGAAGATCTGAGAGAAGACCCAGGCGAAGATTCTGGAGAAGATCCAGGAGAACATACAGAAGATCCAGGAGAAGATCCAGGAGAAGATACAGGAGATCCTCAGCGGACCTGCTCCCACACTTGCGCTCCGTCCGAGTGTGTCCACGGCCAGGCGGGGCGCTGAGGGTCCCGCCGGTGCGCGCCGGTGCTTGAATGCAGCGCACCCCGGGCGCCTCGGAGGGGGCGGAGCTTAGCGGCGCTTAGCGGCGGCCAAGCGGCGCGGCCTCGCCTTTGTGGTCGCAGAGAGAAGATGGCTCCCGTTCTGGAGAAACAGCTCCCGGGCGCCGCCGGGACCGGCGACAACAGCGTCGAGGAGGAAGAAGGGCTCAATTTATGGCAAGTTCGGCGTCCTTCCCGGCGAGCCGACGCTCCTCGGGCCCGGCTCGGGAGCGGTTGGAGCGGGGCGGTTCTGCTTTGTCACGGCCGGTAGCTTCTCAGTCACCACCGGCCCGGCTAGCAGGAACATTAGCCGGGGACGAACTGGGCGGTCAGCCCGATAATGTTACCGCCCGCCCGCCCGCTCGACTCGGTTATTCCCGGTTCACCGACCCGCGGGGCGTCTCCCGGTTACTCTCCCCGCCGCGGTGGTGGGTTAATGTGGGATTATCTAACTCGCTCCGCCGGCGAATTATCCGGATTGACAGTTCAGAGCAGACAACCGCTAAGCTAGGCGCTGGCGTCCGTAACGTAAACGGGACGCGTCAAGCTAGCGGGGGCGTTGAAGCTAACCACCGCCACCGGGACACCCGCGGCCCCCCGGGGGGAACCGGCCGGGGCTCGGCCGCGGTTACCGGGTCTTTGAGGGGGAGTAACTTCCGCGGGTTCACCCCGAGAGCCGGTGGCGGTCCGTTGGGATGACTTGTCATTTCCTGAGTCTGTTTTGGACCGCGGGTAGCGTTCAGCCAGGCGGGGCATCCGGAGCCCCGGGCCCGGGCCGGGGTGCATCCTCTCCCCCGGTAATGTGACTCGTGTTCCCGCAGGACCTCCATACTGAGCGAGGTGTCAACGCGGTCCAGTTCCAAGCTGCCATCCGGAAAACACATCCTGGTCTTCGGTGAGTGTGTTTTCGGGGATGGGACCCCCAGACTGCACCAAGTCACGCAAAACAACCCTCTACTGCTTTATGTTCGCCCTGTGTTTCTGCTACTAGCAGATGTTTTTAATAGAAACAGCACAATAACAGACACACGTTGTGTCAGACAGTGTGTAATTTGCTTTGTTTTGTTTTGGATTGCATAACTGCAATGCTGAAGTTTGGAAAAGCACGTCTGCAGCCTCTGATGTCTTAACATGAATGGCGCTTAGACGCTTCCCAGGGTGTGTGTGTGTGTGTGTGCTGATGGACATCTCCTTCGCAGGTGAGGATGGATCTGGAAAGACCTCGCTCATGTCCAAGCTTCAAGGAGCTGAACACAACAAGAAAGGGAGGGGGCTGGAGTACCTTTACTTAAACGTTCACGATGAAGACAGAGACGGTGAGCTCCGGCACCTCGTTCTCGTTGTTTGACCGGCATTTCCTTCAAAGCGCGCTCAGCCGGTTCTCCGGTTTCCCTGTGCAGACCTCACCAGATGTAACGTATGGATCCTGGACGGAGACCTGTACCACAAAGGCCTGCTCAAGTTTGCCGTCTCGGCGCAGTCGCTGCACGATTGCCTAGCTGTGTTCGTCGCGGATATGTCACGGCCCTGGACCATCATGGAGTCCCTGCAGAAGTGGGCTAGTGTGCTACGTGACCACCTGGACAAGCTGAAGGTCCCTCCCGAGGACATGAGGGAGATGGAGCAAAACAGTAAGTGACGGCCAGCTGGAAGTCCTCGCACGGTGGAGGAGAGAGGGGTTTGGGCGCAGCGCTCCGGGGAAGGCGCTGTGACATTCCCCGTCGTCATGGATGTTTCTGGGTCGTCACCAGAGAGGCCCATGATCCTCAGCTGTGTGCTCTGGCCACGGGCCAGTTCTACCCATCAATGAGTGTGATGCCTTCAGGCGCCGTCCTCCTGTTAATTTTAGAACGTGGGACGTCTCGCGCTTGTGAAGAGGACCTTTGTGTGAGAGAAGAGTGTTTCTCCCCGGACAAGATTGCTGAGCCTGCAGGCGCGTACGGTGCGCTTCAATCTGCAGGTTGCTTCAATCTGAACCCGCTTTGCTCTCCGTCCTCACCTGAAACCTGTGCTCGATGTCGGCGTGGATCTGGACGTGGGACGTCCCAGACGTATGCGGCGCTTTAAAAGCCCGTCCCTCGTGGTGTGTGTGTGTGTGGAGACTCACAGGTTCTCACTGAGCTTTGTGTCTGAAGCTCATACCTGCTACTTTGAAAAAGAAACCCCAGAAGTCGTTTCTCACGACCAGCCTTTGGCTCACCTGAGGCCTAGGGTATGGGGTACGGGTGGGGGGGCTGCTAGAGAACCCGGTGAAGAACCCACATGGGCTCGGGGAGAACATGGAGGACCTCCCTCACCATGAGCTGCCACATCATGCTAGCTTTGTATTCCAGCTGCACAGAATGCCTACATGTCCCATGATGCACTGCCCTTTTGTTTACCCCACTAAACAATACCACGTCCATTTTTGCAGTTTACCACATTGCAATCTTGTCATACAAGCCCAGTCTCCTCCTCCTCCTCCTCCTCCTCCTCCTCCTCCTCCTCCTCCTCCTCCTCCTCCTCCTGACTGTCCAGACTTGAAATCCAAGCCTAAGTAGCCTGTAATTATTCTGCAACGCCTCCTTTGCCTCTGAATGATGGCATACTGTCAGAAGGGGAACTGATTCTTCAGGTTTTGCCTGTAAGAAGAAGAACTCTCGTCTACATTTCAGATTTCTTCTGGCCCCGGAAGTATCCACTTCCTTCCTTCCTTCCTTCCTTCCCAGAGTATGCTCTCCGGCCCTGGGTTTGATCCAGGCGTGTCAGCGGTGATGTCACCTCACCGAGACCCTCTGGAAGCTTCTCTGTGGCTTCCACCCAGTGACTCTTGCAGCCGTCTTGCATCATCGGCTCCTCCTCCTGGGCTGGACCTTCCTCCCCGGCTGGAGTTTCCTCAAGTCTCCAGAAGGGAGCGAGAGAGGACTCGCCTTCTTCAAACCACTAAAAGTCTTCTGTTTTTTTTTTTTTTATTGCAGTGCCAGATTAAGATATGACAGGTTATTTTATATTCCGAGCAGCAGTGCAAAGTCTGTTTGTGTGTGTGGGCGGTTTGATGTTCCTCAATCAGACCACATCTCCTGTTTCCACTGTGAGTAAGCCTGGGGGAGCTGACATGATGATCCTCAACGCCGACAACACTGCTCCGAACTGCAGCTCCTTCAGACGGCGGCTTCGTATAATCTCATGTTGGAGAAGCGTTTGCTCTCTGATGTTTTTAAAAGTGGATCAGAATAACTGGCGGTTTTGCTCCGTGTTCTAAATCCCACGTGTCCAAGCAAAGGAACTGGCTTGCAGTCAATCTGGCTTAGTGGACTGTCCCTGCATTCCTGAAGCTCCCCAGGAAGTGGGCCAAAGCTTCCTGCGTCTAAGACCCCCCCGACACACACACAAACACACACACACACACACACACACACACACACACACACAGTTAGAGCGGAAAAGCTCTTTTTTTTTTTTTTTAGAATAATGAAGAGAGTTTTAGAGCCCGAGTCATTTGCAGGCACTGAGAGCCATCTGAAGGGTGTTGGATCTCAGGAGGTCTCTGCTGAGTCGGACCGGCCCGTCGATCGACAGGACGCCGATCGATCAGCTGCGGTCCCGTATCTTTGATCGGCATGTAATCTCACGTCACTGGGTTTCTTGCCTTATTTCTGAAATGCCTCGCTGTCATCAGATGATTCTAGTTCCAGATGTTTCCCGTAAAGCCCGTTCAGACGCAGACCTCCACGCAGGTCCGTGCTTCGACGGCGCCCGGCTCCGAGTGGACGCCGTCCAGGGCCGAGAAGATGAAGTCCTCACGGCGTGAGGGCCGCACCCGGCGCCGTCTTCAAGGGGTCTCCGGGCGGCAGCTAAACCCCCTCCCTTCTCTGTCCTCCAGTGGTCAAGGCCTTCCAAGAGTACGCCGAACCCGAGGAGGCCACGCCCACCTCGCCGCAGAGACGGGCCCAGACGGCGGGGGAGGAGGAGGCGGTGGTGCTGCCCCTGGCCGAGGGCACCCTCACGCACAACCTGGGCATTCCAGTGCTAATAGTTTGCACAAAGGTCAGTACCTGCTACCACACCGGGCTCTTTTGGTCACGGCGTCCTGGTCCAGTTTTCTCTTCGACAGCCAGCAGAGACCGGCTCAGGAAGCCCTGGCTCCGGGGCCGAGGGCTCAGAGGTGTCCTCGCTGCAGCTCTGGGCTTCTCATAAAGACGCTGCAGAGCCCTTTCAGTTTGGCCCCAAACATCCCTCTCCTCCTGCCTTCAGCGGAGGTTTGCTCAGACCGGCCCTCGCCAACCACTTTGTTCCCGCTCGGATTCGGGCCGGGACCGCGAGGAGCGCCGAGGCGCTGGGATATCTTCCGCACCATCTCCCCCTCTGCTCCGTCAGAAAGCCGCCATTATTCCCGCCCGTCGGCCCCCCGGGCCGGAACGGGGCGTCGTCGTCAGCAGAGCTTCATGTGCTCGAGATGTTCAATGTGTCTTTCTTCTGTGCGCTGCCTCCATGTGACCTTCACCACGCTCTCCGACACGCACGTCTCCGTCGGTTCAGGAATGGCTGGAACGAGAAATTGGCCGCGGTACTTTGTTATCCCAGAGGGGGGCAGTAAAGGGAGGGTGGACTGACCCGTCTTCTTCTCTCTGGCTCTGCAGTGCGACGCCATCAGCGTCCTGGAGAAGGAGCACGACTTCAGAGAGGAGCACTTCGACTTCATCCAGTCCCACATCCGGAGGTTCAGCCTGAAGTGTATCCTTGTATCAGGGTCTTCGTCCGCCGCCCCGAAACCCCGCCGCCGTTAAACCTTCTCCTTGACCCGGAGGAACCAGATGGAGCGGGCCTGATCTACACCTCCGTCAAGGAAGAGAAGAACCTGGACCTGTTCTACAAATATGTTTTCCATAAGATCTATGACTTCCAGTTCACCACGCCGGCCCTGGTGGTGGAGAAGGATGCCGTGTTCATGTAGGTGCAGCTCCCGCTGGGCTCGGGCCGCCGCGTGATGTTCCAGCCTCACGTTCCGCTCGTGTCTCCCCGCAGTCCGTCCGGATGGGACAACGAGAAGAAAATTGGGATTTTGCACGAAAACTTCACGACGGTCCGAGCCGAGGACCCGTTCGAAGACTTCATCATCAACCCTCCCACGAGGAAGGTAGGCGTCGCCGCCGAGAGGCCCGCGCGCAGGCTCCTCCTCCTCCCGCCGTCAACGCGTTGTTTCTCCTCCCGCAGCTGGTCCACGACAAGGAGATCAGCGCAGAAGACGAGCAGGTGTTCCTCATGAAGCAACAGGTGGGTCTTCCTCAGCCCCTTCCACCTTCCACGGACATCACGTTGATGTAAAGGAGCTCGGGCGAGGTTTGCGGAGCGAGTGAAGGAACCCAGATGTTCTCCTGAGGATGGAGAGCTGAGGAGGAAGCTGGAAGGATGAATCTTCTCTGAATGAGCCTCTCTTATTTTTTTTCTCACCACCAGTCATTGTTAGCGAAGCAGCCGGCCACGCCCACCAGAGGAGCCACCGTGAGTCCACATTGTGTGTGTGTGTGTGTGTGTGTGTGTGTGTGTGTGTGTGCGCGTGTGTGTGTGTGTGTGCATGAGCGTGTGTGTGTCTCACTCTTGGTCTTTGTGTTCCTTCTTCTCAGGAGTCTCCTGGACGGACGTCCTCCGGCTCGCCCAGGCCCGCGGGCCGTGCCGGCCAGCCCAGCGTGACCAGCTCACCGATGACGGCCGTGAAGAAGCCCGACCCCAACATGAAAGGTAGTCGTCAGCGGCGCCTCTTCAGGGCTTCTTGGGACCTTCTCGTCTGCCGGAGCAGGTCTCCAGGCTTCGGTCGCTGGTGTTTATGGGCTCCATAGCGCCGCCCAGAGGCAAGGATGGCGTTACGGCCGTCGTCATCGGGGTGATTTGAATTTCTCCGCCCTCCTCGATCACCTCCTCTGGAGTGAGACGGGTTCAAGCTGCCCTCAGAGGTTTGTGGACCTGGGAGGAGGAGAAGCAGCGCCCAGGAGCCCTGACACAGGGCTTCCATGTCCTGGAGAACCTTTTCTAGTCATGACAAATGTAAAAAGAGTCTCAAAGTGGTCCTGGAAAGTTGTTCTGCGTCCCTGCCAGCGAGCCAACACACTCGGGTTAGAGGTTGTGTTTGAGTGTCCCTGATGTCCCGCCGTCTTGGCGGGAGGCTTTGAGTCACGGCAAAAAAACGCCCCATGTGACTCCAGCAGCCAATCAGATCGGCCCCCTAAGCGGGAACATTCTCCGGTTCCCGCGGAGCGTCAGCTTCCAGAGAGCTGAAGCTCTCCAGGAAAGAGAACCGCCGCCACTTCTGGCTGCTAATGTTAGCATAAATGAATTCATTAGCATAACAACTCTCAATCTTTATTTTGCAACTTTTAAACAAGTCTGAAGTGACTTCTTTGACATGGTCTGCCTCTGGGGGTGGAAGAGGAGCAAACCTATGGAAGCCGTTTGTAAACGTACAACTAGAAACAAATTGTTCTGCTATAATGGTGGGCGGAGTCCCGTCCGTCCCCCCTAAACCTTCTGCACGCCTCCCCGTCCCGTTGAACCCCGGCTGACCCGCCGCCGCTTCTCCTCCGCAGCGGGCGCCGCCAATGAGGGAGTGCTGGCCAACTTCTTCAACAGTCTGCTGAGTAAAAAGACGGGGTCCCCGGGGAGCCCCGGAGCCGGAGCCGTGGGAGCCGGAGTCCAGGGCTCTGCCAAGAAAGGTACGGTGTCCGGCCTAAGCAAGGTGGGGGAGGGCGTGGAGGTTTATCTCCGCAGGAGAAGAAGATGGTCTCCTCTGACCCAAGGAACCGGCAGGCCTGTATCCACCAAACATCTCCCCCATCATCCTGTCCTCCTGCCCGAACTCCCCTCACTCGCTAACCACCGTGTTCGGCGTCGTGCCTTTCCCCCCCTCCTACGCATGACTTCCTGTCACCGCGATGTGGTGAATTGTATTTGCATGTACGCGACCAGTTGCTAACGTCCAGCATGGAGGCGAGCCGCCATCCCGCCATCCCGCCGCCGGGCCTCGGAGAGCCGCCATTGAAGCAGACGCTACAGGAGATTACGTTTGGGCTTTTGTTTCCTGTGTGTTTCCCAAGGGCAGAAGCCGGGTTTGACTGACGTCCAGGCCGAGCTGGACAGGATGTCTCGCAAGCAAGACCCCGTGGTTTCAGCTAACAACATATCACCGCCGACAGAGAACGAAGCGTGAAGGCATGGAGACAGCTGCGTCGTCCGCCACCTTAATAACCCTCTGGAAAATCACTTGTACATGTGAGCGCTCAAAGAAAAACTTAAAAGACCAAACCCCCCCCCCCGTGTTCATATCCGTCAGCACGCTCTGTTTTTGTCTCGGACCCGTCTCGGAGGCGTCCCCCCTCCTCCTCCCGTCCGCCCGCCGTCACAAGAGATGCGGGTGAAGTTCGTCCGTGGGGTCGCAGCTCCGGCTTCGCTACGGAAGGATTTAGCTTTGCCATCGGAAAACCATCGGAAGATACTCAAAGAGGTGTTTGGAAGCGTGCCGGACGGAAAGAAAGCGTGTGCTCGGATGTGTCGATACCTCCCTCCTCCTCTTCATGTTATCCTGGCGTGCCGTCGGTCGGCTGGAGGAAGCTCCCGGCTGCTCGCCGCCGCGCCGGAATCTGTAAATACCCTGAAAAAACAACCTCCAGCTTTTAATTTTGATGTACAACTTGCAGCTTCTGTCCAAATTGTGAAGGAGCAGGCTTATTTGAATAACGGCGGGGGCCGCGGCGCTCGCTTCTTCTGCTCCAGGCTCGTATTGGCTTGGGTTTTGTTTTTGTTTTTGGGGTGGTGGGGGTGGTGGGGGTGGTGGGGGTGGTACTCCCAAGTGCCTCGCACAGGTCCACAGCCGGGGGTCTGGTTCATGTCCCACTAATTTATTTCTCTGAGGTTGATGTGTAGATGTGCACGGTGCACCAAGCCTGCAACCTGGGGGGGGGGGGGGGGGGGATTGATACTAACAAACCACTCCAGACCACTACCACTAAAAGCACACACACACACACACACACACGCATACACAGACACACACATTCACAAAGAAGCATTTACATATACCTGCACACACATACACAAAGACGCATACATACACAAAGAAGCATGCACAAATACAAGCTCACACACACACACACACACTCGACGGTTTTGCTGTGGTTGGAGTGTGTGTGGCAGGACTAAGACTGCAGCCTCCTCTTCCTCCTCCACATCTCCACATCTCCTTGTAGGTCCCGTCATCCTTTCTGCTCAAACGTTCCCCGTAGGTGTAGCTTCAGCCCCGCGTCCCTGTAAGAACCTCCGTGGTTCTTCTCACTCTTCCTTCTCCTCCGGGGTCTCGGTGACCTGAAGACACTCTTTGCCTTAGACGTCCATCCGACCAGTCCCCCTCCCAGACCACCATATCAGACCACCCTTCAGGAGAGGTGCTGGTCCGGGGCGGCCGTGGCCCGAACCCAAGGAGGGTTCCGGGTCCTCGGAGCTTGTCCCCGAGCACCTCCACGTCCTGATGCCTTACTCAGCTTCAGGAGGACACACTGTCCTCCTCCTCATCCCTCAGACACCTGTCTCCAAACTCCTGAACCAATCCAGAGCCTTAGAGTTGTGTTTTTTCTTTTCCCTGGGTTCCGCTCCCCTTCCAGACCCGGTTTGGTTCTGTTCTACCCAGATCCCGGACACCGGAACCCGTCTTCCCTTCCCAGGACCCAGAACCTCGGACGTAAACCCTCCCCGCATCTGCTGCTCCGGTTTTAGGTGTATTAAACTGGAACCGTCAGCCGTCCTGGTGTGACGAGGCCCCCCCACCGACCCATCAGGACCAGAACCTGGAGGAGATCTTCCCCAGGGGAGAAGATCTCCTCCAGGGAGACCAGTCCTGTTAGCATCTTCGCTAATTGTGTGCTTAATGCTAATCCTACACTAAGGCGTCATCAGACCCGATCAGAGGCTTCGGGAGGAACCCCGACCCTGACCCCCCCCCCCCCCCCCCCCCCCCAACCCTTCCAGACCCAGTTTAGTCCCCGACCCCCCCCGGGTTCTGCACTTGCACTTGT
>NC_141286.1:26615391-26677891 GCF_037954325.1 Fistularia commersonii
GGAACCTCACTGTGAGTGCACGCCACCACCACACGTTTCCACGCAGCCAATGGCTGGAGCCCAACCACTGTTACTATGGTGACCAGCAATGGGCGGGGCTTGGGGCCCAACGGCCAAAGAGGTCTTACTTTGAATTGGATGTAGAGAACCCAGGTAGAACATGGAGAGAACCCAGGTAGATGGGTCTGGGTGGTGCTGCTCTTTGTTTCAGATGTTGGTAGAAAGATTTATTATTGTGTTCACCTTGACCTTCTGCAGCCTGGAGGACGTCCTCCATGGAGGTGAGTGATTAAGCTGTAAACTGCAGAGAAAAGTCGGAGGCGAGGCAGACAATTCTGTGCCTCACCTGAAGGGGGCGCATGTGAGCTGGCAGGTGCTTTTATCTACTGTGCTTCTCTAAGCTGTGGAGATTCCATTCATTGTAGAAGGTCCATGAAATAAGGACATCTAAGTGCCCAAGCTTCTCCAGGAGGATAGTGTGTGTGTGTGTGTGTGTGTGTCTGTGTGTGTGTGTGTGTTTTCGCTGAAGGGTGGGTGAGGCAGAAGAACGAGTCGGACTGTTTGCAGTGTGTGAACAGGAACCAAGAACATTGTTAGTCCTGTCAAACCTGTCTGGTGTGTGTGTGTGTGTGTGTGTGTGTGTGTGTGTGTGTGTGTGTGTGTGTGTGAGGCTGGTGTGTCACATGAGACGGTGTGTGTCTCCGATGATCGCAATCACATGACTCTCCAGGGCGTCGGCTTCCATGATTAACTCTTCGCTGACCGTGTTCCACTGGAGCTTCTTCTTGGTGGGTTTGAAGGCTCTGACTCCACCCTGTGTGTGTGTGTGTGTGTGCGTGTGTGTGTGTGTGTGTGTGTGTGTGTGTGTGTGTGTCCTGCAGGACCTGGTGAACACGGGAGCGAGCGCCTTCTTCTTCTTCCTGTCGTCCCTGGTGCTGGTCTGCATCAACCACAGCGGTGTGGCCGAGGTGTCAGCAGTGGTGAGCAACCGGCGGCGGCGGCGGCGGCGGCGTTCCCGACCGGCGCTCCGACTTCACTTCCTGTCTCTGCTCTCACCTGCAGGTCTTCGGCTTCCTGGCCACGGGCGCGTACGGCCTCAACACCTTCCTGGCTGTGCGGAAGTGGCGGCTTGGCAACGGCGCCCAGAGGGCGGCGCCCGCCGGCGAGTACATGCGAGCACGCAAGGCGTCCCGCGGGGAGATGGAGGTGCGGCCGGACCTGGCGTGAGCGGCGGCGCCGTCTTCCTCCGGCGGACATCTTGGACCTCACACCTCCACACTTCCAACATTCCACCATCACGATGACGGACAGGCTCCGCCCCCTCGACCCTGAACCCCGGCCTCGCCGACCTTCCAAGGACTGGAGCTTCACCTGTCTTCACCAGACCCCCTGGACCCCCTGGACCCCCTGGACCTCCAGGACCCCCTGGACCAATGGGGTGGAGGTGAAGCCCCCTGAAGGAACCCTCACCTGGGCGAGGCAAGGAGTCACGTGGGTCTTCTTAAACACCTCAACTCCTTAAGTCAGAACTGAAAAGACATCTGGATGGAGGTGGAGCTTCAGGAGGTCCTTCTGAAGCTCACTGCTTAAATAACCTCCATTCTCCTTCATCTTCACTCATCTGCGAACCCTCACTCCACCCTGAGGACCTGGGTCTTCACCCCCGCGTTCACCTCCACCTTTCCGTCTCTGTGGGACCAAAGCTCCAGACCTCCTCCTGGGGAACCTGGGAAGGTGAAGGTCTCAGCTGCCCCCCCCAGGCGTGAGAAGCTCCTCCCCTCCTCTCCAGGGGACCCTGAGCCGCCATGACGGTGGCGATGATGTCACAGCTTTGATGCTGATCAGCTGACAGGAAGTCACATGGTGCCTAGGCGTGGAGGCCCCGCCTCCTCTTCTCTGGGCGCAGGGGGGGGGGTCAGATGATTGACAGCTACGTAATTTCAGGGGGGGGGGCATTACTGTCACGACTTTCACGCCATGTTTGTTATAAGGTTGACTCGTTTCTGCATTATTACCGTGTTATTACCGTGTTATTACTGTGTTATTACCGTGTTATTACCCCGACCCGCCGTCCGATTCCCCGTCTGAAGCTCAATCAGAGGATGAAGGAAATATTTTTCAAATATTCTCCTCTTTTTTAAATTGTATTTCTATTATATCCACTAATCAGAAGCCCATGTGTGTTTCTTTGTGTGTGTGTGTGTGTGTGTGTGTGTGTGTGTGTGTGTGTGTGTGTGTGTGCACTCTACAGCTCCACCTGCTGGCCTCTCACACACACAGATGTGACGTCATGCAAGCTGTGTCAGCATTTTGCAACATAGTAGGAACCAAAGGTCAAGTGATGATGTCACTTCCTGTTTGGCTGTCGGCCTCCATGTTCCTCAGCTGATGTTTGGAACCTAGAAGAAGAGAACTTGTGGAGGGCAGCTGAGGTGGGGGTTATTACCTGTAATAACTGTGTTATTACACAGTTATTACAGGTGTAATAACTGCAAAGCGGTGTTATTACAGGTGTTTATCTCTGCTGCTGCGACAGAGGAGTCAAAGTCAGGAATAAAACACTTTTAATTAGAAAAAAAGGCTTTAAAAAACACACAGAGAGAAGATGTTTAGGACAAACAGGCGCTGGGTTCTGCTCGAGTTCTTCTTGGGTTCTGCTCGGGTTCTGCTCCGGCCCGTCGGAAGGAGGAGAAGATTCCAACAGTAGAAATGAAAAATCAACAAATATCAGTGTTTAGATGGAAGGTCGTGACCCGCCGACCTGCAGCTGACCCGCTTATTACTGCGTCATTACAGTGGTTTCATCACATGTTTCTTATTTTGTTGTCAAGATGCAGGCATACTGTGTGTGTGTGTGTGTGTGTGTGTGTGTGTGTGTGGGTCTACATGGTCCGGGGTGGGTGTGGGGGGGTCCGGCACCGGACTCGTTCACAGCTTTGTTTACTTCCTGGTTGGGCGGGGCTCGGGGTGAAGGCCGTGACCTCGGGGGCCTTTTTCTTTTGTGAGGTTCTTCAGCGGAGGAACCTCCACCACCACAGAGGGAACCACCGTGACCCAGAGCTTCTGTTGCACGTGATCCCAGAACACGCCGGACCGGGGGCTCAGTCCGAGTCCGAGTCCGCGTCCGAGTCAGAACCTTCACCTGGAAGAGGAAACCCAGGGTCAGATATCGTGGAGGAGACGGATCGGTGAAGAAACATCCGGCTCATCGATAACCGATAGAATCATTGATGATCTGGAACGTGATTGGACGAGAGACGGGGCTTGACCTGTCAATCATCCGTCCATTCACGACGACAGATACATTGAATACATTGAAGGAAGGAAGACGGAGAAGGTGGAGAAGCACATGGAGAACCCAGGCAGAAGGAACTCAGGTTCGAGAACACAGAGACTCCACGCCGAGAACCTGGTGGAAAACCAGCTTAGAACCAGAAGAACCCCTGGGATGCCTCTGTGCTGGAACCACTTGTGAGTTCTCCACATCCTGGTGGACCTCAGGTTCTCTGATCTGAGCAGGAACCCCAGAGCCCGCTTGCATACTGGGGTTCTGCAACGAGGACCTCCGCGGTCGGAGGATCCTGCGGAAGTGTGTCGGACGAGAACGAACGTTCCCATCTTCGCGCCCGCAGAACCGACGGCGAGGTTCTGCAGGAAGGCGGTCTTCTGCCCAAACACCACAGACCTTGGCCCTGCTGGCCGGCGGGTTCTGCGCCGGCGCCGGCGCCGTCCTTCAGGAAGTTGGCCAGCTCATTGAAGATGAGATAGAAGTCCAGCGCGAAGGCGATGGTGGCGATGAAGCCGAACACCTGTGGACAGGAAGTGAGGTCAGAGACGGGAGGGGAAGGGACGGCGTGTTCCCGGCGAGGCCACGTTACCCCGGCCGCCTTGGAGGAGGCGCTCGCGTATTTGGACACGGTGATGATGGAGACGATGAAGAAGATGATGGCGGCGGTGACGCATCTCATGAAGTCCTTCAGGAGAAACACAGCATATGATTGTCCAGGACCTTCAGCCAACCAGATCAGGGTATCTACCCCGGGGTACTTTATTTACCCCAGATTTCCTTATTTGTCCCAGTATAGTTCATATACCCAAATTTAATTTATATACCCAAATCTAATTTATATACCCCCTTTTACCTTATTTACCCTGGTGCACTTTCTATACCCCTGTTTACCTTATTTACAACAGTATGCTTTATATACCCCAGTTCACTTTACATACCCCAGTTTGCCTCATTAACCCCGGTGTACTTTATATATCGCAGTTAACTTTATATACCCCAGATTACTTCATTACCCTGGTTTACTTTATATACCTCAGTTTACCTCAGTTTACCTCATTTACCTCGGTGTACTTTAGATACACCAGTTTACTTCTGTACCCTAGTGTGCTTTATATAACCCAGTTTACTTTATCTGCCCCCGTTTACCTCTTTAACCCCGGTGTACTTTAAAAACTGCAGAGGACTTTATATACCCCAGATGATCTTATTACCCCGGGTTACTTGATAGACCCACTTTTACCTTATTTACTTGACCTCACCTTTACCTTGCCTCTTTTACCTTACGTACTTTATGTACCACATTTTACATGACAAACCCCAGTTTACCTCATTTCCCCCCATGTACTTCATAAACCACATTTTATATGCTAAACACAAGTTTACTTCATATATATGTATACATATTATATACCCTATTTTATATGATATAGATGTACCCCATTTTACATCATATACCCCACTGTACTTCATATACCCTAGACCAGAGGTCGGCAACCCGCGGCTCCGAGTGGCTTGGGAAAATAAATGATGAATATTTAATTGAAGTGTATTTCATTTGTGTTCATTCCTTTTTTTAACTTTTAGTTCAAAGTTGGAGGATTATTGTGATCTAGAAATTTAAAATAAAATTATATTTATTATTTTTCGCTGCACTGGCGGAAGCCGGTATACCCGCCAGCCGGTAAAGTCCTGATTTGCAGATGCTGTGCGCAGAAGTTCAGGAGCAGAAGCCCCATAAACCAGGTAAAATAAATATTTATGAAGATATTTTGTAAATATATTTTTTTTTTGTTTACTGACACTGTGATTTTTTCCCGATTTATTTTTGAAATTCAGGTCAAGGCTCCGCTACACGCTCTGAAAGCCCAAAGCTCAAAATGAGTTCATCACATAAATAAAATTTAATTTTCTCTGCAATACTTTGTGAATTTCAGAAGCAACACACAACACACTTGTTTATACAACGTGTAAAGGTAATAAAAAGCAATATATACAGTGGTATCTCTATTTTAGACGTCAGAAAGTAATTGCGGCTCCCAGTGTTTTCTTTTCAAGGAAACCGGGTCCAAATGGCTCTTTGGGTGTTAAGGGTTTCCGACCCCTGGACTAGTTTAACTGATATACACACTTTCACCTTATTTACCCCGGTGTAGTTTATATATCCCATTTTACATTATATACTCCCTGTACTTTATATACCCTCATTTACCTTATTTACCCTAATTTCCCTCATTTACCCCAGTGTGCCTCATTTTCCCCGGTGCACTTTATATACCCCAGTTTAATTTATATACCAATATAATATATATACTCACTTTTACCTTATTGACCCTGGTGTACTTTTTATATCCCTTTTTACATTATTAAGCATGATTTACTTTTTAAACCCTATTTTACTTTTTTATCCTGGTGTAGTTGATATACCCCCGGTTACTCTATACACCCCAGTTTACTTCATATGATAATAAAAATAATCATTTATCTTAGCCAGGAATGAAACCAGGAATGTTCATGTCCAAAAACGGTTGCTCTACCTCCTGCCTCTCCTGCCCCGATTTACCCCAGATCACTTTATACACCAACATTTACCCCCACGTTTAGCACGGTGTACTTTATATACCCAAGATTACTATATATACCCCAGAGCACTTCATATATCCCAGTTTAATTAATTTATTCCCTTTTACTTTATTTATACCTGTGTACTTTATACGCCCCGGTTTACTTTATTTACCCGCTTTTACCGTATTTACCCTGGTGTACTTTATAAGAATAAGAATAAGAATAAGAACAACTTTATTAATCCCGAAGGAAATTGCAGTGCCAGAGTTACAGAAAATATAACAGTAATAAATAATAAAAGAAAGGCAGAATTAGAAATATAATTAGAATTTGGAGAGAAGGTCAGAGAAGCCTTCTCTCCAGAATTAGAATTATATACCCAATTATACATTATGTACCCAAGTTAACATTATATACCCCAGATTACTTTATATATCCCAGTCTACTTTATACAACCCAATTTACCTGATTTACCCCAGTATGCTTTATATACCCTGGTAAACTATCTATACCCCATTTTGCATCGCATACCGCATTTTATATTATATACTCCATATCACCTTATAAACCCCAGTGTACTTCATATACCCCATTTTACATTATATACCCAAGTTTGCCTCATATACCCCAGCTTACTTTATGTACCCTAATTTACCTTATTTACCCCAGTGTACTTTATATAACGCAGTATACTATATGTTACTCATTCTACATGATATGCCCCATTGTACTATATATACCCCATTTTTCCATTTTATACCTAAGTTTATCTTATGTACCCACTTTTACCTTATTTACCCCAGTGTAATTTTTATACTTTATTTTACTTTATATACCCCAGTGTACTTTATAAATACAAGTCCACTTTTTTTTTTTTTACCCATTTTTACCTTATTTACCCTGGTGTTCTTTATAGGACTGTCTCAGAAAATTTGAATATTGTGATAAAGTTCTTTATCTTCTGTAATGCAATTACAAAAACAAAAACGTCATACATTCTGGATTCATTACAAATCAACTGAAATATTGCAAGCCTCTTACTATTCTAATATTGCTGATTATGGCTTACATTTTAAGAGAACTCAAAATATCTCAATCTCAAAATATTAGAATATCATGAAAAAGTCATTTTGCTTTTTTAATTGCATCACAGAAGATAAAGAACTTTATCACAATATCCTAATTTTCTAAGACAGTCCTGTTAATGTAAAATTGGGTATATACAGTACACCAGGGTAAATGAGGTAAACGTGGGTAAATAAAGGGAACTTGGGTATATGAAGTAAAATTAGGTACATAAAATCCATTGGGTTAAATTAGTTAAAAGCTGGTATATAAAGTGCATGAGGGTAAATAAGGTAAAAGGGGGTATATAATGTAAAATGGGGTAAATGATGCAAAAATGGGGTATACATAGTATACCAGGGTATATAAAGTACACTGGAGTAAAATCAGGTAAATTGGGGCATATAAAGTAAACCGGGATATATCAAGTAATCTGGGGTCTATAATGTTAACTTGGGTATATAATGTAAAATTGGGTAAATGATGTAAAATAGTGTATATACAGTAAACTGGAGTAAATAAAGTACTCCGGGGTAAATAAGGTAAAAGTGAGTGAATAGAGTAAACCAGGATGTATAAAATACACTGGGGTGAATGAGGTAAACTGGAGTGTATAAAGTACACTGGGGTAAACAAAGTAAAAGGGTACATATAAATTAAACTGGGATATATGAAGTGCACTGGGGTATATATAGTAATCTTGGGTATATAAAGTACACTTTGGTAAATGAGGTGAACTGGGGTAAATAAACTACACCAGAATAAAAAAGTATTTGAAATTGCATTACAGAAGATAAAGAACTTTACCACAATATTCAAATTTTCTTGGACAGTCTTGTATACCCAAGTTTACATTATATACCCAGGAATTCTTTATATCTCCCAATTTACTTTATACACCCCAATTTACCTTATTTACCCCAGTGTACTTTATATACCCTGGTATACTATATAAACCCCACTTTATATTTTATACCCCATATTACTTTATATACCCCAGTGTACTTCATAGACCCCATTTTACATCATATACCCCAATTAACCTCATTTCCCCCAGTGTACTATATATACCCTAGTATATGATATATATACCCGATTTTACTTCATATACCTCATTTTACATTATATATCCCATTTTACTTTATATACCCCAATTTACCTGATTTACCAAGGTGTACTTTATATACCCTGGTATACTTTGTATTCTCCATTTTGCATCCTATACACCACTTTATATTATATACTCCATATTACCTTATAAACCCCAGTGTGCTTCATATACCCCATTTTGCATTATATACCCAAGTTTACTTTACATACCCTTATATACCCTAGTGTACTTCATATATCCTTTAATACTCTATATACACGATTTTACACCATATACCCCGGTATACTATATGTAACCCATTTTTACATTTTATACCCTATATTACTTTATATAGTCCAAGTGTACCCTACATACCCCAATGTTCTGTATATACCCCTTTTTACCTTATTTATCCTGGTCTACTTTTTAAACTATAATTTACTTTATATCCCCAAGTTTACTCTTTTCTTTTATTCTAGTGTATCTTATATTCCAGTTTACTTTATACTCCAACTTTTGCATTATTTACCCTGTTGTACTTCATATACCACATTTTAAATTACATACCCGAGTTTACTTTATATACCCAAGTGTACTTTCCATACCCCAGTTTACTTTAAACCCACCAGTTTACTTTTGATACCCCCTTTTACCCTATTTAACTCTAGAACACTAACGTTAAAATAAGTGACACCATCACTGACGATGGGTATATTTTACCCAATAGAGTATCCTGGATAAAATACAGTTTTCATCAATTTATAGTTGGGCCGTTGGGAGGGAAACAAACATTCAATTAATAAGATCAGTGAGCAGCCTGAAGCTACACAAAGACCCAGAAGACACAATGGCAACACAATGGAAATCACATGACAACAATCGTGGGTAAAAATCACCCGACGTTAGTGTTCCAAGGTTAACCCAGAGTACTTTATATTCCCCAGTTTATGTAACATATGCCAATTTAATTACTCTGATTAACTTTATATTCCCTATTCTACATTATAAACCCCAGTTTACTTTACATACTCCAGATGACCTAATTATCTTGGTTTAATTTAAATACCCCAATTTTCCTCATTTACCCCGGTGTATCCTATATATCCCAGTGTACGTTATTTATCCTGGTGTACTTTATAAACCCTATTTGATGTAATTTACCCTGGTGTAATTTATAAACCCCAGCTTAGTTTATATACCCCTGTTAACTTCATAAACCCCAGTTAACCCCATTTACCCCAGTGTACTTCATTTACACTAGTTTAATTCATATACCCATTTTAACCTTATTTACCCTGGTGTACTTTATATACCCAATTTTACATTATATAGCCTCTATACTTTATATACCCAAAATTACTATAAATAACCTGGGTGTACTTCATATACCCCAGATTAATTTATATACGTCGTTTTACCTTATTTACCCTGGTGAACTTGATATATTCGATTTTGCTTTATATACCCAAGTGTACTTTATATCCTCCAGTTTACCTAATTTACTCCAGTGTACTTTATATACCCCAGTTTACCTCATTAACCAGGCATATAATATATACCCACATTTACCTATATAATCCAATTTCCCTTATGTACCCCCCTGTACCTTATACAGTATACCCCACCCTAATTTACCGTGGTGTACTTTTTATACCCCAGTTTCCTTTTTCTTATCCTGTTGTGTTTTATACAACCAAGTTTACTTTATGTAGCCAAGTTTACTTATTTTACCCCAGTTCACTATTATATATAAACTTTCACCTTATATAATCTGGTGTACTTTCTATAACTCATTTTAATTCTCTATTCCCCTGTACTTTATATTCACTAATTTGCCTTATTTTCCCCAGTTGACCTCATTCACCCAAGTGTACTTTACATACCCAAGTATAATTTATATACCCCAGTGTACTTTATATATCCCAGTTTAATTAATGTACCCCAATTTACCTTACTTACCCCAGTGTACTTAATATACTCCAGTATACTGTATACATCCCATTATACTATATTTACCCCATTTTACATCATGAACCAAACTGTACTTGATCTACCCCAGTGTATTTTATATTCCCCCTTTTACCTTATTTACCCTGGTGTACTTTTTATGCCCCAATTTACTTCATATACTCCTGTTTACTTTTTATCCTTGTTTAGTTTCTATACCCCAGTTTACCTTCATTTACCCCAGTGTACTTTATGTACCCCAGTTTACTTTTTATACCCACTTTTACCTTATTTACCCTTGTGTACTTCATATACCCCATTTTACATTATATACCCAAGTTATTTTATATACCCCAGTATACTTTGTATGCTCGATTTTAATTTATATACGCCAGTGTACTTTATATACCCCAGTTTACTATATAAGCACCATTTCACATTATATACCCCAGTTTACTTTTTTTTATCCTGGTGTACTTTATATATCCAAGTGTACTTTTTATGCCCCCAGTTTACTTTCTGCACCCCAACTTAGTGTACTTTAAATATCCCAGTTCAAGCAAGTGAGAATGTACGGACAGGCTCTTAGCTGCCACGCTAACGTAAGCGTGCTAAATCCCGTTCATTTTTGCTAGTTAGCAAGCAGAGCTACGAGCGGGTTTTGTCGTGGACGGTCATGCAGAGAGGCTACGAAGGAGACCTCTTCTTCTTCTTCCCTACTTCTTCCCCGCAACAATCAAATTTTTCAAAACCGCCAGACTCCAACCAAGCACTACCCCACTCATCGCACTTAGCGCCCCATCACCCCCCGCAAAAAAAAAGAAAAGTAATGAATGTATGTATGTATATGGTTTTGAGATGGCTATCTGGTAGAGGGGTGACTTCTGAATAACGACTACTGGTACTTTGGATCTTCGGTTATTGAATCGCAATTTTTGGAAGTTGCTTTGGATAAAATGGAATATCGCATGACGAAGACATGGCGCCACACATCACACATCGCTTTAACTCTCAACTCAGACGGTAGAACATGGAGAGAACCCACAGAGGAAGCTCTGGTTCGAGCCGCTCCCTGTTCCTCCGCAGATGTTCCTCACCATCAGCGGCCAGAAGAAGCCCGTGAAGCGCTGGTTGAAGTTGGTGGAGTAGGCCAGCAGCAGGAAGAGGGCGGCCAGGAACTCCACCAGGGGGACGGTAACGAAGGCGGCGGCCGTGGACGCCGCAAAGCACACGAAGGACAGGAAGGACAGAGCCTGGGGGCGGAGTCACACAGCGTCAGCATCGTCCACCTCCTCCTCAAGGTCAACCTTGTGAAATGTCAAGTCAAGACTGTTGGGCAGGTTAGCTAACACACACACACACACACACACACACACACACATTTCATTAGTGATGAAAGACCTGGTTCATAAGTGCCAGACACACCTGGAGACACACAAGATGGTGGAACTACAACTTTAGAACTACAACCTTGAAACAGACGCCTGGGAACTACAACTCTAACTGTGGAACTACAACTCTAGAATGAAGAATAACAACAAACTGTGAAATAAATCACTGTATTGACATAAATATGACTTGGAAACAGTAAATGTCAAATTTATGCTTGTACAAAAAATATAGATAAATAGTGTAGTGAGTCAGAAATGTGGTTTATGGTTTCAGGGGTTAAAGTTTATGTTGATGCTTGTTTTCTGTGTGATTTTGGGGATGCTGGGAATTTTGTGGGTGCAAGGAATTCTGTTTTTTTACCTGGAATTGGGAGAACAGAGGTATTGCAGGCTTGTGTGGCGAGGCTGTGGCCAACAACAACTAATGCTTATTATATACTTTACCATCAACCAGGTGTTTTTCCTGCCTAAAACGCGACAATATGGAAAAGAAGCTCCAATTATACCATTTATATCTAAAATAGGGGAAAAAAAAAACCAAATATATGGAAAACAGATGACATTAACATATATATATATATATGTATATAAAATATCAATTATCACATAATAATAATATTGAATATATTTTATATGTAAAATAAAGAAGTAAACTGACATATAATTCATTTCATTTTTAGAACTGCAATACATAAAATTGCAGAAAAACGGGGGAAAAAATCCAAAAAATGTAATTTAAAAAATAAATAATGTTATTTTGCACAAATACATTCCAAAATGATGTCTGGAATTAAAAAAAGTCAGTGCAGAAGAAAATACAAACGGCCAAAAATAATGTATGTAAAAGAAAACGACTTCAAATCAAGAGAGGAAGTAAAAAAGAGGAATACGACAAGAATACTGCAGTATTACTTCTCCCGAGTATTTGGAAGTACTGCGTTCGCTCGGACGCTCCAACCGGAAGTGGCCTCCGGTTCTGGCGCGGCGCACCGGAAACCCGCGCTTCCACATCCTCGGTCCCGCACGCTCCGCACGACCTCGGCCGAAAGTCACATGACACGGAAGCAAAGCGGGAAGAGCCGTGACGCGCCCACGCCACTCGTGATGGAGGGCATCCGTTAAACGAAAGTTGCCCCGCCGCCAGGGGGCGCCACGGAGCGAGATAATGACGACCGTGTGACGGACACGCAGGAATGACAAACATCTCGGCAACGTCCACGCGCACGGTCGCGGTCCACGCGGCGTGGGCGCGGCGCGGCGTGGCGTCCGTCCCCCTTACCGCCTCGGCGATGAGCAGCGTTCCCCGGCGGGAGGACAAGAACCCGCGGCCGGGCAGCGCCGCCAGCAGGCCGCCGCGCCCCGGACGACCGGAAGACTCCACGTCCCCCATCGGAACGGAGACCAGACGCGGGTAGCGGGTCCGAGGAGGAGGACGAGAAGAAGAAGGAGAAGAAGAAGGAGAAGAAGGAGAAGAGGAGGAGGTGTGGAGCTTCTCCGTGTGGAAACGGAAACAATGACAGTGAGGAAGCAGAGCAACATCTGCTGGCTCCAGATGTGGACCCCACGCCCCCCTCCGGACCCCACGCCCCCCTCCGGACCCCACGCCCCCCCACGGGGCCACGCCCCCCCCCAGGACCCCACGCCCCCCCCCCTCCCCCAGTCAACCAGAAAGGCGCTGAGTAGAGTTTAGTTGTTTTTTTTTATTGAGATGAGAGCCGCCGCGTCCTTCCGGTTCACGCTCGAGCCTCCCGCGCCCGGTTGAGCGTGATGTTTGTGCACAGCGCGTGCATGTGCGCGCACTGCAGCACGACGTACGCGAACCCGAACACCTGCGGGAGAAGAGCGGCGTGAGGACATCTGAGGAGCTTCACGGCGGACAACCTGCCTGGGCGTGCGTGTGCGTGGGTTAAGGATCGTGCACGTTTCCACGCACGGGGGGGAGGGGGGGGGGCGTGGTTCAAGTCTGGGCTCAGATGGTCTGAGGGGGTTCTGGGAGCAGGAGCTCCATCATCTGGGTCCAGGTGGGGTCAGTAGACCTCCACCTCCACCTGGGCTCTGGTATCTGGTGGAGAAGGCTGGAGGTCCTCACCCCTCCCAGCAGCGCCGCCGGGGCCTTGGAGGTGGAGACGGCCACCACGCTCAGGGCCATGAAGAACATCGAGGAGACCGCCGAGTGGAAGAGATCCTGGGGAGGGACGGGAGAACCTGTGAGGAGCTTCGTCCGTGGGGAGGAGGAGAACCCGACGGAGGCGTCACCTACGACGAGGGGCCAGAAGAAGAAGGTCAGCTTCTTGTGGAGCTGGAAGAGGCGGAGCAGCAGCAGCGGCGACGTGACCAGGAGCTCCGTGACGGCGGCCACCTGGTGCGTGGTCATGGAGGCCACGGAGAAGCACACGAAGGCCGTGGAGAGCAACACCTGCAGGGGGAACATCAGCGTCCATCAGCTGCTGCAAGATCCTCCACCGACCCTGAACGCAACACTTCTGCTTCGGCTGAGCTGAGGACCTCCTCCTCCTCCTCCTCCTCGGCGTCGGCCAGCAAACCTTCTAGAACCTTCCAGGGAAGTGAAGCTTCCCCTTTGGGCCCCGAAGGGGAGGAGCCTCACCATCTGGGCCACCTTCAGAGCCCCCATCCTGGTCCTGAAGAAGCCCACGTCAACCTCCATGGACGCTCCTCCGATGGTCCGCCGCAGTTTGCAGAAGAGAAACGTCTGTTTCCTCCTCGGAGACGCTTCCTTCAGCTGGCAGGAAGTGACGAGGAGGAGGAGGCGGGGCTTCTTCTCAGGCCGAGTGTCTCCAACCAGAAGATCTAGATGTTTGATGCACGGTTTCTGCTAAACAGATGAGAGCCATCAGCTGGCAGAAGCCGAGTCTCACCGGGACGGACCGGGTGATGTCAGAAGATCATCTGACCTCCTGTCTCTCAGTCACAGCTCCGAGAACGGAGATACTTGAGAACATCTCGCGCCGATCTTCTGGAAGCACAGATATCGAGCGGCACCCACCTCGGTGCGACACACACCAGTTTGGATTCTGGCGATGGAGATCCTCAGAAGACCCAACGCTCAGCCGTCCATCAGACCTTCGGCGCTCGAAACACACCTCAACCGGAGTTGAAACTCAGATGTTCAGGACTCCTGAGGTGCCTCGAGGAGGTCCACCTTCTTCTGGACAGGAGGAACCATAACCACCTCAGGAGGCCTTTCTGTGCAGAGGCTCCTCAGGGTTCTCCAGGTTCCTCCCACACTCCATGAGGTTCGGCGGAGACCTACGTGGTCCAGCCGTGTGGATGAGAGGGTGAAGTGTGTGTGTGTGTGTGTGTGTGTGTGAGATGTTTGAAGGCCGACCATCCTGGTGAAGCCCCGCCCCCTTGTGACGGAGGCTGAGTGAGTGAAGCATGAAGACATGAAGCTGCCTGGAGTCCAGATGTCCGAGTCGCACGTTTATTTCACCCTTTCACAAGCGGAACCCCGAGTCCGAAGGAACGGGGCGCCACCAAGATGGCGGACGCTTGGTTCCACCTCCTGGACGGCGGCGACCCTCTGGTCCACGGAGGAGCTTCTCCCCGCCAGCGGAGGCTCCGGACCAGGAGTCACAGCCCACAGACACTTCGTCGCTGATGGAGTCTGGAAAGGCTTCTCCTGCGGGGGTCCAGGGGGTCCAGGGGGTCCAGGGGGTCCAGGGGGTCCAGGGGGTTCAGGGGGGTCTGACCTGCGACCCCGTCAGTGAGGCCAGTCGCACTTCCAGGGCTCCGACGGCGGCACCTGAAGGCACTTTCCCAGCTTCTCGCATCCAGCTGGGGCCCAGTTCTGCAAGAGAGGGAGATACGCTGAGGAGATACGCTGAGGAGATACGCTGAGGAGATACGCTGAGGAGATACGCTGAGGAGATACGCTGAGGACCAGGACCTGCGGGTCCAACTCCTCTGGAGCAGCAGAGACAAGCAGATCTGGAGTCTGAACGGGACTTCAATGGCATCGCTACCATTTCTTTGTGTGAATATTGGATATAGTAAATATTATATATATATATGATACATAGATTCTTTTAAAGTGAAATAAATAAATTTTATACACTTGACTGCTCTAGATACATTACTTTAAGTTCTTTATATATAGATACTGTATATATGAGTACATTTAAACATTACATATACATACATTTGAATGTTTTTTTACATATCCATTAAAATTATATACATTAATAAAAATGTGACATATATATATATTTAAGCGTTTTATATAAATGTACATTTAAATATTATATACTGTATTTATGCAATTAAATGTTAATCATAATATTTAATTGCAACAATTAATCATAAATCCTTTCAAGTGTTTATATTTCAGTATATATATATATATATATATATATATACACATATAAAAATATGAAAGTCTTAATTATTTATAAATTCCTTTAGAAAATATACAAATACATGTAAATGTAATACTCATACGTTACTGAAATGAATTATATTTATATTGATTTACATATATATAAAAACATACATATATATATCATTTAAAGTCATAAATAAATTCAATGAATAAGCTTTAAACGTTATATTAAAATTAATTTAGATGTTCTCTATAAATCCACTGGGATGTTTTATATCTGTATAAATCCATTCAAATATTTTAGACATATAAATACAAAATTTATAAATAAATTAGTTCAAAGATTTAATACAGCGAATTAAATATTAAATATTAATGACTGTAAATATTATGTATTTATTTGTACATTTTCTAAAAAAACTATTGTCAGTATCTTTCAGCTACGGTAATTTCCGGACTATAGGGCGCGCCTCAGTATAAGCCGCTAGCCGATGTCCATCTCGGCTTCCTCCTGCACTAAAACCGTTAAAGTCGTTTTCTTCGGTGTCGGAGTTGAACGGACTCAAGAGTTTCCCGCTCATTTCATCGCTCCGATGTGACGAGGATAAACGTTTTAGCGGCGTGAAGCTCGTTAGCTCCCCCACCCAAAAAAGTCCAAATATTAGCCGCATCTTTGTTTACGTGAAAAAAGTCCCGGCTTCTCGTCCGGAAGTTTCGGTACATTAAGACCGTTACAGATGACGTCTTTCTGAAGCGTTCAGAACCCCAGCCGCCTCTGCGCCGCTCGGCCACAGGGGGGCAGCGTTGCGCCGCAGACGAACAGCGTCCCCTCCTATCGCTCAATAACCCGGAAGACTCGGATCGGATCGATCGGTGACTTCTCCCTCTGAGCGGCGATGCGTTCAGGTGCGGGCGGGGGTTCCGGACCCACGGACGGAGAACTAAGGTTCTCCGCTCTCTCGGGGTGATCGACGGGTACCGGATCGATTCCGGTGGCCGCCGGTCCGAGGGGGTTCGGAGGCTCGGACCGGAGGCTCGGACCCGGAGGCCCCGCCGCCCTCGGAGCTGAGCGAGATGTTCCTCCAGGGAAGCGAAAGGGGAATCTCACCATGACGGCGGCGTCGCACATGTTGAGCTGCGGGGCGGCGGGCAGAAGCGACTCCTGGTGGATCTTCACCACGGCGGAGATGCTGCTCAGGGCGGCCTGGTACTCCTGGCTCAGAACACTGCACACAATCAATCAATCAATCAATTAATCAATCAATCAGGAAGGCTGTGACCCCCCCCACCACTCAATTACTACTGCAGCTGCACCTCTGAGCAGGAGCACATCCAGTGTCCAGTGTGTGTGTGTGTGTGTGTGTGTGTGTGTGAGACACTGGGGCTTCAAAGGAACGCCCTCAGTAGGACCTGTAGGGTTAATGGGCTGTGTGTGCATGCGTGTGTGTGTGTGTGTGTGTGTGTGTAACACGGGTAGATACCCCCCCCCCCCCCGTAGCACCTGTACCCGCCCCCCATCCTGTCCACGCCGCGAGCCGGGCTCTCTGATTGGCCCCCGGGGACCATGTGCATGTGTGCGAGGTGAAGTGTCAATTAGAGTAATAACCCCGGGCCCTGTCCGGCTCACACACACACACACACACACTCCTCCACACACACACTCCTCCGCCCCCCCGGATCTCCCACAGGGCAGTGAGGTTTCCTCCATCAGCCGGCAGCTGCTCCTTCCCTTCCCCCTCCCCTGCACAATTACTGGCTGCTAATGCACCTCCACCTCCTCCTGAACCCCACTCTCCACCCTCTCCACCCTCCACCTCCACGGTTCTGCACCCCCTCCCTCCCCGCCCCCCTCCAACCTTGTCATTTGTTTACGGCGGCGGCGCAAACAAACAGCGGCGGCGGCGTCAGCAGGGCTCATTATCACCAGCAGCAAACCTCCGCCCACCGGTGGAGGAAGGATCTGGAATAATAAGCAGCCTGTATGCAAATCAGGGCTTTTGATTTATAATTTATGGCACCCCTGGGGGGTCGGGGGTGGGGGGGCACTGCTCAGGTGTGTCACCGCACTGATTACTGATTCATAACACTATTTCTGGAACACACACACACACACACACACACAAGCAGTGGGTGGCAGACGGTGGGAGAATTGAGGAGACAATCAACTGCATCTGCCCCCCCTTCTTGCCACCAGCTTCTCCACCCACTGTGGAAGTGGAGCATCTCACCCAGGACTGGTGATTGGGTGGAGGTGGAGGTGGAGGTGGACCTGCTGCCTACAACCCCAGACAGGAAGACCGCCAGCCCCGCCCCGGGAAACAGGAAGTGACCTCAAGGTTCGCACGTGCTACAGCGAGCCGGTTAGCCATTACTGTTTACATGTGTGTGACAGTGAGTGTGTATGAGTGTGTGTGTGTGTGTGTTTGTGTGACAGCAGTGAAGGCATGTGTGCAGACGGGCTTTACATCATCTTAAGTGGCTCTTTAGGTCCAGGCAGAGATTGATGATGGTCCAGCTGGGGGGTTTAGCCAGAGGGAGAGAGGTGGAGATGCTCAGTTTTAATAGAAGTTTGAAGGAAGAACCAGGTGATGGAGGAGAAGCCTGTGTGTGTGTGTGTGTGTGTGTGTGTGTGTGTGTGTGTGTGTGTGTGTGTGTGTGTGTGTGTGTGTGTGTGTGTGTGTGTGTGTGCCCTGCGCTCACACCCATGTCTGCAGACTGATTGTATCTTTGTCTCGTTTTCCTCCTCCGAGTGAGGAGTCATTGAGAAACAACATGAATGTTTTATCAGCCAATCAGAAGGGGTGTTGGGGGGAGGTGGTGTTTGGGGGCGGAGCTCTGACATCACGCAGGTCAGGTGACGCCGCCAGCACGGATCGCAGATAGCGATCTTTAAGGAGCTGTTTACAGTCACAAAGACCAGGGTGGAATCGGACACACTGCGCTCCAGAAGATCGATCCAGCATTGATCCATCCCTCCATCTCCTCCACCTCCTCCATCCCTCCATCCCTCCACCTCCTCCACCTCCTCCATCCCTCCATCCCTCCATCCCTCCATCCCTCCATCTCCTCCACCTCCTCTGCACTGACCTGAGGGGGAACTTCTCCCCAGGGTCTCGTCCCAGATGGAAGATGAGCGGCTGCATGGCGTGCTCGGTCTGCTCGTGGGTGGTGACCCCCTGCACCTCCTGCCCCGGGCAGAAGTTCACGCCCTGCAGAGACAGAAGACACCCCTGAAGACGCCTGGCCGGGATCCACGTGCAGAACCAGCGTCGCTCCGCGTCACCACTTTGCAGAACCTTCCAGAACAACTTGGAGATCCGGAGGAGAGTCCGCCTGAACCCAAAACACTCAGGCGCTCTTTATCTGGGCACGGTGAGGGGGCGGAGCCAATTGGTACGGCTTCTGGCCGGGGGGCGGAGCTTAATCCGGACGGGTCGGCCGTCAATCACAGAAACACCCGAACGTTCGGCTTCTCAGTCCCTCCCGTGGACGAGCTTAGAGTCTCCAGTCAGCTGATGCTGGAGGAACGTGGAGAACACGGAGAACATGGAGGACCAGCAGAAAAGCACACGTATGGATATATTGATCGGCCTCCTTGTTGCCATGACGCTTGAAGCCTGTCCTCTTCTTGGTTCCCGTGAGGACCTATGGAGGAGCAGGTCCTCAGCAGGTCCAGGCTCTGCTCCCTGAGGACCAACAAGGAGTGTATCATTGATTTTACAGACTCAGGAAAACCAGTTGTAGGCGGAGTCTTACTCTCCTGCCCCTCCTCCTGGGCAGCACCACGCCGCCGCCGCCGCCGGCATATGTAACGTGTTGAAGTCCAGGAGAAAGAACAGCTCCAGAAGCGAGGCAAGATCCTGCATCTAATCTGTGTGAGAATCCTGGGGGACCCCCGTGACCCCCGTGACCCCCTGATCCCCTGGATTACTCAGCAATCCATAGCGACGGCGTTCTGGGTCCAGCTGTGCTCTGGAGCATTAACTCCGCCCCCAGAGGGCGCCGGGCCGCCATTGGACCGTGAAATTTCTCATTTTCCTCCTGGCTGAGTGTGTGTGTGTGGGGGGGGGGTTCCCATCTCTGCCCCCCCAGAAGACCAACATCTGCCCTGCTTGTTTTCCTCACAGCTCACACCAACCTTGTCCAAGGTTCTGGGATGGATGGAGATGGAGGAGGTCTGGACCAGGTCTCTGCAGCAGCCCGTCACTTCATCATGAAGGCATCATGGAGTCACACACACTTCACACACAGTCACACACACACTTCGCGACACAGTGTCACACACTCTTCGCGACACGTCGTCACACACACTTCACTACTTGGAGTCACACACACTTCGCGACAGTGTCAAACACTTCTCGACACAGAGTCACACACACTTCACGACGCAGAGTCGCACACACTTCATGGCCACTCATGCATGCACAGGTGCACCACGTGCGCTTGTGCACGTGCGATCGACCGGCGGCCCGTGGGCAATCAGCCGCCATCATCGGTGCGGTTCCACTCGGGCTCACGGCAGGAGATAAAGGAGCCGCCATCGATCGGCGGCCCTGAAGGACGGGGCCGTTTAAGCGGGCGATGGGGCAGAAAACAAACGGGGGGCAGGAGGGGGTTCAGGACGGGCGGGGCGGGGGGGTGTGTGTCTTCACCATCAGATTGTGACTGATTGCCATGGCGGCGAAGAAGACGTAAGCGGCGGCGAGGGGGGGGGCGGCGCAGACACGTCGGCGAGATGATGGACGACTGGAGCTCATTAATTTGGGGGGCCTTCATTAATATTCATTAGGCACTGATGTTCACAGCAGTCAACTGATGAGCACCTTCTTCACCGAGTGTGTGTGTGTGTGTGTGTGTGTGTGTGTGTGGGCCCGACCTGCTCAAACTCGTCCATGGAGTTGCTCCAGGTCCAGTAGTGGGCCTTGAAGGGGCCGAGACGGACCGCCATCAGCTGGTTCCCCCGGTAGAAGAAGATGGGCCTGCCGGGACAGTCGGGGGCTCAAATCCGGGTCCGGGTTCAGGTCTGGTGGGCCGGAGGCCGGGCTCACCTGCTGACGGGCGGCCGGGTCCGGTTCAGCAGCAGCGGCGTCAGGTCCAGGCCGTCCAGGAAGCGGTCGTCGGGGGGGGGGATCCCGGCCAGACCCAGGCTGGTGCTGAACAGGTCCATGACGCTGGCCAGCTGGAAGCTCACCTGGAGACCAGGAGCAGGGAGAAGGTCTGAGGAGTGACATCATCTCCATCGGGGAACGTTCCGGAGGTGCGGCACCTACAGGAGACCTGACGGGACCCCGACCTTCCACCCGAACCTCCTCGGGGGACGCCTGAGACGTCCTGCGTTGCCACGGCGACAGCAGAGCGTGAGCCCCGATTGGTCACCTGACCGGACGAGACCCAAGGATCTCGACCCGGTGCCGAGCCTCCATGACAGCGAGCATGGTGACAGTGTGTGTGTGTGCGTGTGTGTGTGTGTGTGTGTGTGTGCACGTGGAGAGGAGCTGCATTTCTGCACTCGGTCTAATCTCTGCTCGCAGGTTTTCTGGATAAAGACCCTGAAATGCCTCTCGCTCTAAATTAGCTTTTTTTTTTTTTTTTTTTGAGGGGGGGAACGGAAATAAAAAGGGGGGAGAGCGAAGGCGGCGAGGAGGAGCCGAGCCGGGGAGGACGGGGCCGGGCAGGGAGGCGAGCCGGCGCTTTATCTCGGCCTCCCAGTCCCCGAGAAAAGCTTTATTTTATTTATAAACTTTGAACTATTTTCAGATAAAGTGCCATTTTTTCCCTGTCATCCTTGATCTTCCCTTCCATTCTCTCCTGGGGGGGGCAGGCGGGGGTGCGGCATCAGATAGTGCTATCAGGACTCTGCAGCTGCGCCACACACACACACACACACACACACACACACACACACACACACACACACACACACACACTGAAATGAATTCCCTTCTCCTGCATCCTCGGAACGGACGGAGCAACACATTCCTCCGATCTGGAGGTGCGTGCACGTGCACGTGCTAACCAGATTTACTCCTCCTCACTCTTCTGTTTCCATCCAGCCACATACACACACACACACACACACACACATACACACACACACACACACACACACACTCCCTGGCTGAGCTCTTCATTGGCTCCGTCTCTTCTCCATCCAGACTCTTCCTTCTCTTTTTCTCTTTCTTTTATTTGCCCTCCTTGTTGCCTCCACCTACAGTTGCCCCCCCTGTTAGTGCTGATGCTGGTCACCTGCATGCCTGATAAAGCACCACAAAAAGCCCCCCCTGCCCCCCATCCTCCTGCCCCCCCCAGGGGCAATGCAAAGCTTCTCCTGCCCCCTCTCAGGTTTTCCCATGCTGACGTTTCTAAGCTGCAAAAAAGGAAGTGGAGTAAATCTGTGCTTTTCCTGCACTGATCTCCAACTGAAGGCTTCACGAGTGGGGGGTCTGGATGTGTGTGTGTGTGGGCGGGGGGGTGGGGGTGGGGGGGTCCTCCACGTGCAGAGAGCGTGCACGTCTGCGGAGGCATGTGAGGTCGCCGCCAAGCTCCGTGCACGCAGAAATAGGCCGGACCGTTCTGATGTGTCACAGGTGCAGGGGGTGGAGGGGTGGTTCCATCCTCCTGGCGGCGCCGGCGTCTTAACCACCCCTTTACCGCCCCCCTGCCCCCCCAACACCCCCCTCACACCCCCCTGCACCCCCTCCTTCACATCTTCCTCGCCCCCCCGCTCCTTTATCCCGAGCGCCTGGCGTATTCAGATACTGCGTCCTCATTACAGCTCAATCCGACCTCAGCAAACACACAAACAGATTAGCTGCTTAAGACGCTCCCAATCCCCGGCTCCCTCGCCGCTCCGCCGCGCTATCAGACCCCAGCACACCCCCGGAGACGGGCCGGGGGCCGCGGGGGCCGCGGGGGGGCCGGGGTGGGGGGGCCGGGGGCCCGGCCTCCGCTCGATCCCCCGCTAAATCCCTCCGCATCGCAGCCCCGTGTCACAGCTGCCCCTAATACAATTAAAAGTCATTTGCAGAACGCACAGGCTTAGAGCATGAAGGCCTGGGTGGGAGGGGGGCCAGTGTGTGTGTGTGTGTGTGTGTGTGTGTGTGTGTGAGGAGGGGGGGGCTCATTCTGGCTAAAAATATATAAAAAAAAATGTGTTAAGAAACATCCAAATTTTAACCGGTGATTTATGAGTCGGTGGACTCAAGACTTTGTGTGTGTGTGTGTGTGTGTGTGTGTGTGTGTGTGTGTGTGTGTGTGGTTGTGTGTGTGTGTGTGTGTGTGTGTGTGTGTGTGTGTGTGGTTATGTGTGTGTGTGTGGGTGAGGGTCACATAGAGGGCCAAACCCCCCCCCCACTTGAATAGAGGATTAGCCAATCAATGATTCATTAACACTCAGCATGAATTACAAGGTGGAGGTCATGGAGAAGATGGAGGTGGAGAAGGTAGAGGAGATGGAGGTGGAGAAGGTGGAGGTCTGCATGACCAGTGAGAGCCTCACCGTCCCCTCGATGATGTGTCCGGGCCACCAGGCGATGGCGGGCTCCCTCATGCCGCCCTCGAAGGTGGTCTCCTTCCCGCAGAGGAAGGGCCCGTTGCTGCCACCTGAGGAGGAGGAAAGGGGGAGCAGAAGGTCAGGGACCAATCAGATGGCGGCGTGAGGAGGCGGAGCGGCGGCGTCTCACCCTGGTGGGGGCCGGACATGAGGGCGGCTCCGTTGTCGGAGGTGAAGAAGACGAAGGTGTTGTTGTGGACGGCCAGCGCCCGCAGCCTCGCCAGGATCCGCCCCACGGCGTCGTCCAGCTCCATCACCGCGTCTCCGTAGCTGTGATCGGACAGAAGGTCAGGCGCCGACAGGCTCCGCCCCCCCGCCGCACACCTACCGGCCTCGCTGGCTCCGCCCCAGGAAACCTCTGGAGGCGTAGACGGGGGCGTGGGTGGCGTCCGGCGCCCAGTACAGGAAGAACGGCTGCCGGGCCCGGACCTGCCTGGAGATGAAGTCCAGGCCCTCCTGGGGGCGGAGCTTCAGGTCAGTCACTGCTGCCCAAAACAAAGATGGCGGCTCCCACGCCGAAGGACACATCTACTCACCTGAAGGTAGATCTGCGTCAGGTTGGACTCTCCTGTCGTTCTGTCGATCTTAAACTCCTCATAGAACCTGGAGAAGCAGTCAGGTGACATGAAGGAGTGAGAAGATTGTTTATCTGCATCGCTTCTCCCGCACACAGTGGGCGGAGCCTATCACAGCCGTCACAAGGATCAGAGGCGGGGCTTAACCTGGACAAGACAGCTGTCAATCAAACCATCCGCCTTCTCATTCACACTTAGGGAGACAATTCAGTCCTCAATGAACCTGCTGCCTTTTGGATGTGGGCGGGGGGGTGGAGAGCCTGGAGAACCCAGGCAGGAGAACATGGAGAGGAAACAGGTTAGAGAACATGGAAAGAGGCTGGGCAGGGTAACATGGAGAGAACACACATCAAGAGGAACTTGGTCAGAAACTATGTAGGAGAACATTGAGAGAACCTTGTCAGGAGAGAACACATATAGAGAAGAACCCAGGCAGGAGAACATGCAGAGAACCCACAGGGAGAACCTTGGCAGGAGGACCTGAACCACTCATGAGGGTCAGACTGATGCCCACCCTAACACCCACTCCTTCCAACATCCTGAGGAGAAGATGAGAGGATGCAGAGGAGATGCTGAGAAGATGCAGAGGGCGTGGAGAAGCAGCAGCCTATCTCACACGCTTCACTTCCTCCAGGTGTTGGCGCGCAAAGCGAACGCAACCTGTCATCTCAGGAGGGCCGTGTGGCGTTCTGTTTGGATACACACGTGTGTGTGTGTGTGTGTGTGTGTGTATGTGTGTGTGTGTGTGTGTGTGCGTGTGTGTGTGTGTGTGTGTGTGTCCACGCACCAGGCACGCTGCACTGATTAAATTCATGGCTAAGCGGAAAAACACGAGCGTCTGCCGCTTCCAGTGACCCTGAATACACATATGGCTGTTTGAGAGAAAACAAATGGGCGTAAAATGGAAAACAGGAGCACAGCTGGTACCGAGATGGACCGGTTTTGTGTGTGTGTGTGTGTGTGTGTGTGTGTGTGTGTGTGTGTGAGGTCAGACACACGGCTCCTCTGAGCCGTCAGGACCGGTGGCTCACCTGCCGACCATCTCAGAGTTGTTGTAGACGGGGATGTTGGGCCTGCTGCTGCTGTTGTAGGGCCCGAAGTGGCAGTTTGGTGCCCCGAACCACTCGTGGAAGCCGTGCTGCAGGGGGAGGTACTTCGGCCGGTGGCCCAGGTGCCTGTCGGGACAGGTTCATCACAGGTTGTCAAGTCGAAAGCGGTGACTGAGCCGCCTGGAATGGACGCGCATTCGACTTCCGAGGGAATCGGCTGAGGGGTTCTCTGAGCTCCGCGCCGTGGCTCGGTGGTTGTTTATCTTTGTGATCTGAGTTAGCGTTGGCGAGGCGAGCCTCTGACGGCCACGTGGACGCCTCTGTCCATGACGACCTGTTTAAAGATAGTGGGTCGCGCTACAGCCGCGAGCGAGCCCATAGAACATCATGGAAAACCCCGAGCGAGGTGTGTGTGTGGTGGAATCGTTGGGAAGTTGTTGTGGGTGAGATACGGAGGCAGGAGAAGGCGGGAAATGTTTGCGGGGATTGGGTGCGGCGGACGGCGGGAACGTGGACGGACGAGGCGTTCATAGCCGGTCGGGGACGGTTTGATGGTTTTAGAAAGAGGAGCGGCTTCACTCCGTCCATACATGGAGTTCAAAGTTACCATTAGCATAGCATTGTAGCATTAAGGGTGGAGCCAGGAAGTTCAGTCAATGATAGAGAACCAAATGAAAAACTCCACCAATCTCTTCCACCATCTTCATCCCATCTTGTAGGTAGGCACTCACAGTTTCGCCATCTATTGTTATGTTTTTATACATTATTTGTTATTGATAAAGTACATTCTTGTTATTTAGAACACTTAACAAAACTGATAAATTTGATAAACGAGCTAACTGAGCTACTAGCTCACTTATGGGACGGATTCAAGCTCAGAGTCCAGGTTCCGCTGCATTTCCCTTTTTTCCATGATTGGATTCAGACTGAGCCCGAGTTTGGATTACGATCTGAAGCAGGTTTTCTTTCAGCATCTCAAATAATCATCTATTGATTACGCTTAAATCACACATGCAATTTGCGCAGTGGCCACCAGGGGCCTCGTGAGCCTCTGAGAGAACCTTCCGCCTGCTGAACAGAAACGCATTGTTTGCGATTTTTGGAGTCTGGAGGGGATTTTGTGGGTGTAAAGTTGTTCATCTTAATGGAATCGATTCATTCAAGCATAAAAATGTGATGTAAAATGACTCTTTCTTGGTTTTCTGGCCCCAAACTGAACTTCACCTCCAGGATCTTTTCATTATATTTCTTATTCTTCCTTCTTTCTACTTTATCTATTACTGTTATGTTTTTGTACTTGAAACTCTGGCACAACAATTTCCTTCAGGATTAATAAAGTTGTTCTCATCTCTCATTTCATCTCATCTCATCTCATCTGTAGACATAAGATGGGTAGTTTTGCATCATCCTGACAGAGATATAGAATAGGATACAAATAAATAACCAGCCCTTTTTCCGGGAGGGTTGAAGACCGAGATCTGCTTGAGTTTGTGCAGCTGAACGGCCAATCACAGGCCCCGATCACTTTACAAATAAATCACAACAAAACACTTCCCACGTCATCACGGAGGAGAACGGCCTCACCTCCCCAGGGCTAAGGAGAAGAACCTCACCACTTGCCGACCAGCTTGCTGACGTAGCCCTTCTTCTGCAGCATCTGCGGCAGCAGGATCTCGTCGGCGGGGATCCCTCCCACGATCTCCTGAGGCGTGTACGCTGGGAAAAGGTCGACAGTCGCTGAGCAGCAGTTTCCCCGTTTGCCCCCCCGGGGCCGTTGTCAGATCGCGGCGGAGCGGCGTTACCGTTCCTGGCGTGGCCGTTGGTGGTGTAGAAGCCGTTTCGCACCGGCAGCCTCCCGGTCAGCAGGGCGGCTCTGGCTGTGACAGCAGGACATAAGGACAACATGCTTATCAACATGGCAGCAGGTCACATGACCTCCTGCTGGGACCCCCTGGATACATGGAGAGCAGCCGGTTCGGCCGTTATGACGACAGAAGGAAGGGCCCGGGCAGGGGTCGGAGGTCAGCCCCGGACGGGACACTGGGGTTGGCTTACTGACATGGGGAGCAGAGTGGGTTGGCGGTGTAGAAGTTGGTGAGCAGCATGCCCTGCGCCGCCATGGCGTCCAGGTTGGGGGTCTCTTTGGAGGGCTGGCCCAGGACCCCCAGGTCCCCCCAGCCCATCTGCAGACAGAAACGGCCAGACCTGATTCAAACACAACTTCCTGGAGCTGGGAGGTTGTGTTTCAAGTTCCTCTCTAGCGGGGGAAGAGCCACTCACGTCGTCCATGAGCATGATGATGATGTTCGGGGGTGAATCCGCCGCTGCCGCCCCGGTCCAGGAACAGCAGATGACGGCGAAAAGCAAAGTCCGGGTTCGGGTCCGGACGGCCATCGTCTCCGCGGTCACAGGAGCCCCAACAACCAGGAAGCGCGGTTGTTTTTTGCTTTCAGCGCCGCGACTGCGCAAACTCACCGGAACCGCCGAGTCGCCGAGCTATTCCGGATCTCAAGAGGCAAAAGACTCAAAGTTTGGCTGTCGTTTATTCTCTCCTAAATATGCAGCACTACTGCTGACGTCACACCATGTTTGCGGAAGTGTTTGCGAAATTGTTTGAATTGTGGTGCCTTCCAGTACACTTCCGTATTTTTTAACTAATTAAATGATAACTCCAACATTGGTTACGAATAATGCTAAAAATGTAATTATAGTGTAAATATGAATCATAAACCATCAAGCCAGAAGGAAGAAATATATAAAAATATCCAAAAATAATTATTTTGAATTACGGGCATTTTGAATTACGGGCGTCGCCGAAACTGATCCGGGCCAGTTCTCCTACAGTCCGTGAACGCAGCATCAGGTCATGTGATCCATGGAGGAAGGCAGCTAACATGGCGGTGTGCATAGCCGTTATTGCAAAAGAGGTAATGTCAGTGCCGTTTGCTCACATCTTAACGTCTTATCTGCATTTATAAAAAGGCAAACATCTTAAATGATCACAATATTTCCAACAAACGAGACTTTTTAAAATATAAATCGGGGTCTAGCGAGTTGATACACCGGTTAGCTTACGACGCTAACATAAACATTAGCATCGTTAGCCGGTGTCAGATCCTCCGGTGTGTGTGTGTGTGTGTGTGTGTCTCTCCCGGAGGTCCTGTCTGCCTCCCCGGCGTGCAAACGCCGTTATTGACTTCTGTTACTGACCAGGCGTCTTGTTGTCCGTGCTGTGTCCCGTCAGAACTACCCGCTGTACATCCGCAGCGTGCCCACCCAGAATGAGCTGAAATTCCACTACACGGTGCACACCTCCCTGGACGTGGTGGAGGAGAAGATCTCCGCCGTGGGGAAGTCCATGACAGACCAGAGGGAGCTGTACCTGGGCCTGCTCTACCCCACGGAGGACTACAAGGTGTATCCTTACCTCCGGGGTTTGCTCAGTGCTGTTTAAAAGACACATTTCCAGTCGATCCAGACGCAAATAGACGAGCCTTATGTCCTGGCGTGGTCGGTAGCAACACCTTCTGCCAGAGGAGCATTCTTGACCTACTCGTCAGGTACGGGTACGTCACCAACTCCAAGGTGAAGTTCGTCATTGTCGTGGACTCGTCCAACACATCACTACGGGACAATGAGATAAGGAGTGTAAGTCTGATCGTGCGTGTGTCCTCGGGGTTCTATCACTGGAATCAGAACCTGGGCAGATGGTGCCTGCAGAAGCTGCAGTGCACGGTGGCAAACATGAGCTTTGGGTCTCCGATCTCAAAACCGTGACTCTGACCGTCCTCCTTGAGCCCAGGCAGCAGGTCTGCTGGAGCAGGCCCACTTTACGGATTACATTTATAACCATCCTCTCATCCATTTTTTCCACATTACTTTTCCTCCCCAGATGTTCAGAAAACTGCACAACTCCTTCACAGACGTCATGTGCAACCCTTTCCACAACCCTGGAGACCCCATCCAGTCCAAGTAGGTGACCGGCCCACTCCGCGAGTGACGAGGAGCTTGTTTTCCATGTTCCGCAATCTCAAAACTCAACTCACTTTGACTGACGCCCCTCTCTCTCCAGGGCATTTGACGGCATCGTGACCGGAATGATGGTCCAGACCGGCTGACGCCCCCCCGGCCTCCCCCTGTACAGAATCTGTTTGTCCTTGTTCGTGTAAAATGCTTCAATAAAATTGTCGCAAGTCACATAAAAATGGAACATCGGATCAATTTATTTTATTCATTCACGTACATAGCAAATAACTTACATGGGGGTGGGGGGTAAACACGGCAGGCAGAAACACAAGACGGTTGCATTATTTTGTAAAAAGGGTTAAGATGAAGCTGCAGAACAGTTGGATTGTCCCATGCGTTCTCCCCCCCCTCGGAGGACCGAAGCAGGGGTGCAGCCTGTGAGTCCATTTGCTCGGCTCAGCGTCGCCGGGGGAACGAGCCGGACCGGCTTCAAATCGCGCGTGGGGATGGCGGGGGGCGGGGGCGAAGCGGCGGGCGGCGCTAGCGCTGCTGGGGGTAGTTCTGTCCGCTCAAGCCTGCCCCCAGCTCCTCCGACGGCGGGGTGATAAGAAGAAGACACGGGTAGCGTTTTGGCACCTGTTCGTGGTAATCCACCTGCCCCCACGGTCTCTTCCCCACTGAGGCGCCTCCGTAGTAAGGGTGGGGGGTTTGGTGCTGGGGCCTCGTCGACTGGTACCGGAACCGGCCCCGGGAGCCGTTCTGGCCCCGGGGAGGACGGAAACCCCGTCCTCTGCCCCGGCAGTGCCCGCCTCGGTGGCCCCCCCTGTCTGTGGTGCTGATGCCCGGCATGTTGGTCCTCTTGGGAAGCACCTGAGGGGCAAACCCAGGACAGAGGGGGTGAAATAAACCATCACACACACTTTAGATTCTGGGTTAGGGTTAAAGCCCATGACTAATGGCAGTTGGTGTGAAATTAGCGTGGTCTTGTTTATATACGCGGGACACTAACATGTTAGCCTCGAGGCTGCATCTTTCATCAACATTGTCTTAAAGGAGTGCACACACACATACGCTTATTTATAGGAGTTTAATGTGTTGAATTTCATGTTTCACATTGGTGGTGTGAAACTAGCGGCCTTGTTTTCATGCACAGGATACTAATCTACAAATTGTTAAGACAATTTATATTTCCTTGTATTTCTTATTCTTCCTCCTTCCTACTATTATCTATTACTGTTATGTTTTTGCTTGAAACTCTGGCACAACAATTTCCTTCGGGATAAATAAAGTTTTTCTCATTCTCTCATTCTCATTCAAAACATTAGCTACCAGGCTACAGCTTTCCACAACAGAATCTAATAAGAGCTCTAACTCACACACACACACGTGTAACATGTTAAATTCCATGATTCATGTCAGTGGGTGCGAAATTAGCGAAGTCTTGTTTACATGCACAGGCTGCTATCAAACTGCTAACACGTTAGCTACCAAGCTGCAGCTTCCATCAAGTCTCTCATAGGAACACACACTGATGCCATCAGTGAACATGAACCCTGCAGTTACAGGCGCCTCTGAAGCAACAAGCCTGCACGTTAGGTCATGCGTTCAGCCCGAGCCTTTAAAAATAAGCCGTGTGTTTATGTAAATAACCACCTGAAATGTGTTATTATTTTAGGTAAATTGTTTGATTGTGTTTTCCGAATTTGATATTTTATTTTGGTAAGAGGATTTTATTTTCTTGCTTCCGCCGGAAAAAAGGTCGTATTGCGATAGCGCTCACTAGAGAAAGTTACGGCATCCTCTACGCAAAGTTCTATTTTTCTACTTTTGATATGAACCCTTAATAGGGCACAAGCTTTTACGGCGGTTGTCGTATTTACGTTTTGTTTTTCAATTGTTGCAAATAAAACTATAAACTGCACCAGCGGTCGAGATCTGTGCCGCCACGAAATTACGGGGATCATTACAGTTTAGATGCCGCCTACCTTGAGGACTCTGCCTCTGAACAGGGTCTCGTGGAGGCCGATCGCGCTCTGGACGGAGTCGCGATCGGAGAACTCGATGTACGCAAACCTGCGGGAGGGAAGGAGGGAGACGGAGCTGAGCGAAGCCCTGCGGCGCCAACGACCGTCGCTACACAAACACAACAGTCGGAGGTTCGGGCGCTGACCCTTTGGGGTGTCCGGAGAACCGGTCGCACAGGATGGTCACTCTGTTCACGGGGCCGCAGCCGTTGAAATGGATCTCCAGCTCGTCGGCGGTGGCGCCGTAGTCTACCTGAGAGGAGGTAAGTGCGAGTCAGGTGGGGCGGCGAGCCGACGGGAAGGGCGGCGTGCGCAGGAGGCGGGGCTTACATTGCCCACGTAGACGGATCTGTTGTCGGCGTCTATCCTCTCCTCGGGGGTCATGTTGTAGAACGGTCCTGCAGGAGAGGGGGATGGAGAATAATCACACTCAACAGCCCCGTGTGTGTGTGTGTGTGTGTGTGTGTGTGTGTGTGTGTGTGTGTGTGTGTGTCCGGGTCCTCACCGGGCCGGGGGCTGCTGGTCAGGACCTGCATGTCAGCAGCATCATAGCGGTCGTCGTCCTTCAGCCGCTCGCCCTCCTCCTCCATCTCCAGCTCCTGGACCCTGGCCTTGATGGCCGCCAGGTCCTGGAAGGACAACATCATTATTTATGTGCTGACAGGACGGGACTGAAGCTTCTTCTCCTTTGGGTTTTTCCCTTCAGGGCGTCTCAACCTTCTCCAGCTAAACCAATTCTCTGGATCCTCCTCTCTCACACCAACTACCTTCATATCGTCTCTCACGACAGCCATCAATCTTCTCTCTGGTCTTCCTCTGGACCTCCATGACCCAACCATCTCAGTCTGGCTTCTCAAAACATCTACCATGTGTCGTCCCTCTGATGGACTCATTCCTGATCCTCTCCATCCTGGTTGCTCCCAAAGAGAACCTTAACATCTTCATCTCTGCCACCTCCAGCTCTGCCTGCTGTCTTCTGGCCATTGTAGATGTTTGTAGATCATCTCACCAGTGTCTCCTCCACCTTTCCTTTCCTTCTGGCTGATGTTCTTCTATCTCTTGGTACCCCTGACACTTTTCTCCACCCATTCCAACCTGCTTGGACCCGTCTCCTCACCTCTTCTCCACACTCTCCTACGCTCTGGACTGTTGACCCCAAGTACCTGAGATCCTCCAGCTTCTTGATCTCCACTCCCTGTATCCTCACCGTTCCACCCGAGTTCCTCTCATTCACACACATATATTCTGTCTTGCTGCGACTAACCTTCATTCCTCTCCTTTCCAGAACATACCTCCACCTCTCTAGATGTTCCTCAACCTGTTCTCTCCTCTCACTACAGATCACCATGCCATTAAACAACAACAATAATAATAATAATAATGAGTGAGCTGTGAGTGAACATGTGACCTCTGATGGTGTTTCCACAGGATCTTCTCCAAACACCTCCCGGTACACACTTGGAGTACTTCCTGTACTCGAGTACTCCGCCTACCGGCTGCTGTCCGTCCCTTTGTTCTCCGTCCCAAACCATGAGGACCTCCTCCGGTTCCCGGGCTTCTACCGGGGAACCTGACCGACCGGTACCGGGTCACATCCCCGGGCCGGGTTCCGCAGCCTCCCCCGGAAGTCCCGCCCGGTTCAGGACTAGCAGGATGCAGGAGCGCGGCTGCGGGACGCGGTCCGGGCTCCCGGTGCCGGGATGCGAGGGGCACCGGACCGGCGGCTGCGGACGCGACTCGACCCCCGGTACCGCGTCAGAAACCGATCCGGACGGACCCGGTGACTGCGTGTGCGTGTGCGTGGGGGCTCGTAGCTCGGCCGTTAGCCGCGCAATGCGCATGTTTGCTAAATAAAGATGCAAACGGTCCGGTTCCGGCGCCGCGAACGGGCCGCCGGTTCCGGTCCGGTCCGGGGCTCACCGGGTCCTCGCAGTAGCGCTCCCCGCCGGCCTCGCCCTCCAGGTAGCCGTAGTCCGGGTGGAGCTCCGCCGCCATGCTCACTGCTCCAACATGGCATCTGCGGAGCCGCCTGCAGGAAGTGCCGGGAGATGTGCGGGGGGGGGGGGGGGGGGGGGTCGGTGGACTCTGTGTGTGTGTGTGTGTGTGTGTGTGTGTGTGTATGGGGGGGGTGGGAGGTCCGTGGATGCGCGCACACGCACACACACACACACACCGGGCAGGTGAAAACCGCGTTAAGATAATGGACATCACCTGTGCACGGCTCTGATGACGTCAGGGCTTGATTGACAGCCGGGGGGGGGGGGGGGGGAAGGACCCGCGTGACCACGTGACCAGGAAGGGACCCGCCGCTCATCCCGGACATCCGGGTTTCCGTGGGAAAAGGAAAACACGCATCTTTTGACGCGCCAAACGCAGAGGAAACGCGTCATCGTGACTTCCGGTACGTTTGGCGGGAGGTCCTTCCCAGGTCCGCGGACATTGATTATCGATTATCGGTGCTGATGATCAGCAACCGACAGAAATACCGGGAAGAAAGAGGAGACTCTTTCATTCACTCACCGTTGAAAATCCTTACCCCACTGTGTGTGTGTGTGTGTGTGTGTGTGTGTGTGTTTGGGGGGCTTCTGCAGATCCAAGACCCTCCACCTTCACACTGAACCACACAAACTGCAACCTGAACCACACACACATTCAACCATTTCACACGGATTCACCTTCCCTTCACACACTTTAATTCATTCACACATACACACTCATTCACTATTCACACACATTCACACGTACACAACACCAACCCAATTCTCTCTCTCTCTCTCACACACACACACACACACACCCACACACAAACACATGTTCACACTCATTAACCCACTGTCACACACACTCACTGGACATTTCAACGCTCATTCCCCTATTCACACACACACACAAACACACATAGTAATTCAAACATTCACACACACAATTATTAACTCCCCCCCCACACACACACACACTCTGGAGGTGTTCCTGAACCTCCAGCCCCCCGGGATGAACGAGTGAAGCCTGGGATGAATACTTGATTCCATATTTTAATGACACAGTTACATGGTTGAACACAGACAAGAACCTGAAGAAGAAGGTTTACAGCTTCACACATCCAACAGTTAGAGCGGGGGGGCCGGGGGGGGCATGCAAGAAATAAATACAAATCACAACTGGACTCTTCTGGAGCAGCTGACTTCTAGAAAAGGGAGACGGGACCTTCTGAGGAGGGAAACCGAGCGGAGGAGGACGGAATCCAGCCTCTCCTGGAGGAGCTGCAGCTTCCAAGTCCTGGAGGAGCTGCAGCCTCCACGTCCTGGAGGAGCGTTCTCCTGCCGCTGGTATTGCACAAAACAGTCGAGAAGGACTTCCTGTGGATCCAAAACAAAACAAACATCTGCTCCATCTCGATGCAAAGGTAGAAAGTAGAGGTCCTGAGCCGTGGCTTTTCCAGAGGCGCACCTGGGGCCGTGGCCCCGTGGGGGGCCTGGGACCAGCCTGGGAACATCTGGGGGTGGGGGGGGCCCGCTCGAAGATGGACGAGGCCTTACTGAGCGGGTGAAGTTCTCAGGGTCCTCAGGAGAACCTCGGCCGGTCCGCGTACGGAACCGTCTGCTGCGGCCGAAGATCAAGAACCAAAGAATTCAGAGGAAAACAACAACGGTTCAGTCGGCTTTGGGTCGATCCTGGTTCTGGACCTCCTGCAGACCCGGGCCGGAGTCCCCCCTGCCGAACCTCCGCCAGTGTTTCCTTAAAGCTCACAAGGGTTCAGGTGTGGAGACACGGCGCAGCGGAGAAGAAAAGGTCTTCCGGAGAAGACGGAGGTGCGGCCGGGTCGGGTTCTGCGGGCCGGACCTCGGCCCGGTTCTCCAGGCCTTCTTTGTTTCACGTCAACACTTTGGTTCCTTGTGTGTTGGAGCCGCGCCGGTCTGCGGGGATCCTTTGGTCTGAAGGTGGTCTGAGGAGCAGGTTCTCCTCTGCACCTGCGCACGCTAGCATGTTAGCTAAGGTGCCGCCTCCAGCGCGGCCTAGACGCGAGCACGGGTCCCGGTCCGGGTCCTGGTCCTGGTCCTTCTGCTCCGGCAGGGACCACGCGGCGGTCACGCGCTCAGAACCCCAGGAACCCGCAGCCGGGTCGGGTTAGAACGTCTGTTCTGTTCGCGGCCTGGAGACGAGCACCGGCGCGCTGACGGGAGGATCCCGCAGGAAGTACGAGGATCCCGCAGGAAGTACGAGGATCCGGCGCGAGCGAAGACCCCCTCAGAACAAACCACGGGGTCCCGGGTCGGAACGAGGACGGAAAAGAAAAAGCCTAAAAACAGGAAGTGAACGTCGGAGGAGAACCAGAGAAGGTTTCTGATATTTGGCAAACACATTTTTGGACCTCTTTAAATACTATGTACATTCACATTAAGTCACTCATGTCACTTTAAATAGATTTCTAGGTGTCTGGGGGGGCTGGACTCCCTTATATTGCACCTCCGCCCTCACTGGAGCACAACGCAAAGACAAACGTCCTACAGGGCCGGGAGGGCGTGAAGAGGGAAAGGAAATAAAAGAGGAAGGATATCTACAAGCAGGCCGGACATCCGAGTCCACGCCGCCCCTCCGGAGGCTCGTCCTGCTGCTTTGGAGTGAAAGCGAGGGGGGAGCGGGTCCCGGGAACATCTGGTTCTTCTCTGGACCGTGTTTTGCCGAGGAGACCGCCCGGTGCCCGAGGAGCTCCTCGGCCGCTGAATGTTTGTTTATTTTTGGGCAGCTTGGGCACCTCCTCCTCCTCAGCTCGTCCTCCTTCAGCGTCCCGTCCACGTTGGTCCGAAGAAGCGGCTCCTCCTGCTCCTCCTGGCTTTGGCAGTGAAGTACAAAGGTTGGGATCTCGTGGGGTTTCTCCTTCTTTGAGTCGGTTTGGGTTCCGGCGGGTGCAGAGGTGAGTCCGGTGTAGGATTTCTTGGCTCGCTAGCAAAGGTAGTCAGCAGTTCTGGAGATCGTGGTCGTCGTCGCCATGGTTACTACTTCCCTTCCCTTCGGGATATTTGGACTTTTCTTTTGTTTCCTTAAAGCCAGAGAGATAAATAAATACTAAGTCGTGTTTCTGAGGAACACGTTGCATCACGGGTTGGTTCTTCTCCGTCCCCTGCCTGGCCTCCAGCCCCTCCGCCCGTCTCCACGGGGACCTCCGGGTGTCGCGGGCGGAGGCGGCGGCGGCGGCGGCGGCCGCCTCTTCTCTCATTGGTGCAGAATTAAAGGGAACTGATTGGTCCGGACCCCCTCGCCCCGCCACCGGAGCTTCATCTGAGGGCTCGCCTCCTCATCTCCGATACGTTTGCGACGCCGGACGTCCGAGCCCGGAGCCGGAGACGGGCGGCGGCGAGGAGTCGGGTCCGTCGGCAGGTAGCGAGACGTTCGGAACCGGTCTGCGGGAAGAGGAAGGGGATTAATGTGCCGTGAAGATTCCTCAGTTTGGTTTGGCGTGGAGGGGTCGCGGAGGGGTCGGGCGGGGGCGTCAGTGCGGGCGGGGGCGTCAGCGGGAGGTGGCGTCCAGCAGGGCGGGGGTGGCCGGCGTGGTGGAGCGGGAGGCGCCGCTGGAGCCGCTCTCCTTGGGGCTGGCCGAGACGCCGCCGCCGGCCCCCCCCGCCAGGGCCAGGGGTCCGGGCGGGGCGCCCTCCGAGTGGGTGGGGGGCGCGCCGGAGGACGAGGAGGCGGCCAGCGGGACGGCGCCCCCCTGGCCGCAGACGTGGTGGTGCCGCTCCCAGTCCTTGTGCTGGCAGAAGGAGCCGCAGTAGCGCGCCGTGTTGCAGCCGCTGCACGTCTCGCTGGCTTTCCTGCCGCAGTTCCAGCAGCTCTGAGGACACAGCGGGACAGCCGGGCTCGTCACCACGCTCGCCGCCATCCCTCCCCCCCCCCCCCGCCGCCGCCGCCGAGCTCTCCGAGACCCTCACCTCGCTGGAGTCCTCCTGCTGGTTGATGACGGTCAGCGCGTCCTCGGACGCCTGCCTCTTGGCCTCCGCCAGCGCACGCTCCATCTTGGAGCGCTCGGCCGAGATCATCTCGTGGGCTTTCCGCTCGGCGTCCGACACGGCCTTCTGCAGCTCCGACATGGCCTGACGCTTCACCTCGTTCACGGCCTCCTCTGCAGGGACAGGGAGGGACAGGAAGGAGTTAATTCTACTTCCTGTCGGGCTCACGGTGCCTCATGGGGAGCGGGAGAGCTGGTCACCCCAGGATATCGTTGCTATCGTGACCTTACTGATTATGATGTTATTGCATTATTATACTTTGCTGTTTTGGATCATATTATAATGTTATTATTATCATTATCATTATTACATTATTATATAATCATCCTATTGTTATATCATTCCTATATTGTGACATATATTATGATATTTCACTATTATTGTCTTTACATTATTATACTATGATGTTATGTTGTTGTAATGTCAGGATATTGACATTGTTTAATGATGACATCATCAGGATATGATGCCATATTTTTATGATGTTGTGATATTCCACTATTGTTTAATATAAATATTATTATTATTATTATTGTTATATTTCTGAGGGACCCGGTGTTGCATAACAACCGGCACAGAGTGTGTTGCCACGTGACCCCTGGCTCGGAGTCGCACCGAGTCGTGCCCGTTGTTAATCACGCGCCGCTGCCGCCGCCGCCGCCGCCAGATATGGATTCCTGCAACATGTAATTTATCCTCCACTATCAAAGACAGCGACGCTTTTAAAGATTAACTGAGTCTCTCCCCGCGGCTCCACCTCCTCCAGATGTGCCGACACACACACATGGTCACACACACACACACACAAACACACACACACACACACAAACACACACACGTGGCTCCCAGGTGCGTCAGGCCGTCGGAGTGGGAGGTGAGAGGGAAGCTGTTCCTTCCAGCGCCGCCTGTTTCCTGCCGCCGCCGCCGTTCTGAGTGGGAACTCATAAATAACTGTCACTTGTCTTGGCAGCTTGGAGAGCAGGAGGGGGGAGCAGGAGGGGGAAGCAGGAGGGGGGAAGCAGAGGGGGAAGCAGGAGGGGGAAGCAGAGGGGGAAGCAGTGGGGGAAGAAGAGGGGGAGCAGGAGGGGGAAGCAGAGGGGGGAGTGGGGGAAGCAGAGGGGGAAGCAGAGGGGGAAGCAGGGGGGTGCTCGGACACCCCGCTTGTACACGGATGGGTGTGTTTCACCCTTTGTTTTCGATTCTCACTCTCTTAGACCTTCTCATTTATTCATTCATTCATTCATTCCACAACCTATCCTGCTTGCAGACTCAATAGGAGGCTGCGGCCAATCACAGCTGAGTCTGGGGCGAGAGGCGGGGTTTAGGCCGGACAGATCAGCTGTCACTCACTCTACATTCACCCTCTCGTTCACACCTTGTTTTTTTGAGAACCTGGCAGGAACCTGGAGCAGGAGAACGTGGAGAGCGAGAACCCAGGCTGGAGAACACGGAGAACCCGGTCCAGAACCTGGGACCTTCTCCCAGTCCTGAGCTGTGACCCTTCCTCCCTAGTGTTCCAGTACAGTTGGGATCTCCTGCTCCTCCTGGGTTGTCTACTTCCTGCCAGGTCTTACAGAGCGGCTTCCTGTGTGTATTAGTGGCTGCTGCTGCCATGGCAACCATACTGTCATCATAAAAACAGCCGTGCCTCGACTCTTCGGCGGTCATCTCCATCACGCCTGTCGATCAACCCTCCCGTCCGTCGGACCGACTCCCTCCTCCCACCACCTTTATGCTTCATTTCAACCCCGTCTTCTCCTCCTTCCCCCCCCCTTCCACCGGGAGGCTCTCCGTCACCCCTCGGCCCCGGGCTTATCTGCCCCCGCGCACGCGCCGCCCAGATTAGCCTGCAAATTTAATTAATTCTTATCAAGGAGACGGCAAAGCAGATGCCGGGGCAATTAGCGCTTAATGGAAAAGACGGGGGCGGCAATATGAATGCTGTGGTTCTAGGAGGGGGGGGGGGGGCGTGGAGGACACCTCGGGACACCTCAGATCCTGGATTCTAAGAAGAACGGAGAGACACCTGGCACACACACACACACACACACACACACACACACGGCGAGATGGTTTACTCACCCTGCTTGTTCTGGAGGTGCTTCAGAGCCGGGGACAGCGGGAGGCTGGGAGGACCTGCACCAAACACAGCTGCAGTTAAAACAGCCTCTCCTGCCGAGGAAAATGCAGCACAGAAGGTTTCGGTTTGGTTTTGGAAGCGGCAGCATCTCTTCTCCTCCACATGTGTGTGTGTGTGTGTGTGTGTGTGTGTGTGTGTGTGTGTGTGTGTGTGTGTGTGTGTGATTGGCCGGACTGAACACGCAGGGGAAGGAAGGCCCGGGAAATCCAACGACAATACTTTCCCTGAGGTCTGCATTTTGTTCGGAGAGGGTTTGTGGACTGAACAATAAAAAGGAAGGGGCGGGGGAGCGGGGGGGGGGGGGGGGGTCAGTCTGGATGGCGGTGACAAATTAAGCTCCGCCTCTTAGACGGCGCTGCTGTGCTCTGGCCTGCAGGGGGGGGGGGGGGGCAGGTGACTGCACTTTCACTGCACCTTAACTGCTGTGGCTGTTCACTGCAGTGACAGATGGGGGGGGGGGGGGGGCACCAACTGCAAGACCTCCAAGAAGACCGATGAGTGTGTGTGTGTGTGTGTGTGTGTATGTGTGTGGTTGGTATTAGTGTGCATGAGAGCGCTGCAGGTGCGGGGGGGAGGTGCTCCTACCAGCTTTCCTCCAGATCTCCTCTGGCAGGTATCCTGACGGAGGTCTGTGCAAGAAGTCCCGGTGGATCTCTGAAACACACACACACACACACACACACACACACTTAGCCTCGGTAACACACACACACACACACACACACCCTGTGCTCCCTGCTCTTTTCCAGGAGCGCCGCCTCTGAGCTAAAGCTGGGAGGAAGCAGCGGCGTCCTTTCAGAGCAGGTGTGTGTTATCGGTGATGGAGACGGATCTGCTAAAGCCACATTGAATCCGCCCGCGTCCGTCCGAACGGGCCGCTACCTGGGGGAGTGTTTGTCTACCTGTCTGCCCGCATGCCTGCCGCTCGCCGGCGGAGGACGCTCCTTTGGGCGGCGCCTCGCTGCCGCTAGCTGTGTTGGAGGAGGAGCTGTGGTGAGGAGGAGGAGGAGGAGGAGGAGGAAGGCGGTGCTGTCCGTGGCTCCCACCTTTTTTCATCTCCTCCACGTCGCTGTAGCGCCGGATCCAGTGGTTCATCTCCTCGCGGTCGGCCTCCTGGCAGCGCCGCAGCACCGTCAGCGAGCGCCGCGTCTTCTCCACCATATCCATGATGCAGTTCAGGAGCTGGGGGGGGCAGAGGGGGGGTTAGGACCTGCTGGGAGGGGCTAAACAACTTTTCAGATCATCACTGTCTGAGATGGAACACACACACTGTATGTGTGTGTGTGTGTGTGTGTGTGTGTTCTCAGACTCAACAGCTGGACTGCCGATGAAAAAAGTGCCTCAACGTGCACATTTCTCTCCAGTGTGCACTTTTTATCCCGCTGAGGGAACCTTGGTTCACATCTTGCTAGCCTCCAGAGCTAACCTTTGCCACCAGCTGACATTCCAGCGTGTTGTGGGTGTGGCGAGCCTCGGTTACCATGGTGACACGTACATTATCAAGGTGCTTCCACTCCTCGGCCCACTCTCGGTCCGTCAGGCGATGATCGATCACCTCCTCCTGGCGAGCGCCGTGCACCGCTGCAACACAACAACACAGGTTACACACACACACACACACACACACACACACACACACAGCTGGTCTCGGTATGTATGGCTGCAGCTTTTTTTAGCCCCCCCCCTCCACATGGATTATCACGCCAGGCAGACAACTGGCCTTTTGTTCTATACATACTCCCCCCCCCACGCACACACACACACACTTGCACGCTCCCAGCCGCCTCACCCGTCTGCCGGTGGCGTTCGCGGGCGTCGCGGTGCTCGCTGTGCCGGTAGGCGTCGCGGTACTGGTGGGCCAGCGCCATGTCCTCCAGGCGGTAGTGCTGAGGGCCCATCTGTGGGGGGGGTGGGGGGGGCAGTCCGTTGGGGGGGGGCGCGGGCAGCCCGTTGGGCGGCGGGTGGGCGGAGCTCGGGCTGAAGCGCTGGCCGGGGCTGATGGTGCACGGACGCTTGGCCAGGTGCTCCGGGTGGAGGCCCTCCCGGTCCGATGAGTCTTTGGTCCTGCAGAAGAAGAAGAAGAAGAAGAAATGAAGAAATGGAGAACAACCGTAGGGGCGGGGCATCCATTCACGGTCTATCCTGGGGGGCAAGGGGGCGGAGCCAATCATAGCAGGGGGCGGGGCTTCACCTCAACGGGTCAGGGGTCAATCATTCACACACAATTTGGACTTTTCAATGAACCTGTGGACATGGAGAACCTGGAGGGAACCCAGCTGGACCTGGAGCTTGCAAATGAAGGAACCAGCTGATGGTGGAGAACATCCCCCCCGCTAATGGAAGGGAGTGTGTGTGTGTGTGTGTGTGTGTGTGTGTGTGTGTGTGTGTGTGTGTCAGCTGATGTGGGACTGAGACCTGCTCTGTTTGTCCAGCTGCAGGACGGACGAGCTCACTGAACGCCTCTTTGTTCTCCTGCAGCTCCGCCCGCCGCCGCCGGAACCTCATCCCGCCGCATCCGCCCTCGCCGGACCGCCTCCGCCCGCCCCCCCATCCCCACGACCCCACCCTGCACCCCAAAACCCAAGCTTGACCCCTCTGACCCCGCTGACGCGCACTCCCTGTGTGAAGGTCAACCTCCACCCTCAGGTGGACAACCTGGGACGGTCGAAGCAGGTCAAACATGGCCGACATTCTGGACACACACACACACACACACACACACACACACACACCCTTGTTGTTCAGTTACAGCTCCCCCCCACAGCTGTGCACCATATGCACGCATTGCAGCGTGCACGCGTTGCACCGTGCACGCTGCATCTCCACCTCTTCACCCGATGCCCCCCCAGCTCTCAGGCTTAGCGGTGGACCCGGGCTGAGGCTGTGTGTTTGACAGATGTTCGCTGACACTCGTGTGAGTGTGTGTACTTTAAGTGTGTGTGTGTGTGTGTGTGTGTGTGTGAGGGGGAGGATGGAGGGATGGGTGGGGGGGGTGGATGGAGGGGCGGGAGGGCGGGGGAAGGGGGGGGGAGCCTGTTTTTCTGGCCATCTGGACGGTTTAGTCGGGAGTGTCGATGTTAATCTGCTCAGCCAATCACCAGCGGCCTCTGGGATGGAAAGGCTCTCTGTCGTCGCGGAGACGAGGGAGGATGAAGAGGAGGCGACGAAGGCCTCCTCCCCGTCTGTCGGCCGACCAATGGGAGGAGCCGCCGATTGGCCCCGCCCCTTCATCGTGAGTGGATTAAAGGGGGGGTTGCGGGTTGAACTCCCGCCCCTCCCCCCTCTCAGGATGTGTTCAGGGTCACGGTCAACACGTCGCCATCTGGACACATCGCTGACATACGGGCCGCTGGGGGGTGGAGGACCAGAGAGGAGGAGGAGGAGGTAGAAGATAGACGGCTCCGGCGAGTGGGTGGGTGGAGGTGAAGAAGGAGGAAGGTGAAGAGGAGGCTGCCCTGCAGGTGAGCCTACCTGTCCGGCGTCCTCCTCTTGCCGTGCTCGCCGACCTCCAGCAGGATCTCGGAGGAGTCCAGGGGCGAGCTGGCATTGGCGTCCAGCAGCAGCTGCTCGTGCTGGGCCAGGTACTGGGCCGGGGTCTGCTTGGCCAGACGGGCGCAGTGCAGCAGCTCCCTCTGCAGGAGGGGCAGGTTGGCCTGCCGGAGGAGGACCAAGAGGAAGAGGAGGAAGGTTAGTGATCACTGAGGAGGAGAAGCTGGAGGCTGGAGGAGAGACAGCTGAGAAGAAGGAGGACGACAAAAGCCTGAGTGATAGATGAAGAGACACAATGAGATAAGACAGGTCCCCTGACACATTCCTCTGCCATGTGTCTCTCTGATGCACCAGTGTGTGTGTGTGTGTGTGTGTGTGTGTGTGTGTGTGTGTGTAACAGCCCTGTCAAAGAGCTCTCTCAGAACTGTCTGCTTGATAAAACACACACTCTCATGCAGCGTCCCAGATGTGTGGGATCAGCACGCGCCAGGAGGTCTGACATCCATTCACACACACTCCATACACACACACACACACACATACACACACACACACACACACACACACACACACCTCCCACTGGAACGTTCCACTGCTTGTTCAATCTGGACACACACACGTTGCCACTGCAGACAAGTTCTTACAACCAAAAGACATTCTAGATCATCAGGGACCACACACACACACACACACACACACACGTGTGCAGCTTTGAAGGCAGCTGTTTACCTTGAGGAAGGGAATGACAAACGGCCTCAGGGGGAAGTTGGTGGCTTCGTGCAGTTTGGAGTGGAACTCCTCGATGGTCAGCGTGGAGTTCTGCAAACAGGAAGCAGCGTAGCGTCAGCTCGCCAGGAGCCGGGAGCCGACGAGCGGCGCCGCCACGTCGCGTCCAGACACTGGCCGCTAGCTAACTCGTGATCTTAGCCTGTTGACTTTTTTTGGGTGAATGATTGCACCGCGGCGCCGCTGGAGCGCCGGGTCCGACGAAGCCACGCCCACTCACCACCAGCCCCAGCACCAGGCTGCGCACTCGCTCCCCGATCTCCGGCGATATGTCGTTACCGAACTGCTGCAGCGTGGTCAGGAAGCGCTTCAGCTTGCAGAGCTGCCGCGCGCCGCAGGCCGGCGGGAGCTGCTGGTTGGACAGCGAGGCGGTGGAGGACATGGCCGGCCCATTGCTGAAGCCGTTGGGGGTGGACGGGGCGCCGTTCAGGGAGGTGGGCGAGTGGCTGCTACCATTCAGCACTGCGGGGAGGAAGACACGGTGAGAACTGGGTCGGACCATCCGTAAGGGACGGGGGTGGGGGGGGCGGACACACGCCCCGCTGACAGAGGAGAGGAGTGTGTGGAAAACCACACGCGAGTGAAGCGCTCAAATTAGAACCGCGATCCCATTGGCCGCCGCCAAACCGCCGCCTGCGCTCGCACACAAGACGCCTGCTCTCGCCGCCACTACGGTGCTCAATCTTAGCGGTCGAAACCCCAATACAACTATCTGTGAGTCACCTCCCCTGCCGCACACACACACACACACACACACACACACACAACTATAAGGGGAACTTGTTAATGAGGTGCCAAAAATAGTCCTGAGGCCTGTGTTACTTTTATTCCAATAGCAGGTGTGGAGCTAAATGTGGCGGCGCACATGTCCCCCAGCTGAGAGCAGATTTGCAGCTTTAAGCTTCAGAAAGTCACAGCAGGCACACACACACACACACACACACACACACACACACACACACACACGTATATGATCCCTGGTATATTCTACATAATAAGGAACTCACACAAATGCACAGGAGCTCACACACTCGCCCCTGCACACACACAAATACACACACACACACACACACACACACACAAACACATGACCACACACACACACACACACACACACACACAAACACACAGACCAGACACACATGTATATGATCCCTGGTATACTCTACATAATAAGGAACTCACACAAATGCACAGGAGCTCACACACTCGCCCCTGCACACACACACACACACACACACACACACACACACACACAAACACACACACACACTCCTTATTTGTGAGCGTGTTGATGATTTTCCACCTGTTCCCGCGTGTGACTCCATTTTGAGTTATTGATAACGCCGCCGTTTGTCACTTCCACATTCCGTCCCAGAGACGGGGTGGCGACCCCCCCCCCCCCCCCGTTGCCCCTCCCCCCCCGTTGCCCCACGCCGGGCAGTTATTTGTCATTTTCCTGTTGCCCCCCCGCCCCCATCAGAGGCCATTGTGGGCTGTAACTCTACACTGACAAACAGGACTATATCGAGGAGCCGGCGAGGAGCAGAGTTCCTGCGCTTCCACGGCGGCGGCGGCGGCGTGCGCGTCGCTCTAATCTGCGGGTCGCATGTGAACGGACCCATGTGATCCCGACGGGCAGCAGTTGTGTTCTGGGTTTTTTGGGGGGCGGGAGGCGCAAGGAGAGAGAGATCCACCGCCGTCTGCCCGCCGCAACAGGTGAAACAACACCGGCTGTCATTGCTATATAGGGAAAAGAAATGGTCAACCACGACCCAACGCCAACCCCCCCGCGCCGCCGCCGCCGCCGCCACCTGGTGAACCCCCGCGGGCGCCACGTGTCCGGTCAAGGGCATTCTTGCCCGATGGCGATGGCGGCGGCGACGGCGGCGCTGAGGCAGGTTTTCCAAATTGGAAATTTCGCGAGGGAAGCTGCAAAACACACCTTGGAGGAGCGTCTGCGGGGGGAGGAGGAGGAGGAAGAGGAGGAAGAGGAGGAAGAGGAGGAGGAGGAGGAGGAAGAGGAGGAGGAAGAGGAGGAGGAGGAGGAAGAGGAGGAGGAGGAGGAAGAGGAGGAGGAGGAGGAGGAGGCGCTTACTTGACTTGCTGGTGGTCGGGGTGAAGGAGGCGCTGCGATTGGTGGCCTGGCTGACCGCCGGCGGCGGAGGAGGCATGGCGGGCGGGGTGGACCTGGGCTGGGTTTTCACATCCGCAGGTGAATCTGGCATCGTTCCAGCCTTCTGCGCTCTGATACCTGCCATGAAGATGAGGAGGAGGGGGGGCAGAGAGACCGCGTCGTCAGCCTGGAGCCGCAGAGAAGACAAAAATGGTGGAAACATCTGGATTGTGAAGCTGAGCTGAGGTTTGGGGGGGCCGGGGTGGGGGGGTGGAGGACCAGAGCCACATCAAATCCACCCAAACAGATCGATGCAGGGCCGGGAATGGATTTCCACTTATATTGTCTCTGTGGCTGGAGACCCAAGCCTGGGAGACATACAGGAACACCTGCTCACACTCAGCTGTTACCCCCCCCCCCCTCACACACACACACACACACACACACACACACACACACACACACACACACACACACACACACATGCACCCTGCAGCTCTGACATCCCAATCAGCACCCCTCCACGGTAACCACCAACCCCCAGACACACACACGTTCTCCCACACACACACACACACACACACACACTCCCTGTCCGGCTGTCCCCCCCCCCCCCCAGACAGCCGCTTTGACTGCCAGGGACAAGTGCAGCTGGATCTGCTGCTGTCCGTCACGCCGAGTGACTTTCAGCTCCATCCTGCCACCGGAGGCCCCGCCGCCCCCTGCCAGGACCAAACAAGGCAAGGCCGCGCACGGCCAGCGTCGTGCACGGGGGGCGTGCAGAGGTGCACGAGCGGGAGAAGTGCACGAGCGAGGTGCACGGGAAGGCAAACGGGATGCGGGATGGAAGCGGCCATACGGGTGCGAGCAGAGGCTCGGGGTCGCAGGTAAACGTCGAGCCGCGGCTCCACCAGCGCCACGGCAACCACCCCGGTGGCTCCGCCCCCACCTTGGTGGCTCCGCCCCCCTGCCGGCCTGTCCGTCACTCAGCGGTGGAAGCGGATCCCTCTGAGGGGCGGGCCGGCTCTCGGCAGATCGTGAGATGATAGCTTCAGAGGGTGTGTGTGTGTGTGTTTGCTATACATGTCCTCCATGCTGTGAAGATCATGGTGATGAGGGACCAACGGGGGGGCGGAAATACGAGCGGTTCTTCTACCAGAACCAGGGTCCGAGCACCTCGGGTTCAGTGGGTTCTCCTGCCGGTCTGAAGGAAACAGAAGGTCTCCTCACTCGCTGGGGGTGTTTATGTGGTTGAAACCCTGAACCCCCAAATGTGAAGCTGGGGGTCACAGATAAGCCCCACCTTCCACAACATCAATGTAGGGAACTCTGGATTCCATCCATCCCTGGTTCTCCTGTTCCCCCGTCATCTCCAGCTGAGGTTCAATTACCTTCAATCAATGCTTTCTCAATGACCCCCCCTCACACACACACACACACACACACACACGCACACACACACACACACACACACAGCCTATTTCTGAGCTCCTCCTGTGGAAGCTCTGGGCAGCTGCCGTCCGTATTTAAGTCGGCGTGCCTCCGAGCGCCGTCCCAGGGTCGCTGACCAGGAGACCCGGCCGCCGTCCCCTCACAGAAACACACATACCTGCGGCGTCCAGCCGGGTATTAATAGACACTCTCTGCTTAAGACACTCACAAACAAGATGGGGGGGGTTTGGGGGGTTTGGGGGGTCCAGGACCTGATCTCCATGGGTTTGGACCCACGACAGGAGAGGCACCCTGTGCGTCTGCTGTGACGTGGGATTACAGACAGCTGTTTAATCTGAGCAGCTCCAGCAGGACGTGTGTGTGTGTGTGTGTGTGTGTGTGTGTGTGTGTGTGTGTGTGTGTGTGTGGCACGCACACACCGGCACTGGATTTGACTTTTAATACATTAGGAAGTCTGCGAGGTTTGCAGCCCCATCTGTGGCCATCTGTGCTGCCATTGTGCTCCATGCTGAAGGACACAGCGCTCGGGGGGGCAGAGTGCCCGATCTACCTCGGGGTGCAGGGGGGGTGTTTGGGGGGTCACTCTACCTGGACCCTCCTCCACCCCACCTTATCCCACCTGCCCCCCCCTTTTCTCCAGTCCGCAAGCCGGTGAATCAAAAACCAAAAAGTACAGAAGTCGCCTTCTTCACCAGCTGTCAATCAAACTCTCCCCCCCCCCCCCCTTGGAGCGGCGCTGAAGAACCAATCAGCATTCACTGTGACCCCCCATAAAAGGCGGTGGAAGAACAGGAGATGGCGGAACGGCCTCCCTGCTCGCGTCGTGCAGCCGGCTAGCATTACATACGCACAATGGTCATTTTTAGCTGGCTTGTATTTTGCAGGTGCTGGTTAGCTGCAGCGTCCTAGCATTGAGCAGGCAGCAGTGACATACAGTCTGCTAGCATTAGTGCTAACTTGCAGCCAGGTAACATGTGCACTGTGTTAACATTTAGCCTGCTCGCATTGTGCACATACTGCTAACATGCAGCCGGGTAACATCTGTGCACAGGATAATGTTTAGCCTGCTAGCATTGTGCACATAGTGGGCACATGCAGCCTGCTAACATCATGTGCACAGTGTTAATGTTTAGCCTGCCAGCATTGTACACATACTGCTAACATGCAGCCGGGTAACATCTGTGCACGGGATAATGTTTAGCCTGCTAGCACTGTGAACTAGCTCTATTGTAAATCGCTTTGGATAAAAGCGTCTGCCAAATGCAATATAATGTAATGTAATGTAATGTGAACATAGCGCAAACATGCAGACGGCTAACATCATGCCCACAGTGTTGATGTTTAGCCTGCTAGCATTGTGAACATAGTGCAAACATGCAGACGGCTAACATCATGCCCACAGTGTTGATGTTTAGCCTGCTAGCATTGTGAACATAGTGCAAACATGCAGACGGCTAACATCATGCCCACAGTGTTGATGTTTAGCCTGCTAGCATTGTGAACATAGTGCGAACATGCAGACGGCTAACATCATGTGCACAGTGTTAATGTTTACCCCACTAATATTGTGCACACAGCGCAAACTCAGAGCATGCTAGCATTTTACACACGGTGATAACATGAAACCTGCTAGCATCGTAGCACTAAGGAGCGGTTTGCAGCATCATGGATACACTGGTCATCTTTAGCCTGCTAGCATCAGGGCCTCATCCTGGATTTAAGGTCTCATGCTTTTCACGGAGTTAAGAGAAGTCATGTCGGCTCGCAAATAAGCAACCCATCAGGAAATGAGAACGAGTATCCTCGTGTGTGTGTGTGTGTGTGTGTGTGTGTGTGTGTGTGTGTGTGCACGCGCACGTGTTGGAAACACAGCTGCAACAGATTAGCTTTAGCGAACCGCTGTAGAACAGTCCCCTTAAATCCCCCCGTCTATTCAATCCCTCCTTCTCCGCCGAGACTCCCGCCAGTGACCGCACCGCCCGAAAAACTCCCTCTGTCCCATGCCCCCCCCCGCCCTCCTCCTGCCCCCACCCGCCCTCCTCTTGCCCCCCCTCCTGCCCCCCCTCCTGCCCCCCCTGTAATTCCCCCAGTCTCCAGGAATGCTGTTGTTTTTAATTTCTCCCAGCTGCTCTGGCTGGCTGCCCGGCCGCCTGCCTCCCCACATCTGTTCCCAATCAGGCCGCCGAGGAGTCGGCACAAACACGGCCCAGCCTCTGGCCCCCGGCCCCCGGCCCCCGGCCCCCGGCCCCCCCGCCAGGCTCGCCGGGCAAAACATGACGACCGGGGGGGCAAATGCTGCGCTCTGATACCAGGAGGCTGAACGCCACTCAGAACAAGCAGAACATGCGGAGGAACATCTTCTCCTGGTGGTACACACCTGCTTCTCAGCTGACTGCCTGGACCCTGTCACAGGTAATACGTTAGTGTGTGTGTGTGTGTGTCTGTGTCAACACACACACACACACACACACACACACACACACACACACACACACACACATACACACACACAGCTGCTACTCGACCTTTTCCAGACTCCACTTCATCTTGAGCCGATTGAGAGTTCAGAGATTTTAAAGCCTTTTTCTAATGACAGGGCTGCGCACACACACACACACACACACACACACACACACACACACACACACACACACAGATCACAGAATGCATATGCTCATGCTGCGGACACAAACCCCCTCATGTTACTGGAGCGTCGCTGTGACAGCACACATGCAGCGCCGGCTGAACAAACACACCCAACAAAAATCAAACAGGGAGGAGGAGGAGGATGAAGAGGAGGATGAAGAGGAGGATGAAGAGGAGGATGAAGAAGAGGATGAAGAGGTGGGGGTGTCTCCTTAATAGCTCTCCTAAAAACACACGTGTGTTTACCGTGATCAGCCTCCACAGCTTAATTTGAACCCAAACTTTCACCTGATTGGCTCATTTGGACCAACATCTGATGCACCTGGTGGGGGGGGGGGGTAAGGAGTCGAGTCGAGGAGTCGAGGATGGAGGAGGCAAGAGTGGAGGAGATGGTTTCTCCTCCTCCTCCTCCTCCTCCTCCCTCTTGCCGACGTGCTGCGGAGGAGAAAAAAAAAAACAAAAACAAACTTCCTTTTCAGATTTTCCCAACGGCTGCTAATAAAATCCAGATGCCAGACAGAGCTGATTCCCTCTCCTCCTCCTCCTCCTCCTCTTCCTCCTCCTTTTCTCGTCTCCTCCTTTCCTTCTCCTCCTCCTCCTCCTCCTCCTCCTCCTATCTTGTCCTTTGAGACTGCTAATCGTTTCTCTCTCCCTCCATCCCTCCATCCCTCCGTCCCTCCATCCCTCCTGCAGCCACGAACCCGGAGCCGTTCCTAAATAAAGGAAAGTATTTGTGACATTCAGCCGAGGACGGCCGCGCCAAGAACAACTCCTCGGCGAGCCAGACACATCTGGAGTGTGTTAGGGACGGCACTGGGCACTGGTAGCAGCGCTGATTATCCCACCACACACACACACACACACACACACACACACACACACACACACACACACACACACACAGCATTGAAAATGGACTGCGTTCATTTTCACAAAGCCGGATTTCTCCTTCCTGGTCTGGTGCTATGGTGTGTGTGTGTGTGTGTGTGTGTGTGTGTGTGTGTGTGTGTGTGTGTGTGTGTGTGAATCATCTACGCCATCGGAGCCGCCATGTTTCTTTGGGGGAGGTTCGGGGGGGCGGCTTGATCAGGATCGAGTGCAGGGTCTGGACTGTGGAGCTCATGAGGTTCAGGTCAAAGACTCCGTTTCAAACCAAGAAGTTCAGGTCTGGAGGTGAATCTGTGAATCTGTGTGTGTGTGTGTGTGTGTGTGTGTGTGTGTGTGTGTGTGTGTGTGTGTGTGTGCTTCAGGGTCTATGTGTGACAGGAGTTGAACACCTGAACATCAATAACTGTCACGCAGGCCCACCTGGGACGCGGCAGTCCTTGCACACACACACACATAACACACATACACACACACACACACACACACACACACACGCACGGGCTCACAGCCATCACCAGCACAGCTGCCACCATGGGGGGGCAGATACAGGGTGTGTATGTGTGTATGTGTGTGTGTGTGTGTGTGTGTGTGTGTGTGTGTGTGTGTGTGTGTGTGTGTGCTGGGAGAAGGAGAAACACTGCATCTCCAAGGTGGAATCCTCCTCACAGCCTCTCTTTGCTAGCTTAGCTCCTCCTCGTGACCTTCTAGCTCCTCAGTGCTGACCAAGACCTCCAGCTCCTTGCCTGACCCTGGACCTTCCAGCACCTCTCCTTGAACCTGGACCTTCCAGCTCCTACCCTGGGCCGTGGCTTTCTGCCTACAAGCTCTTCTTATAGACCGTGACCTTCCAGGTCCTCAACCCAGACCAGGACCTTCCATCTCCCCTCGGACCGAGGTCTTCCAGCTCCTCCCCTCGTTCCGTGGCCTCCACTTTCACATCAGACCGGCTCCGCTGGCCAGAGTTGGTCTTGAGATGTTCCTTTCCGCTCCTCCTCAACTCTGAAACCAACACCGGGCGAGCGGAAGGAGGTTCTGGACGGGACCTTCAAAGAAAGGTCTCCTCCAGCGGGGCTCAGAGGACAGAGGTCAGAGGATCCACGAGTCCTCGGCGGGAGGAGAAGACGAGGAGGAGGAGAACATGAGACGCTCCTCCAGGCGCCAGTTAGCTGATCAGCTGTTAATGAGGCTGCTAATTGCACGCCGGCGTCTGGCGTGGCGGCCCGGTGGGACCGCCGGTCTCCTGAGGACCTCCGGGAGCACCGGCGTCTGGGCGATGATGTCACTTCCTGTTGGGGGGCGGTAAGAGGAGCATCTGAGACGCTGCGGCATCTGGATTAGGTCGCATTGGTCACGGGAGGGGCGGCGGGAGCGAAGCGTGGGAACGAGGAGCCGTGAAGTTCAGGGCCGGCGGCCTCATTGTGGAGCTGGAAGGGCTGGAGTCCCACACAGTGACCTGTCTGTCACACAACCCAAACATCCTCTCCACACACACACACACACACACACACACACACACACGTTCCCACATTGTGTTCCTTCTGCTTTCCACGGCGTTTATTCTGCATCCTTCGCAAAACACTATTTATTGATCTTCCGTTCCAGCCGTCTGTCGCCCCCCCGGCTTCTTCCAGGAGGACTGTTTGAGGAGGTGTATCCAGGAAACAGTGGCCGAGGCTGACTTCCTGTGTGACAGGTGTGCGACGGAGGCCTGACAGCTGCCGTCCTGCCCCCCCCCGCCCTCCTGCCCCCCCTCACCCTTCTGCCCCCCCCCCCCCCCCCCTGCCCCCCGCCCCTCCTCTCCGGTTTCGCCCCTCTTTCCAACCAGCTGCACTGGAGAGCAGCTCTGTTTGCTCTGACGTCAGCGAGCTGCCTGCTGATTTATGGAGCACAAAAAGACTTACATTTAAGCCCACACACACACACACACACACACACACACACACACACACACACACACGTTCTCTGGTTTGGTTCCCTCTGGCGTCCCGGGTTCTGCTGAATGCCTCCTGAGCTGTCAATCAAAGGTCGCCTGCAGACAAACAAGCAGCTGATTGGTCAGGTGACCAAACATCTGCGGAACCCAGGTAGCCTCTCCACACACACACACGTCCATGCTGATTGGATGATCAAAAACAATTATTGTGGAGGAGGGAGAACATCTGCTGAGTAGAAGGTGTCCAGCAGGAGCCTTCAGGCGTCCTGTGGTCTCCATGTCTGACAAGGTGGTCATTTTGTCCAGCAGAAGACCGAGGCACCAGACTCTGTGCGGCGGACGCTTTGTGCCAGAAGGTCAGGGAGAAGAACCTGGAGCCAGGAGTCCACGTCCTGCTGGGTCAGACCCAGGATGGACGATCGGAACCCTCCAGCGTACCATTAGGGGGGTTCAGGTTCACTTGAACCATCAGCGGAACATCTCCAGGAGTCCCGGCTGCCGGTCCGGGGAACCTTCTCCCTCTGAAGGCCGTCGCCCCACGAATGCGAGATGGCGACGGCGTGCAGAACGCCGCCGCCCCTCCGGCCCCCCCGGGGGAGCCGACACAATCATTTCATAGTGAAACGAGCGGCGGGGGAAGGAAGGAAGGCTGGAGCCGAGATTACGGTCCGCCGGCGGTGACACCGGCGAGGAGGACGGAACCATCTGCGTGGCACAGGATCTGCTTCCAGGAGATAACCAGGCGTTTTTATATTCGCCGCTCAGTACGAGGGGGGGCTTCCTTCCCAATCCGTGCCTGCGTGCTCCTCCTCTGCAGCTCCTCCTCACCCGTCAGGAGAGCCGCCGCTCGTTTCCTGGCCTCCTCCGATAAAGGGGGGTCACGGGGGGTCCGTTCCATCCGGCGGCGGCGGCGGACATTTGAACTTTCCATTTTTCTGCGCGTCCCCGGCCGGACGGCGGCGCTGCTGCAGATTAGCACAGCTGTTTCCTGTGTCTGCGCCCGCCGACACACTTCCTACCGGGAGCCCCGGCCAGCAGAATAGGTGGAAGATGAGGCGGGGCCACACGGGGCCGGGAGGGGTGGGGGGTGGGGGGTGAAAAGGTCAGGGGTCAACGGGCCGGAGAGGAAGTAAGAAGGTGAAAGAGCCACTTGGAGAGGAAGGGGGGAGGAGGAGCGAAGGGCTCGTCTATGGAAGGAGAACCTTCATCTCATGGTCCTCAGCTGGACCTCACCTGGTGGGGGGGGCGGCGTGGCCCCCCCCTCCTGCAGAGGGGCTCCTGGGAGCAGCAGAGCATTTGTGCATATAAGGAAGGAGGGAACGTTCACACACACTCGGGTTCTGCTCCCACGCTGTGGCGTCAGCGGGTCGGACGGACAGCCAGTGTGTGTTTCTCATTCCACCCCCCCAACACACACACACACAAACACACACATACACACACACACACACACACCCGACATTCCCCAGTGCTCCCCGGAGAGGCTGGGCAGCCTTGTCACAGTAATGTCAAACACATGTGGAGCGGGTCGGGGCAGCGCCGCCGCCGCCGCCGCCCCCCCCACGCCATATTCACACAGACGGCGGTGGCGGCGAGCAGGAGCTCCTCAGATCCACCATCTAACCAGCATCTCAACCCCACGGGCGGCGCTTCAGGAGGGAAACAGTCCAAGGTTGAAAACCATCTTTAAATCTGACCCTGGTCGTCATGGTGATGCGGGGGGGGGGTCACTCCTCAGTTTTCTCACATTAATGACATCACTTCCTGTGTGACACGGGTACAAGGGGTTCGGCTCAGGAGCGGCGGGGGGGCGAACCAGCAACTCTGCAGCAACACTGCAGCCGATTGGACGGCCTCGGCCTGTTCAGACGGGTCAGAGGTCACCTGGCGGGTTCTCTCATGGAGAGGAAACATCTCTCTCACACACACACACACACACACACACACACACACACACACAGGCGGTGTCAGTCCAAACACAGAACCGTCAGCTCTGGCCACCGAGCCGCGCAACCACCTGATTGGCTGCTGGTGGACGCGGAGCCCCGCCCACCTGGGACCATCTGCTCCACTGCTTAATTAGGAGACAGCCGGTTTCACCTGCACCGCACGCGCTCAGATCACATTAATTACTACACACACACACACACACACACACACACACACACACACACACACACACACACTTTACCCATCAGAGTAAAGTCAGAAGCACAGAATTTTACTCGCCAATATTCCAGGCTTAAAAATGACGGGACCAGGACCAGGATGGGACCAGGACGGGACCAGGACGGGACCGGGACAGGACCAGGACAAGGACGGGACCAGGACGGGACCAGGACGGGACCAGGACGGGACCAGGATTAGGCCCTGTCCATCCCCCATCTGAGAACCAGGACGGGCACTGGTGTTTGACCTCCTGCAGGCTGCGGCGACGAAGCCGGGGGACGAGGAGGTCAGGGGGGGAAGGAGATGGCGGCGAGGCGGAGGTGCTGGCCGGCTGATGGGGGGTGGAGGGGTGGAGGGGTGGAGGGGGGGTCATGGATGGCAGGGTGGAGGGGGTGGGGGGGGGGTGGGGGGGCTGCACTGTGGTTTCACCTCTGCAACCTCCCATCCATTGTTTCCAGTCTATTATCTGCTGTTCAATTATTCAGATGATATTTACCAGGGCCAATTATACTGGGGGGGGGGGGGGGTGCTGTTGCACTCTCAGGCGGGAGAGTGCAACACTGACGCTGTTCAAGTTGTTCTCGGGGAGTGTCTGCAGGCTCCATCAGGGTCTCAATGCTCTCCAGACCCCAGCCCTAGTTTGACTCCCTGGTTGCCATGGTGATTCTGTCAACCCCAATCAAATGCCCCGGATGCAGCAACCAGAGGTGAGACGTGAGGTGTGTGTGTGTGTGTGTGTGTGAGTGTGTGTGTGTGAGTGTGTGTAGGGGGTGGTTACCCCCTCACACCTCCATCACACCTCCTGCAGGAGGACATGGAGTCACATGGAGCTTCAGCTGCAGGAGAGGCTTCGTCAACAAGCAACACACACACACACACACACACACACACACACACACACACACACACACAGAGCGCCGTGCGGACGCCGGAAACACGCAGGAAAACGCTTCAAAATAAGAGGCGGCTCCGAACTTTAACTCCAAACGGGTTTGTTTCTCAGAGGTTCCGAGGAGAGTTTTGACCCAGATCTTGAACCCGAGGAGCAGCGGAGTACTTCTGAGTATGTCAGAGTACCTCGGAATACCCCCGAGTGCCCGGGAGAGCCTTTCCAGGAATATGTCGGCGTACCGGGAGAAGCCCGGTGCACCTCAGACTGCCCAGAGTACCCGGAGTCCCTTTGAGTACCTCAGAGTACCCGGAGAACCATAGAGTACTTTGGAGTACTTGGAGTATCTCATGGTACCAGGAGTACCTCGGAGGACCCGGAGTATCTCAGACTACCTCACAGTGCATCGGAGTACCTCGGAGTACCTCGGAGTACCTCGGAGTGCCCGGAGTACCAAAGAGTACCAAAGAGTACCAAGGGAGTACCAAGGGAGTACCCGGATCGTCCCGCTCTCCGATTGCTTACCGTCTGAAGGGGGGGGTCGGGCGGGCAGATAATCCCAATCCAGAGTTTAAAGCAGGTGTGGATCCACCCGGACCTTCATCCTCCCGCGGAAGCTCTGAGCTGCTACTCCTCTTCGGAACCAGAAAGAAAGTAAAGCCCTCCGGGGGTCGTTGAAAACACCGGGTCCTCCCGGAGCGTCGTCTTTGGTTCAGGGGCGGCGCGGAGCAGCCTGGGGGTCCGGGCGGGGGGGGACCATCACCGCCCGGCCGCCCCGCTCTTCATCCCCGGCGGCAGCGGGAAAAGGCGTCGGGAGCCGCCGCGTCGGCCGGAGGCGCGTCCCGCCGCTCCGGGAGGACGACGGAGATCCCGGAGGAGGCGGTGAAGATGATCTCCTGTCCTCCTCCTCCTCCTCCTCCGCAGGGCGCGCCTCCGACGCAACTTTCCGGGCTCCAGAGGCGCGCGTCCGCCGGGGAGGCGCGCAGATCCTCGGTGCTCCCCCTCCGGACGCGCTCCTGAAGGACGCCGCGGTCAGATCAGCCGCTTCTGCCGTGGAGCTGCCGAGCTCTGCGCTCCTGCGAGGTCTTCAGTGATGAAGGAGCTGCGGTGCGCAGTCTCTCCTCCTCCTCCTCCTCTTCTTCTCTCTCTCTCTCTCTCTCTCTCTCTCTCTCTCTTTCCTTCTCTCTCTCCGCTGTAGCCTTCTGTCTGCGTTTAAACACCATCTGGAGCTCCTAATCTCTCTCTCTCTCTCTCTCCACCCCCCCCAGCTTCAGTGCAGGAATCCTTTTCTAGAAGATCCACCTTGAAGAGCTGAGAGCTTGTCCTTCTGGTGTGTGAACCCCCTCCTCTTCCTCTCCTCCTCCTCCTCCTCCTCCTGATCCAGGTATGAAGTGAGGAGAAGAAAAAGCAGAAAAGTGGTGGGAGCGGCAGCGCTGCAGTACCTCCGCCCGCCCGAGGGGGGCGCTGTTTCCCCGCGCCAGCGTCGAGCGTCGGGCCGCGGCGGCGTGCGGGAGCGGCGACCCCGCATGAGGACGTCCACGGACGTTTGACCGGTTAAAACGCGTTAAAATCCACGAGAACAACGACGAGGAACCCCCCCCCCCCGACTCCCACCCGCGGTGACGTCCCCGCCCCAAACCCCCGCGCACGGCGGTGCGTGTCGTCGCCGTCCCGCGTTGACGCGCCTTTGTCTGCGCGTCTCCGCGGCGCCATTGTTTCCCAGCTGCTCCCTTTCCATCCCATAATGAGCCGCTGGGATGAACGCGTTACCTTTCCATGTCGGCAAAGGGAACGCGTTCATTGGAGGGGGAATCCCACACCTGTCCACGGGCCGTGGATAAGCCCCGCCCACAACAATCCCACGTCCACACAGCAGGAACGGCTTGGTGCGCACACACACACACACACACACACACACACACACACACACACACACACACACACAGCTGCCAGTCCCACCAATGCGTCCCCTGGGGGGGGTCATGGGACCAATGCAGTGAAGGACACACAAAAAGTTCAGCACTAGCATCGGTAGGGAAGCCTGTCACACACACACACACACACACACACACACACACACACACACACACACACACACACACTACGGAGCACCATAATGGGTGCACGGTTGTCAAGGAGATGAAAGTGTGTTTATGTATTTGTGTTTCCTCTGTCAGGCCTCCTGTTTGTTCCCACCCTTGGTGGAGGTGTGTGTGTGTGTGTGTGTGTGTGTGTGTGTGTGTGTGTGTGTGACAAGAGGCTGCAGATGGAGGTCACATCTGGAGAAAGGGTTTCCTGTCCAGGTGACAGCCTGGACACCGCCGCCCCTTCCTCTTCATTTGGCCTTTTGTTGAGTGCACACTGTGCCGACGCCCCCTGTGGCATTACTGTCCACTGCATGCTCACACACACACACACACACACACACACACACTCACACACATAGACACACACACATACATACGCACACACACAGCAGGCGGCAGCGGCGTGAAGCTGAAGGCATCTCAGGCTCGGGCCTCTATGTTGTTCCTCCAGGGAAATGACTAGCCCTTTCTGTGTGAATGTGTGTGTGTGTGTGTGTGTGTGTGTGTGTGTCACCGGGTGAAAAGCAGAATGAAAGAGAGAAGTTTGCCCCCCCCCCCCAGCCGTTGTAAATCTTATCCCCATAATGGCGGCCAAAGGCCGGCGTGCTGGGAGGAGATAAGACTCGGAATCGACTGAGCGCGAGCGACCGACCCATTGTGTCCCCGCGCTCGTCTCCCGTGCACTTTCAAAGAGAGCGCACGTTAACTGAGCTGCTGTTGAGGATGTTCATGTGTGTGTGTGTGTCTGTGTGTGTGTGTGGGGGGGGTTATGATAAAAGAATAGGAAAGTAGCTGCAGCCCACAGGCTGGGAGATTTGATTGACAGCTGATTGGCCCGCCCACTCTGCCAAATCACACCAATACACACATACACACACACACACACACACACACACACACACACACCCTCCAGGAGGTGCTTTTCAGAGAGAGATGGTCCAGGCTGGTCTAGCATGAGGAGAGCCTCTTCAAGAAGCTTACAAACACAGTCAGGGGTGGGACCAGAACCCTGACCCAGCAGGGTCTCAGTCCTCTTCCTGGACCAAACCCAGCACAGACCAGACCTCCTCTGAAGCCGCCCCCCCGGCCCAGCAGGACCACAAACCCCAGGGACCCAGGTAGAAACACACCTCCAGGTCAGCGGTCAATCACCAGATCAGCTGTCAATCACCAGATCAGCTGTCAATCACCAGATCAGCTGTCAATCACCAGGCCTCACAAAGCCAAGCAGATGTTCACCTCTCATCGACACCTGCAGACCTTCAGGGTCTTCAAAAGACCTGCTCACTGGAAGATGGAGAACTTGGGGAGAACCCAGGCAGGTTCTGGAGATGCTGTGACCCATTCAACTGGAGAATGGAGGGGATCTGACTGTGTGTGTGTGTGTGTGTGTGTGTGTGTGTGTGTGTGTGTGTGTGTGTGTGTGTGTGAGAGCAGTTATCCTCTCTATTTTCTCAACACCAGCCTTGTGGTTTTGGTGAGGAACAGATGTTCACAACTTGATACAGCACCTCCTCCTCCACGCAGCGTCTCCAGTGCCAGCACCACCAACTGCCTGCTGCACGCACACACACACACACACACACACACACACACACACACACACACACACACACACACACACTTGTGTTTCCATCGTTACAGAGGAGTTTGACACCCTCCCCACCTCCATCTTCACCCTGGTTCTTCTCCTGACTCCCTCTACCTCCTTCACCTCCTGGCCTCCTGCTTCCAGAGGCCAGGAGGCGGGGCTTCGCCTGGGCGCCGCAGCTGTCAATCATCCGGTTATTCACCCTCTCATTCACACCTTTGGACCTTCAGAGCCTTCAGAGAACCTGCTGACTGATTCTGGACTGAAGATGGAGAACATGCAGGGAGGAGCCCGTTGACCTCCTGACCTCTGCTCCTCCTCCCACCAGGATGCTGGTGGAGGTCAGAGCTGCTGTTCTCCCCGGGTTCTGCAGAGAACCGTCCCCCCTTCTGAAGACCAGGACCAGCAGGGACCGACACCACGTTCCTCTCAAGGTTCTCTGATTTAGTTCCTCCTCCCCCTCCTGCCGCCATGCGCCAGGGCCGGGTGGCAGTTCCTTATTGTAGAGTGTCTGTACTCTGTGTGTGTGTGTGTGTGTGTGTGTGTGTGTGTGTGTGTGTGTGTGTGTGTGTGTGTGTGAGAGAGAGTCTGTGCACGTGCGCGTGCACACGTGTGCTGTGTGCGGCTGATAAGAGCCGGGGAGAAGAGCTGGCGTGCCGACATATTCCTGCCACCACGGTTATCGCCCGCCGCAGCTGCGCCTGAGCTCGGCGACATCTGCTCCCTCACAGGAAGCCTATGCTGCAGCTCGCAACGCCTCACACACACACACACACACACACACACACACACACACACTCACACACACACTCACACACATTGCCTGGCCCTCGAACCAGCAGTCACAGGTAAACTACTTGAGACAAAGAGCTGTGTTTACAGTTCACACTGACACGTTTTGATTTCCGTATGTGTGTGTGTGTGTGTGTGTGTGTGTGTGTGTGTGTGTCGTCTGGGCTGGAGCAGTGACACCGGCGTTCTGCTGGGTTTTTATCACAGAATTACAGAGGAGTCTTATGACTGAGCCTAATTATAGCCGCCTTATCGGAGCTCCGTTCACAAAGCTCATTACCGCTGGGAGCCGGCGGCGCCGCAGGTAATTCACGGCGCCGGGTATTAGGCTCCGCCCCCGGCTTACACCTCCTACACATTTACACTCCATAAAATTAGGCCTCTCATGTCTCATCTCTCTCCCGGCTCCTTCGCCGGGTCCGGCCGGAGAACCTGGACGGGTTCTCCGGCGTTCCACAATCAATCACAGGCCGGCTCGCCGTCCAGACGGACGCCATGTGACACCCACACATGCGTCTGTGCGGGGGGGGAAAGCCCAGAGCCTGACACACACACACACACACACACACACACACACACACACACACACGATGTGGGGTCAACATCTCAAGTGGAAGGTGCTGCTCTGAGGGGTCACCTGATGGATCCAGATCTTATCAAAGACTGGATGACCCCCCCCAGAAAGGAGGTTCCCCGACCCCGAGAACCGGATCTCCTACCTTCGGCGCCTCTGAGGTGGCGTTGGCCCCCCCCCCGTGTGCAGGCCGCGGGCGCCGCGCCCCCCCCTCGGGTCGCGGCGGCTGACCAGCGTGACGGTGGGCACACGGGGGGGCGACGGCTCGGCCCTCCTCTGCCGCTCCGAACGGACCTCGGCGGACATGTTGGCGAGGAGCGGCGGCTGCGGCGTGAAGTGTCTGACGGGGAGGCGGGGCCGGGACACGGCCCCCCCCCCACCGCCACGACACCGCCACCGCCACGCCCACACACACTCCCACGCCCACACACACACACACACACAGAGTCTCACCCACAGGATGGCGACACCAGGCTCGGAGGACTCAGAATGCAAACTTGACTTTGTCCTCAAAAAAGGAGAAACAACGAGACGCCCCTCCTTCTCCTCCTCCTTCTCCTCCTCCTCCTTCTCCTCCTCTTCCTCCTCCTCCTTCTTCTTCTCCTCCTTCTCCTCCTCCTTCTCCTCCTCTTCCTCTTCCTCCTCCTCCTTCTTCTTCTCCTCCTTCTCCTCCTCTTCCTCCTCCTCCTCTTCCTCCTCCTCCTTCTTCTTCTCCTCCTTCTCCTCCTCCTTCTCCTCCTCTTCCTCTTCCTCCTCCTCCTTCTTCTTCTCCTCCTTCTTCTTCTCCTCCTTCTCCTCCTCTTCCTCCTCCTCCTCCTGGTTTCCTGTTCTCTGCAGGTTGAGTAGACACCCTGGTCATCCATGTTCTCCTCATCTTCTTCTCTGAGCCTCCCTGATTCTTTTCACCTCTTCCCAGCTTTCTGTGTGTGTGTGTGTGTGTGTGTGTGTGTGTGTGTGTGTGTGTGTGTGTTGGAGGCAGGTCACCTGGTCTGAGAGCTGGTGGTGGAGTTGAGCTCCGATGTGAACCTTCCTCTCGATGATCTGTGTCATCGGGCTGGTGAGAGGTGTGTGTGTGTGTGTGTGTGTGTGTGTGTGTGTGTGTGTGTGTGTGTGTGTGTGTGTGTGTGTGTGTGTGTGTGTGTGTGTGTGTGTGTGGTGCCCCAGGGGAGGCCTGGCAGCAGCTCTGGCTTCAGTGATAGTCTCAGACAGCAGCAGGCAGGAGAAGCCGGGCCTCCATCTGGGCTTCCTCTGCAGGAACCAGCTGCGTCTGCGGCCGGACCCCCCCCCCCCCTCGCTCGCATCGTCACGCACGCTCGTGCACGTGCCCTCCGTGCACGTTGTTCCCGTTGACAGTCATCTCCGGCCCCGTCTGGGGTTTTTGGGTTTGATCAGCAGTTTGCCCGGAGGCCGCCAAACAGGAAGTGGAGCCTGAGAGTGGCGGCGCGGCCGAACCCTCGGCCTGGTGTCGGAGCGTCCGAGCGGCGTGGGAAGCGGCGTGCGGAGGCTCCTCCTCGCCGGGACCTCGGCGGACCCGCCCCTCACGGCCCTCACGGCCCTCACGGCCCTCACGGCCCTCACGGCCCTCACGGCCCTCGGCTTCCACCTCCGCCGGGCTCCTGCTGGAAGGAAATCTTCAGGCGGCAGAAAGCAGCTCCATCGGCTCACGGAGACTTTAAGAGGAAAGATTCATGATGGTGTCAATCACATCCACACACACATTCACACACAGGAGGGCGAGAAGTCAAGGCGGGGAAACGTTCTCCGGTTCCATGGAATGAGGACGCGTGGAGCAGCAGCCAGGTGCTCGCCGCTTGGCGTGGGGGGTCAGGTGGCGGCGGGGGGGGAAACATGGCCGCCGCTGTCAGAATCTAAGGTACCAGAGTGAAGTTCATGCAGAGACGGAGGCTGAATGAGGCAACTTGGACTCCCTGACCTCTGACACACAAACACACACACACACACACAAAAACACACACACACACACACACACACACACACACACACACACACACACTCCCTGGGCGCCAGCGGCGGTGTGTCGATGAGAGAAGTGAGAGGGGATGTGAGTACGAGATGTGAAATGTGCCAAGAGGCTGG
>NC_141286.1:26682891-26727891 GCF_037954325.1 Fistularia commersonii
ATGCTGTTCACCCCTCTGTTGTCGTGGAGAAAAGTTCCTCCTGTAGCTCCTGGAGCTCCAGGCCTGAGCAGCAGCTCCACCTTCAGACCCAGAGGTCCGCGGAAGAACCGGACCTTCTCCTCTGCCATCCCTTCTTCTCTTCCTTCACGCTCCTTCCCCATCCCGCCGAGACGTCGGCGGCGTGAAGGTCAGAAGCCGAGGCGGGACCAGAAAAGACCCGCCGCGACGAGTCGACAGAAATGAAAAGGAAGGGGAGCCGAGATCGCCGGAGCCCGACGGCGCGGGAGGAGGCGGAACGGGGCCGGCGGAGACCGAGGAGTAAATAGTCGGCGGCTCTAATAGGAATATCAAGCCGGAGAAAGGTAAACAGGCTTCTCCAGGAAGATACAAAGGGAATGTGGCGGCTTTGAGAGCGCTGGAGTGCCGGCACGCCGCTGCGGCGCGGCGATAATGGCCTCGGGCCCGCCTGCATCCCCGAGATAAGGACCGGCGCTGGCATGTGTCGCCCCTGATCCCAATTTCACAGTCAATATTCATCCGGGCCGACAAACAAGCAACATTTAAGATAAAGAATAAATATAGAGTCCTTCTGCTATTACCTCCTGTTTATTAATCTGCACACAGCACCCACTGCCTTTTAAACTGTAGTAAACACACACACACACACACACACACCCGCCCCCCCGCTCCCTGCACATCTGGGGATTAGCATAGCTCCCATCGCTCTTTTCTTCCTCTTCTGCCGCTGCTGAAGGGGTGGGAGCCCTCACGCATCCCAGAATTTGTTGTGCGCACCTGTGCGCACGTTTGTGCGTGCACCGTGCCCAGCTGGCATGCATGTGTGTGTGTGTGTGTGTGTGTGTGTGTGTGTGGACATACCTCTAAGGCGGTGGTGTGTTTCTGTGCAGGATTTCTGTTCTTTAGCACATGAGGTGGAGCTGCAGCTGGAATCCTGCATCTCCACCCGCCCCCCCGCCCCACTTGCACACACAAACACACACACACACACACACACACACACACACACACACACACACACACACACACACGCGCGTACCTTCAGCTCAACATCGAAGGAGGGCGGTTCCTTTGTGAACAAACATCCTCCCATCCAGGTTGCGATGATTTCAAGGACCACCCGTCAATATCGGTCCCGTGTTGTGGGGTTTGATTGGCGTCATTGATCGATCAGAGAATAAAAGGAAAGGTGTACAAGACAGCGGTGAGACCAGCGATGATGTTTGGACTAGAAACTGTTCCAATGACCAAAAGACAGCAGGCAGAACTAGAGGTTGCAGAGATGAAGATGTTGAGGTTCTCTTTGGGAGTGACCAGGATGGAGAGGATCAGGAACGAGTCTATCAGAGGGACGGCACATGTTAGATGTTTTGGAGAGAAGGTCAGAGAAGCCAGACAGAGACGGTTGGGTCATGGACAGAGGAGGGATAGAGAACATATTGGTAGACGGATGCTGGAATTGGAGCTGCCAGGCAAGAGGTCTGGAGGAAGACCAAAGAGAAGGTTTATGGACGTCGTGAGAGAAGATATGAAGGTAGTTGGTGTGAGAGAGGAGGATCCAGAGAATAGGGTTAGATGGAGAAAGTGGACTCGCTGTGGCGACACCTGAAGGGAAAAGCCGAAAGAAGAAGAAGAAGATTGATCGATCAGAGTGTCTGAGAGCCTCTGAGGAGCAGCAGGCTGGTGTCCTGATCAGGTGACCTGCTGGGTTTGGGTCGGCGCCGCTGCAGGGACGGGACGATCACCTGGAGCAGGAGCTTCGCTGCGCCGGCACGCCGTCTGCTGCAGACTGAGGTGTTAGCACAGGGGAAAGCCAAAGTGTGTGTGTGTTGGAGGGGCACACACACACACACACACACACAGACACACACACTCAGCTGGCCATTATTTCCTGGCAGCTGGACCTTAATCATCCTCACGGCTGCTCTTCATGGCTCCCTGACCAGCGGCCCTCAGGTCCTCCATCATCCTGGCCATTACACCTGACCCACTTCCCCCCCAGCAGGAACCTCAGCCCCCCTCCTGGAATCCACCTCCTTTTACCAGCCCCCTACCTGGTGTCCACCCTGGGTTCTCTCCATGTTCTCCACCTTTGTCTTCACTGTCCAACTCCAGTCAGGAGAGACTCCAAATCACCTGAAGAGAAGAAAGAGAAGGTGATGGTTGGATGATTGACAGCCGACCCATCCGATGAAACCCCGCCCCTCGGGCCGAGGGCCGCTGTGATTGGCCGCTGTGACCCTCAGATGATGACGGCCTCCTTCTTCACCCGAAGGTCTTTTGGATCCTGGTGTCAGGCTGTGATGAACCTCCATCCTGAGAGAAGGTCCACCTCCCAGCTGCCCTGAACCTGCAGCACATGGAAGCTCAGCAGAGGTTCTGAGGCCCCTCAGACCTCCTCAGAGAAGATAGAGGAGAAGAAGAAGCCGGGCAAAGTAAAGGTGCCTACGGCCTCAGCACCGAGCCCATCACACACACACACACACACACACACACACACACACACACACACACACACAAATGTAAAGACTATTTTCCTCCTCCTGGGTTGGAAATCAACATGGGTTAGGGTTAACACACACACACACACACACACACACTGTGAAACCCCTGTAGATGTAGATGTTCTCCAGCCTCTTCACCCTCCACCTGCCCCCCAACACATTCCCTCACACACACCGGTGTGTGTGTGTGTGTGTGTGTGTGTGTGTGTTATCTCCTCCCGCCTCAGAGGGGGGGATATTGAAAGGTGTCACATGCACAGATGTGATAAAGGCCCCTGTGGAGAAGAACCCCCCCTCCGAGGTGACGCCGCGGCGGGGGCTCCTCTTCAGCCCGCCGCCGCGCACGGCGCCGACCCACAATGCAGCGGGGCGGCGCGACTTCATTATCCATGTGTGCAGCGGGGCGATAACACACACACACACACACACCTCCTGCAAGAGACACACAATCCAGCTAATTCTCCGCAGGCTTCAGGCACACACCAGGAAGTAGACCCAGCCCATCCATGGCGGTGCCCTGTTTGCTCACACACACACACACACACACACACACACACGGCCGCCATATGCAGAGCAGCTGCGGAGAGTGTGTTGCCCCGGCGGGGGGGGTGGGGGTGGGGGTGGGGGTGGGGGGTCCGACCCGGGGAGGCGTCTCTTCTCACGGCGGCCGAACCTTCACCACCTTCTGTCCAGAACACCTGCTGAGCAGACGGGATTACATGGGGAGATACTGCGCCGGATTACTGCTACCCAGAGGAACCCCAGAGGAACCCCAGAGGAACCCCAGAGGAACCCCCAGATGGACACACACACATTCACACACACATGCACGTTCACACCTGGGGTGTGTTTTAACAACACCATCACAACTGTTATGGCCAGATTCATACGGAGAAACACTGCGAGGGTGGGGCCGCTGGCAGGGGTAACATGGAGGAAGCAGGAAGCACAGGTGTGTGTGTGTGTGTGTGTGTGTGTGTGTGTGTGTGTGTGTGTGTGTGTGTGTGTCTACACCTGCTGTGGCTGATAATAAGAATCCAGGGTCTCAGGGATTATTGCTGTAGTCCAGCAGACGATTCCTATCAGTCAGATAACTCTCTGCCAGCTGTAAACATCTGCTGCTGCAGCTCAGAGGAGGTCACACACACACACACACACACACACACACACACACACACACACACACACACACACACACAAGGAAGGAGGAAAGGTTCTGCATGACATCATAGACAGAGGAAAGACCTCCAGGGTTCTGCAGCTTCTCCTACTGAGTCCTGTGTGTGTGTGTGTGTGTGTGTGTGTGTGTGTGTGTGTTCCTCCTCCCGCAGTCCATGGACCTTCAGCAGGTAAGCTCTCCTCAGGTGTGGGTGAGAGGTTGGATGATTGACAGCTACTTAAGCCCCACCCCCTCCCTTTGAGGATCATAGTGACATCATGACGTCCTCAGTAGAAGAAGCAGAGCCGTGCGGCGCTCGTCGTCATGGCACCGTTGTCGTCATGGCAACGGTGACACCACCCTCACCAGATGCAGGTCCTGAACGTTGAGCACCACCTTCGGAGAGCTTCTCAGACCGCCGTCAAGGGAGGTGGGCCGGACGGAGACATGAAGGTTCATGCGTTCATCGAGGAGATCCACCTGGCGTCCGGGAAGAAGGACCGACTCAGAAGGTCCGCCGGTGGAACGACACCGGATGACAGTTCTTCTTACGGTTCCTGCAGGTCCCACCAGCCGGCGGAGGAACATCACCCATCCGTCAGGACTTTGGGTGGACGTTCTTCATGTCCACAGAGGAGCTTCGAGAAGGAGCTTCTGGCCCGGAAACAATGGACGCACTGAAACCAGAAGGGCCGGAGAAGGAGGAGGAGAAGGTTGAGGAGGACGAGGAGAAGAAGTCTCTGCGAGTGACAGGATGAAGCCTCCTCTGACGGCCTGTCTGGTCTCCCCAGCAGACTGTGGACGTCACATGGTATCAGTGGAACCCAGAAGTTCTCCGCAGGCTTCGAGGCCTCACCACCCTCCTCGCCATCCACGCCCCCGTCTCTCCTCTGCTGTCATGTTTGCAGGAGCGAGGCACTCTGACGGCGTGAAGCCAGATGGCAGCCACAAGGCACACACACACACACACACACACACACACACACACACACACACACACACACTTTCTCCCCTTAATGAACAGCCATGAATTATTCATAACACACTAACATGCAAGTGCGAGCGCACACACACACACACACACACACACACACACACACACACACACACACACACACACACACACACACACACGTGCACACGGGCCTCTTGCCTTCGTACACACACACACACACTTATACGCACACACACACACACACACACACACTCAGAGCTCCTGTCAGCAACAGAAGGTTCAGTGACTTCTCTCTATTTTATGATTATTTCACCCGGCAGTTTCCTGCTTTGGAAGGAGAACCAGGTGCTTCTCCTCCACGACCACCAGCTCCTGCTCCGTCCTCCTCCTCCTCCCGAAGCTCACTTTTCTTCTCCTCCTCCATCGTCTGCAGCTCCCGAGTGACGGGTCTCGACGTCGGGTGGAGGGAGGAGATCCTGGGAGGGTCCAGGAGGTCCAGGAGGTCCAGGAGGTCCAGGAGGTCCAGGAGGTCCGAGGAGCAGACGCCTCCTTCAGCCTCAGACCAGGATGGCGGTCGCCCCTGCACCTCCTCCCTTCTCCTCTCCTGGCCGAGAGTTTCGGGAAGGTAGATGTGGGGAGAAGAACGGAGGAGGAACCTGGAGCTCTGGTGTGATGGACACATGAGAATCATGGTAGAACCCAGGCAGGAGAACATGGAGAACCCAAAGAGAACGTGGTAGAACACCAGCGATGAGTGACACGTTCCCAGCTGGATCTACAGCAGGATGCTAATGAGATCCTGGAATATTATAGTCTGTTAGAAGGTTTCCTTTGGGGTCACCATGGCAGCAGGAACCAAGGGGGGGGGGCTTGCTTATTACATGACACACATGAGTGTGTGTGTGTGTGTGTGTGTGTGTGTGTGTGTGTGTCCACTCATTATCACCTGTGCCCGGCCCCTCAGGGACCGCCTCCTCACCCGCCAATCAATACATCTGCACTCTGATTGGCCCAATGGAGTCCTCAGAGGAGCAGAAGACATCAGCTGACCCGAGTCCATATCCTCCTCCTCCTCCTTCTACATCTCCACAGCTCCACAGCTCCAGCTCAACCTTCACCTCCACCTCCACCTTCACCTCCACCTCCATCTCCAACTCCACCCACACCTCCTACCTCCATCTTCACCTCTACCTCCTCCCTGCACCCTCCATCAGGTAGCTTCCTGGAGGTCTGCAGGCCCAGAAGGTCTGCAGGTGAGGACCTGCTCAGGACCAGGCGGCCCTTTGGATCCATCAGAACAGATGGAGTGGATCTAAAGATCTTCTGGAGAACATCCATGGATCAGCCCCCCACCAAACACACACACACACACATACACTGCGGTGGGGCAGCTGCTGGTGGACCTCCGGCAGTGTGTGTGTGTGTGTGTGTGTGTGTGTGTGTGTGTGTGTGTGTGTGTGTGAGGTGCTGGAGGGTCCCAACATGAAGTTCCACCTGGAACGACGGAGACCCCCAACCAAGGTTCCAACACTGCCTGTCTGAGAACGTCAGAGGGATTTAAAAGAATCGGCCATTAAAATTCATGCATTCCACGGTTCCACGGTTCCACGGTTCCACGGCTTGGGTTCCACGGTTCCTCGGTTCCTCGGTTCCACGGCAGCAGCCGCCAGAGTCCCGCTCGGGGGGGACTAATTTCAAATTTCATGTAAATTAATGATTGGCAGCGCGGCGCTAATCGTCAGTCATGTACAAAGAAAATGTGCACACTGAGCCTGTGAGAGTGCACGTAGAGCAGCAGACACACACACTCACACACACACACACACACACACACACACACACACTCACACACACTCACACACACACACACACTCACACACACTCTCTGAAATTCATGAAATTCATGCAGGTCTTGTTGCGACAGGAAGTCACGGAACATTAAACAACAACATGGCGGCGAGCGGATCAACAAAGGGGGTGGAGAAGAGCAACACCTCATCTCAGGAGAACCTTCTCCGTCCCTCAGAGGATCGCTGGCACGTTCTCCACGTTCCCTGCAGGTTCTCCTGCCCGGGTTCTCCAAGGTTCTCCGCCTTCCTCCCACATTAGTTCACTGAGGATGGAAAACTGGAGGGAGATGAGAGGGTGAAGCTCCGCCTCCTGGCTCAGTGCCAGCTGGGATTGGCTCCGCCCCCTTCAAGTAGACGCTCACACACACCAGGACAGGGTGATGTATCTGATGGGCCTGAGTGTGTGTGTGTGTGTGTGTGTGTGGGTGTGTGTGTGTGTGTGTGTGTGTCTGCTGCAGGTAGATGACAAGGACACCAACCCCTAGTTTTAGCCTGATTCACTTCATCCTGCTTCGCTCTGCTTCCTTGTTCCCAGCAGTGACACACACACACACACACACACACACACACACACACACACAGATTGCTCTTCTGTTCATCCTGCTGAGATGTCGAGTAAAATGCAAATCAACTTACACATGAGGTATTTTGCGCAGGCACATGAAACTCCAGATACCACACACACACACACACACACACACACACACACACACACACACACACTCACACACACACACTCACACACACACACACAGTTAGTATAATCTGCTTCTCCAGGCTCGTCACTCAGGCATCTAGAAAAAACCCACCTCTGCCCAAATTAAAACAAAGAGGGCAAAAATAAATTGTCTAATTCAGCAGATGTGTCCCGCCGCCCCCTGATGGAGGTCGCTGCGAGCAGATGTCTGGCTCCGCCCCCTTTATCAACAAGAGCTGATTGGCTCTTAGCCGGCCGCCGCCGCCGCCTCACAGGTACGGCCGCACTGACCTGCCTCCACACAGCTGAGCAGCCGAGCAGGAAGGAGGACGCATGAAGGGGCGGAGCTCCAGGGGCATGGAGGTGGAGGTGGAGGTGGAGCTGGAGGTGAAAGTGGAGGTGAAAGTGGAGGTGAAGGTGGAGGTGAAGGTGGAGGAAGTGGAGGTGAAGGTGGCGGTGGAGGTGAAGGTTGAGCTGGAGCTGGAGCCGGAGGTGGAGGTGGAGATGAAGGTGGAGGTGGACGTGGACGTGGACGTGGACGTGAAGGTGGAGGTGAAAATGGAGCTGGAGGTGGAGCTGGAGGTGGAGGTGGAGGTGGAGGTGGAGGTGGACGTGGACGTGAAGGTGGAGCTGGAGGTGGAGGTGGAACCCTGAAGACACAGACACACATCCACACACAGATGAGACACTTAGAGAGAAACATTAGAGGGAGAAAAACAAATGAGCAGTGAAGTGAAAGCACTGAAGGAGGTGGAGCCAGTTGTGTGTGTGTGTGTGTGTGTGTGTGTGTGTGTGTGTGTGTGTGTGTGTGTGCGTGTGTGTGTGTGTGTGACACTCTGACTCCCATATAATCCCCCAGCGGCTGCTCGGCCCTCGGTGGCCCAGGCAGGGAGCACCTGCAGCACCGCCAGTCACGTCAGCGACACACTTTCCTGTCTGCAGGTGTGTGTGTGTGTGTGTGTGTGTGCGTGCGTTCATATGTGTGCACGTGTGGGTGTGTGTTTGTGCGCACGCACGCCTCTCCCTCATTGTGATGCAGCTTTGTGTGTCTCCCGCAGACATCTTACAATTCATCCTGCACCGCCTCCTCTGCTCAAATCAAATATTAGAGATCTGCGAGTGTGTGAGTCTGATTGGCAGAAAAGAGTGTGTGTGTGTGTGTGCGCGAGCGTGCGTGTGCGTGTGCGTGTGTGCGTGCGTGTGTGTTTGCGCGCCCAACAATATGGCAAAGACTTCTGGCGTGCTTGTTTACCCGGCCGCTGTGCCACAACAACGGAGCTCTTTCTGCCTGCACCTGTTCAGGCCTAATATCAGCAGCACTCAGCGCACAAAGACCACCTCTGCACCCCCGGGGGGGCAGATGGGGGGGCAGGTGGGGGGCAGGTGGGGGGCAGGTGGGGGGCAGATGGGGGTCAGGGTGCTGGAAGGGGTAAAATGGATGAGGGAGGATGCAGGGAAAGTGTTGGATGCAAAAGTAAAGTCAGAAATTGAGTTGTAGGGAAGCAGGGTTGAAGGTGGAGGAACCAGGGAGGGGCAGAATGGAAGGCAGAGCAGTGTGGTGGGGTGAAAGCAGGGGTGTGTGATGGAAGGTGGAGGTGTGTGGAGGTGTGTGGAGGTTGGATGGAGGTGTGTGGAGGTGTGTGGAGGTGTGTGGCCCCCCTGGGAGGTGGAGGCACGCTCCGTCTGAGCTCATTAAGAAGCACCATTATCCCGACATTTGCACGCATCACAGGGAAAAGTCATTTACCGGGAAGGGGGGGGGGGGGGGGGCTGCAGCACAGGCTAGATGTTCTGGAGAAGATCTGGGAAGAAGGATGCTGAGGTTGGAGCTGCCGGGCAGGAGGTTTGGAGGAAGACCTGAGAGAGGTTTCTGGATGGAGGCAGATGGTTGGTTGGGTCCCTGAAGGAGCAGCTGAAAGGAGAAGAAGTGTGATGACCATCCAGTGTGTCAGCGAGGAGATCCATAACCAGCCCCAGGTGGGGGTCAGGACTGGGGTCAAAGTGTGTGTGTATGTGTGTGTGTGTGTGTGTGTGTGTGTGTGTGTGTGTGTGTCGGGCCAGTGCTTTGATGATCTGTCCTCAGCCCCTCCCCATCAATAACCAATACCCTGTCGATAAGATGATAGAGTGGAGCGGCGAAGGTCAGAGGAGCAGGTCTTCATCAGGACGCGTGGAGAGAAAAACACAAACCGAATCTTTCCACCATCTTGACTTTTCCATCTAAATAATAATAAATTCATCAATAACACATTAATAACACATTAATAACACAACAATAAAGTCTCCACATGAATCTAAGCCATTATAAATGTGTTATTAAACCATGAAAACCGACACCATCTTCTCCTGCGACCTCCAGGACCTTCTGGAAGCTTCACTCTGTGGTCTGCAGATGTTCTAATCTCCACATCACAACTCCTCCTGGACCCTCGTGCACGGCTCACCCGTGCACGACCTCTGGCTTGAGAGGAGACGAAATCGTTTGCGGTTGTCGCTTCCGCCGAGGCGTCGAGGAGGATGATTTATCATCCAGGAGTAAGTGGGGTTTATTTTGGCTGCCACGCACACGCATCTGCCCGTCCGTGCGTGCACACACACGTGCACACACACGTGCACGCGGGCCGCCGTAAGGTAAGCGAGCAGGACGGAGCGCCAGGAGGAGACAAAGAACCCCCCCCCCCCGAAATGCAAATGTTTTTTCTTCTTTTTTTTTTTTTGTCATCATTATTTGCCCCCCCCTCCTCCTGCCCCCCTCCTGCCCCCCCCCCCCCCCCCTCATCCATCCTTTTGTCTCAGAATTAGTCAGGCAGAGTGGCTCGGGCGGCTAATTATGTATTCAAATGAAAGAGGCCCGTTAATGTCGCACCGGGGGGGGTTAGTGAGGGGGGGGTTAGTGAGGGGGGGTTAGTGAGGGGGGGGTTAGTGAGGGGGGGTTAGTGAGGGGGGGTGATGGAATTGAAATGAGTGTCGGGGTGTCGCTCGCTCACTCTGACGCTCCGGTGGCGGCGGGAAGAGGCGGCGGTGCATCTGGAGGCAGCAGAGCACGGCGCGGCAGATGTCACCTCCCGAGGGGGCGGGGGTGGTAAAGGGGGGGCAGTAGTTACCCAAGGATGGGGGGGCGAGGCCGAGGTGAAGACGGGGTTCAGGAGGACCCCGTTACCGTGACGGGACGGGGGGTTCGTTTCTGCAGACGACACAAAGAAGGAGGCTGGAAGCTTCATCGGGCCCAGCAGTGGAACACACACCGCTAATGAGTGAGGAGGCGCTGCCTGCGACCTGCAGCCCCCCCCCCCCACCTGGCCCACACACACACACACACACACACACACACACACACACACACACACACACACACACACACACCCACACACACACACACACACACACACACAGCTCCACCCCCGCCCTCGGGCTGCTGGGTTTGTTGTTCAGCAAAAAAATAAATAAAATGAAATAGAAATGAACCTGAGTGTGGAGTCTGGGGGGGGGGCAGCCATCTGCTCCCCCATCCTTCATCTGACACACACACACCTGCACACACACACACACACACACACACACACACACACACACACACACACACACACACACCTTATTCTGCATTCATGAGGGCCGTCCCATGCGCCTGGAGGCCCCGGCCCCCCCGGCTATCATTAGTCTGAGCCCAAACTGTCGTTATCGATCGCGGAACGGGTGAAGCTATGCACCTCCTCCCTGGGGGGCCACCTCCAGGACCAGGACCGGGGCCACCTCCAGGACCGGGGCCACCTCCGGGACCAGGACCGGGGCCACCTCCGGGACCAGGACCGGGGCCACCTCCAGGACGAGGGCCACCTCCAGGACCAGGGCCACCTTCAGGACCAGGACCAGGGCCACCTCCAGGACCAGGGCCACCTCCAAGGAGCCCGGCTGGATGATTGATACACATAGATATGGGTAGAAAAGCACGTGCGCAATGTGTGTCTGAGCGCATGTGCTCTTCTACCCATCTATGTGTATCAATCACTATCTATCTATCCATGTCCATCGATCAATCATCTGCCTGTGGGTTTATCCGGCTCCACCCGTCGATCCATCATCTCCATCCTTCTGCGTCTCCACCTCCTGACGCAGATGCATGGTGTTTGTCATTCGGCGTGCAGACATTAATTCCAGCACAGCTGCAGGCTCCTCTAATGTGCAGCTTCACAGAGGCGAAGCAAATTAACACCATTTGTTCTGCAGAGCATGGCTCCTTCTTCTCCAGCACCACAAGCAGGTCGCACAGGAGATCCACAGTGTGTGTGTGAGTTCAGATCTGCAGCGGCTCCAACCTCAAAGCTCATCAGAACGTTCTCCTCCCTCACAAACCAGTGGACCTTTCACCTCTGTGTTGTCCTGCTCCTCAAACATCTGGGAGCCCCGACTGGAGCCACGGACTCCATCTTCAACCTCCAGTCAAAGCCTCCGACCGTTCCTTCAAGGAGACACATCATGCATGGAGGAGACACAGCGTCTGATCAGAACAATAGGAGGAACCAGGTGGAGGTGAAGGTGTGTGTGTGTGTGTGTGTGTGTGTGGGTCACTGGTGAAGGTGAGAAGAACTGAGACCATCTGCATGGAGGGGTGGTGCATCCAGACTGATGGAGCTTCTGCACACATGTGCACGTGCATTTGCATGCAGCTCACAATGAAAAGGAACACACACACACACACACACACACACACACACACACACCCAGCAGGAAGCCTTCCATTCAGGTGAGGTTCCTCTCAAGGCAGGACGGTTGAGGGAGGCAGGATGGAGTGTTTCTTCTGCTGGAAAGCTGCTGCCTCCACATCTGCTGGGCCGCCGCCATCAGCTGTTGCCTTGGACCGCCGTCAAGTGGAGCAGCGGCGCCGCCAACCCCCCCCAACCCCCCCCAGCCCCCCCCGCCCGCCCGACCCACAGCGCCGGCGCCGTGAGGAGACTTTCCTCGCCTCTGTTTTCCAGAATGTGACACCAAAACAAAGGTTACGAGGTGATAAGCTGATCGAGGGGCGGAGCCTCGGTGTGCAGGGGGAGGAGCCTGGATTTGAGTGACAGGTGACATCATTCCGAATAAAGATGGCGGCTGTTCTCTGTTCTCCCCTCCGACCCCGACCCGGACCGACCAGGACGCCAGAAGATGCTGAGAAGAAATAAAGAACTAAGATGGCGGCGGCGCCTGGTGGCCATGAATATTCCATGAAGCTCAGAGTGGGGAAGCGAGCTGCCTGGAACATCTGGCTGCTCCACCGGGACCCTCGTGGAGAGAAAGCTGCAGCTCCAGGAGAGGAGAAGGCGGTGGAGGTGGAGGTGGAGGTGGAGGGGCAATAAGAGGGAGAGGGGGGCAACCGGTGAGCCCGGGCATCAACATCAGATTTTTAAGAGGCGGCAGGAGAAGATACTGCAGGGGAGGTCCCTCCTCACAGTCTGCACCTTCTGATGGATCCAGGAGACGTCACGGAGAAGATCTTCCCTCGACGCTGGCTTGTTGGCACCTGGAGGAGCTACACGGCAGCGGCGAAGATACCTTCTCTGCCTGCTGACTCCTTGGCTTGTCTTCTCTTGGTTTCCGTATGTCCAGGGCTGGAGGACGTCCCGGGGGAGGAGAACATACGGCACACGTCCTTCATGCAATATTGAAGCGTCATCAGGTTTCAGCAGCCTTGAACCTTTGAGAGGTGCGGGTCTGCTCGCTCCTGCTTGAAGGACTTCCCTTCTCCAGATGTTTCCTCCTGTAAAGCGGTCAGCTGAGACGTCGCTCCCGTGGGCGAGGCCAACGACCTGGAGCATCTGGTTACCATAGCAACTGACAGCGGGACCTACAGTAGATAGAAGGGACAACGGCGACATCGGTTGCTGTGACCGGAAGCCAAGTGGAGGTAGAACATCTCCACATCTACAGCTCCTGAGGAACGTTCCAAGAACCTCCCTGATGTGGTTGAGATCACCAGGAGACGGGCTCGGGGGCCACGGCCGGCAGAAGAGCCTCCGACAAGCCCGTTCTGATAGAAGGTGGAGTCCATCGCCGTTGGAGAACGTCCAGGGCACCCTCATTCCACCCGACCTCCGGCGAGACCTCAATCAGAACCCGACCGCCCAGGAGCAGAAGGTCCTCCGTCCTGAGGAACCAAGGTGTTTAACATCCTCTGGATGAGAGCCAGCTGAAGACAACGTTCTCCTGGAGAGCTTCAGGCCTTCCTCTTAAACGGTTCCTCGCGCCCTCCGTGGAACCTCCTCAGGGTTCCAGATGTTCCTGTTTTATTGTCATGGGGGAGAAAATAAACAGACAGATGATTAAACATCAAACTCACCGGCAGAAGAACCCAGGATCATGGAGATGATCGTGGAGATCCCTCATTAGCCAGAACACACCCTGTGATGATTGGCCTTTACCACCGAGCACCTGAGCTCCACCTCCCCCTGCTCGCACGTTCACACACACACACACACACACACACACACACACACACACACACACAAACACACACACACACAAACAGACATTGTGATCTCATTATCTAAATGTCTTCATGTCTCATGAAGGTGGTGGACCATCACCTTCGCCGTTGGAGCAGAATGAAAACACCAGCGTGGTGAGCCGGAGACGTTCAAACATCTGCGCTGACCATGGAGGCCTCAGAGCTGATCTGAGAACAGCTGAGCGCAGTGAAACGTTGGGCTGCTTTGCCTGCAGCTGAAGATCCCAGAAGCTCCAGGAATGTCTTAGAAGATCAGGTGAGACCTGAAGACAAAAGCGAGACGACCGATCGCAGCTTCTTGTTTGGACCTGAGAAGTACCTGGTACTGGAATGGAGCTCCGCAGGGAAGAGAGAAGATCAGTCTGTGATTCCAGAGGGCAGAGGTCCACGGGTCTGGAGGTGGGGGGGCAGGAGCGGGAGGAGGGAGGTCCTCCTGGAGCTTCTCACCAGGACGTCTCCGAGGTGAGGGCCTCCCAGGAGGACCCAGTGATGGAATCTCCTCCTACATAAGGCTTGATGGATCATCTGTTTGACTATAATATCTGTGCTGAGAGACCACATGAGCACACCTCATCCATCACCGCGCACACACACACACACACACACACACACACACACACACACACACACACACACACACACTTGCCCTTCACCCCTCCTCCAGTGCAGAGGTGACCTCTCCTCCTCACCTCCACCCGCCTCACACCCACACACAGCGGGGCAGAGGGAGTATCTACCCTCAGCACACACACACACACACACACACACACACACACACACACACACACACACACACACCCTCCTTCGTGTGACCTTCAGCGTTTCATGGAGGATCACGAGGAGGAGGCGCAGTGAGTGCAGAAGATGGCTGGAAGCTGTGGTGGGAGGTCTGCTTCTCAGCAGGACACCATGGAGGCCACCATCAGCACCTTCACACGGGTCTGGTCTAGACTTCTATTGGGGGGTCCAATCACTTCTTCTCACACCAACACCACCACCACCACCATGCTCCATCCAGAGGATCTGCTCTGCTTCTACAAGACAAACACTCTTCCTCCTTGGGAAGTGGAAAAGGAACAAACAGGGAGGATGAAGGTGCGTGTGTGTGTGTGTGTGTGTGTGTGTGTGTGTGTGTCCTCAGCGGACCTCAGCGGACCAGGAAGGACCACATCTACCCGCGGACGGCAGGAGGATCAAGCACCCTGCTGTGTGAGGAGCACTCGGGGGAAATCAGCTCTCGGCGCTCATAAACAAATTCATCATCAGCGCTGACAAACACTCACTGCATTACCATGAGCTGAGTGCAGAGGAGGAGAAGATACTGAACCTTGATGTTCTTCTTCTTCTTCTTCTTCTTCTTCTTCTTCTTCTTCTTCTTCTTCTTTGGGCTTTTCCCTTCAGGAGTCGCCACAGCGAGTCAACCTTCTCCATCTCACCCTATTCTCTAGATCCTCCTCTCTCACACCAACTACCTTCATATCTTCTCTCACTACTTCCATAAATCTTCTCTTTGGTCTTCCTCCAGACCTCTTGCCATCATGGCCTCTTTTTGTCGTGTGTTTGTGTGTGTGTGTGTGTGTGTGTGGAAGTGACAGGTTCTACTGTGGTGTTTGCAGCAGGGGGTCCTTCAAGCACCTACTGATCTTCAGCAGAAGCTGAAGTAGGGTGAAGCTGACGGAGATGATCGCCCAGAGCGGCCCGATGACCCCTGACCTCTCGGCCCGGGCGCCGCCGGGATCTCCCGTTAGCGCTAGCCACGGTTAGCAGCGCCGCTAGCAGAGCGGACGGGGAGCGGACCGTCACACATCTCCCGTCATCTGGAATCTGGATCCGGGTCGCTTCGGCCCCGGAGCCGAACCCGGACCTACGATCGGGTCCGAAGGGTCCGGGACGTCCGCCCGGCCGGATGTGTGCGGCGGCGCGGTGCCGGCGAGGGGAGGACATGGACCCTGGAGATGGAGGAGCAGAGGGGGAGCCAGGGGCTGGACTGACAGCCCATAATTACCGCTCATTTTCAGTCATTAAGCCATGGAGTGTGAGCAGCTCTCACTGAGGGGGGGGGGGGGGGGGGCTGATTAATAATGAAGCCCCCCTTTCCTTCCCTTTCACACACACACACACACACACACACACTCGGGCTCATCCCAGCCTAATGCCTGGAGTGAGCAGGCTGTCAGCGCCTCCATTGTTGCTCCATAAATTAGATCATTTATCACTTTGGCCAATAGAAAAACACCATTTCTCACTTTGGAGGTCTGAACCCCAACACGCCGCCACAACCACTGGGATGGGATCCATCACAGGTTTCCATGGTGATGGGATCCATCACAGGTTTCCACGGTGATGGGATCCATCACAGGTTTCCATGGTGATGGGATCCATCACAGGTTTCCACGGTGATGGGATCCATCATAAGCCTCAACCATGATGGGATCCACCCCTGGTTTCCACAGTGATCAGATCTCTTCAAGAACCTTCCCAGAAGGTCCTGGGCCTCCTCTTTGGTTTCCATAGCGATGGGATCCATCACAGGTTTCCATGGTGATGGGATCCATCGCAAGCCTTAACCATGATGGGATCCACCCCTTGTTTCCATGGTGATAGGATCCACCCCTGGTTTCCACAGTGGTGTTATCCATGCTAGGTTTCCAAGGTGAGGGGATCCATCCCTGGTTTCCATGGCGATCTGATCTCTTCAAGAACCTTCCCAGAAGGTCCTGGGCTTCCACTTTGGTTCCCATAGCGATGGGATCCATCACAAGCTTCGGCCATAGTGGGATCCGTCCCGGTTTCCGTGGTGACGGGATCCGCCCCTGGTTCCCGCTGTGGACCCGCCGCCTCCTTGGAACCCCCGCCAAGATCAAACCATCACCATCAAATATTTATCACACAGGGGGACCCCGAGGGTCAGCTCGGGGGGGGGGGTAAGAATACAACCAGCACCGAGTCCAGATGAGCCCCCCTTTAATTCTGCCTCAGTCACAGGACCCCACTGCGACACACACACACACACACACACACACACACACACACACACACCAGCAGCACCAGCACTGAGGGGCCGGGCCGGGGCCGACTGGTCCCAGCTGGCCCCGCTAACACATTCCACTGCACCCTAATGACAGCGGACCCCCCCACCCCGGCCGACCCCGGCCCTAACACCCCCTTCATGGGTCCCCAGGGATCCTGCGGGGCCGGGGGTGGGGGTGGGGGGGTGGGGGGGCACAGAGGAGGAGGACGCTCCAGGTGGTGGGACGGCTCTGAGGGAATTGGAAGTCATGAATATATTAGCTGATGGAGGTGCGGGGGGGGGGGGGGGGCAAATTAAATTATATGTGCTGAGCAGCACCAACGGGGGCAGGGGGGGGCAGGGGGGGTAATTACATCTTCTATGATAAACAGGAAATCAGTGTAAGACAATCAGAGTTCCCCCAACAAGACCTGGACCTGGACCTGGACCTGGACCTGGACCTGGACCTGGGCAGGACAGACCAGCTTCTCCAGTGCAATGCCCTGGGGGGTGGAGGAGGTCTACAGTGGTCCCACACTGGTTCTGGTCCTGGACTGACCCCCCCCCCCCCCCCCACACACACACACACACACACAGGCCAGAAGGTGAGAGGGGGCCCAGCTGTCTCTGGGATGGAACCGGCTGACCCTGGCCCCCCACGCCCCCCCACGGCCCCCCAGCCCATCACCCACTTTGTCCGGCAGTCTGCCTTTGCATCGCCGGGGGCAACTGTCGGCCCCGGATCCTCCCCGTGTGGTGTGAGTCCAGGTGACCAGGGGGCAGATAGCACTGGGGGGGGTTGATCTGCAGCCCCACAATCAGGACAAGGGGGGGCAGGAGGGGCCCGGGGTGTCCACGGCCCCCTGGGGGGCCACACAGGCCTATTGTTCAGACCCTCCATGATGTACCCGCACCTCAAGCCCACGACCCGCATCCACCCCACCCCCCCTCCTAGCGCCTCCCGGCATTGGGGGGGGCTGATGCCCCGGGTCCGGGTGGGGCGGGGGGGCAGGAAGCACCTCAGCTCCTGCACGCCACTGTCATGGCCCGACAGCCAATCAGAGGCCACGGTCACGGGGGGCTTTGTTTCAAGACTTGTATTATTTGTTGGGGCTTGGAGACGGGGGGGGGGAAGAGGGAGATGGAGGAAGATGGAGGAAGATGGAGGAAGGCGGTGGGCAGACAAAGATAAACCCAGGCTGAGATGACGCAGGGATAACTGCTTATCTGGGCGTTCACACGCCGTCAGCTCCGTCCTTCCCTTCCCCTTCCCTCCTTCCTTCTTCCTCTTCCCCTTTTATCACTCCACATCTCCAAATCATCTGTTTTTCCCCCCGAAGCCGCCGTCCCCTTGCAACAGAACACACTCCTTGTATCTCTCCATCTCCATCTCCATCTCCATCTCCATCTCCATCTCGCCGGCTTCTTCTCCACACCTCCACGTGCCCGTCGCTTCCTCTTCCCGTCCCGTCCCGGCTGCACCCCCTCTTCTTCTTCTCCTCCTCCTCCTCTTCCTCCCCTTCTTCCCCCTCCATTGTTTCCATGTCGCGCCTGAAAGAAGTCAATGTGGGATGAAGCAGAGCTGCTAAAGACTTTGAGTGTGTGCACGTGTGAGCGTGCACAGCGCTGCAGATTAGGAGGTGCGAGACGGCAGATGGGTGCGTCTACCCCCCCCCCCCCCCCAAGGCAATCAGTGGACGGGTGTGGGATTGATGTGGAGGAGGTCAACTCCATCCAGCAGATGAAGGCGTTTTTGCAGGAAATGAGAATCCTGCGTCCAATCAGAACGCGGGAGGCAGGAAGTGGAGACCGTGACCTCCCCCGAGGTGCCTTCACTGTCCACCACAGGACCGGGGGGGGCATGAGGAGTTTACATGGGGGGGGGCGAGAAGATGCCACCTGAGGTGAAGCCCAGGAGAGGAGGAGAGATCTTCTCTGAGGAGGAGAGATCTTCTCTCCTTCCTTTATCAATCACTGAGGAAAGGAGGGTCTTCAGAGAAAGGACTCGACGTGACTGATGGCTGACATTAATTAATGCCTTGAATAAATCAGGACCAAATTAAAAACCTCTCTATGACATTTATTGATTACTCCTCCTCCCGCCGTCGTTAGCATCTCCAGTGAAGAAGCCAGAGACAAAGGAGGACGTCACGTTCATGTCAGACACCACGCACGGTTAATGCACACGTGTGTGCGCACACATGGATACAACACAAGCGTGTGAGTGTGTGTGTTTATACAAATAAAATGTATAAGGCCCACACTTATAAACTTAAATGAGACAGCTGTTCATCCAACCATGCCTCTGTGTGTGTGTGTGTGTGTGTGTGTGTGTTCCAGCGACAGATGAACATGGACTAGTGTATAAGCAGAGAGGCTGATGACAATGACAGGACTTGATGAGCAGATATAGCACGCCGCCGATGCCCCGACCATATGGAGTGTTATTGTTGTGCCCCCCCCCGGCCGACCACAGATGGCGCCCGCAGGAACGACGACCGCCAGATTCAATGTGAGCCTTTGTTTTAGCCGCGGCCCCTCGGAGGGGAAGGAGGGACAATCATTACCGCCGCATCCAGGAACGTCTCCTCCTCCTCCGGAGCCCAGAAGGACGGATTCCTGAGAGAAAGCATCAAGAGCGCCGGACGCTAATTGCCTGATATGCTAATGAGAGCCTAATTATAGGCGGAGCGGGAGCGCAGGGCCGCCGCCGCGACCCGTGACCCGCTTCACCGCAAACTGTCACACACACACACACACACACACACATCACTTGGGGGCTGGGCAAATGTGACCCCCAGCTAGACAGGCCAGAATAAAACCACACACACACACTAACAGAAACATAGAGTGCATGCACAGCAAGACACACACACACACAGACATATGCTAATGTAATGACACCCGTGTGTGTGTGTGTGTGTGTGTGTGTGTGTGTGTGTGTGTGTGCTCCTTGGTAAGCAGAACAATAGACCTGACGGTAGAACGCTCTGCTGACAGAGATCTTCAGCCTGAGTACTGGGTAATAAAGAAATACAGTACAGAAATACTCAGAAATACTTGAGCAGTACTTTTGTGCCTGCAGATGTTCTGACCTTGGCCCTCAAGCCTCTGGGCAGTATCTCCAGGGTAAGAGAGCATCGGGCAGTGGAGCGGCATCAGTCCTCCCTCTGGAGGCCCTCCTGGAGAAGCTCCTCTTCACGCTGGGGCCGCTGGTCCGCAAGAAGGAACCGCTAGAACCTCGCAGCTGTTTGGAAGCTGTTTGGGTTCTTCATGCAGAGATGTTCTCACAGCAAGGCTGTCACCCAGGCGTTCTCCAACCTCTGAGTTTACAGCTGGAGACCTGAGGAGCGACAGCAACACCTCCCGTCGGCCTCCTCACCCAATCTGGAGGCGTTGAAGATCCGCTCACGCGCAGCTCAGACCTCCAGGAGGCTCCTCCGCTCTGAAACGTGACCGGAATTCAAAAACCGTCATCAGGACGAACGCACAGGTGCTGCTAATTAGCGGCCGCTAACGAAGGCCGGCCTCGTTAGACGCTCTCCCCGTGGACCCGGACCTTCAGCCACAGAGAAACCGCACCAGAAGCACCAGAAGGACCAGGACCCACCGGGAGCTCCGGCCGCAGCCGTTTATAGAACCAGCAGAACCAAAGAACTCCAGCTGATTCCCTGCCTCTGCTGGGTCTGACCTCCAGCTGGAGGGAGATCTTCTCTGAGGAACATGCTGAGGCGCTGCATACAGGCAGTATATACATGGACGGAGCCCATGGATGGTGGTGCTGAGCTTCTACCAGCATGTCTGCCTCACAGCAAGAAGGTCCTTGGTTCTGCTCCCACAGGAGGCTTCACTGCACGGAGTCTCAGGTTCTCCAACCCGGTTCTCCAGGTTCCTCCCACAGTTCAAAAACCTGCGGGAGGTTCACTGGAGACCCAGATATGTGAATGAGCGGGTGAATGGTTGTGTGTGTGTGTGTGTGTGTGTGTGTGTGTGTGTGTGTGTGTGTGTGTGTGTGTGATGGTCCAGGATGAACCTCTTGCCAAATCACCGCTGGGATAGGCTCCGCCCCCACGACCCACAGTGTGTAGATGAACAATGAATACCAGACTCAGATGTAAATATGGTACAGATGACATTTGCTGATGTCATCATTGATTCTGGAAGCCCCGCCCCTCTGGAGATCAAGCCCCGCCCACTGTTGACTGAGTTCAAGCAGCCAAACAGAAGGAGATCGTGGCCTCCTGTGGCCGGCCGGGGTCCGACAGGTGGCCCCTCGTGGAGGTGGGGTGACATCTGCCCGACCCAACGCCTTCCCCTCCCCCGCTTCCTCCGGCTTCCCGGCCCCGGCGCCATCAGCACGGCCACATACCTGGACCTCCGCCGCCGCAGCCTCTTCTCTCCTGGGTTCCTCGTCTGGTCACCTCTGGCCGAAGGAGATAAAATGAAGCAGATGTTATTTGGAGCGTTCCGATTGGACGAAGACCCCATCAGCTCCAGGAGTAGCTGTCGTCATCGGGTCGCCCGGGAGGCAAAACACCAGCAGGCCAGTGATGAAAAGCACAGACGGGGGCTTCCAGGTTCTTTTATTGTTCTTCTGCAACATCAAGTTCGGACGCTTTGTCTGAAAATCCCAGACGCCATCCGAAGACGAAGTCTGAGGTTCTTCTCTCAACGTGCAGAGCTCGTGTTCTCAAGGAAGACCTCAGGCCTGGAGGTCCTGGATCAGACGCCTCCCGACGAGGACGAGCTCCGGGCGCCGGAGGAGGCGGGCGATGCTGTCGGCACGGCGACGGCGAGGAGCAGAGTGCACGGAAGACGGCTGCTCCGCATCCATTATTCAACGCACGACTGCGCTTCTGCTCTGCCTGGAACTGACAGGTGTCGTCAAGGTGAGTCCATATGGCACACACACACACACACACACACGCACACACACACACACACACACACACACACACACAAAACCAAAGGCCAGCTCATGCCACTGGAATCCTGTGTGTGTGTGTGTGCGATGTTTTATTAACGCTACAAATGTAAAGCTAAAGTGGCCTCCCTCCATCGGCGGCCACTCAGGTCAGATCATCCGTCCGGTTCCTCTGAAAAACACATCCCATTCCTGGGAGCGTCGGCGGGAGACGGAGGACCTGGAGGGAACCCGGGCGGGAGAACATGGAGAGAACATACAGACGGAACCCGGTCCAGGACGGGATCAGGACCTGGAACTTCTTGCCGGGGTTCCCGTCCCCTCTTCCCTGAAACTCCAAAAACTACAGGTGTCCTCGGGAGCGGCCATGTTTGTTTACTGTCGCGATGACCCAGCCGCCGCTCAAAGGTCCTGAGCGGCGCCTCCTGCCGTCTGCCTGGACCTTCACAGAGGTCACGACCTTTCTGTCAACTCATTAGCCAGCACGTCGCGCCCCCCCGCCACCCCCGACCCCCCCAGAGTGACCAACACTGGCAATAAAAGAGAAGAAAAGAGGAGCAAATGACAGCAGCCAGAGGTCAGCAGGTCCTGACCCAGGGACACGGGGAGACCAGTGTGTGTGTGTGTGTGTGTGTGTGTGTGTGTGTGTGTGTGTGTGTGCTCATGTACTGGCTGTCCTTCCACTCTGGCTGCAGTCACGCCGTGACCTTCCCCCGGCCTACACACACACACACACACACACATGTAGCCCGGAGCCTGAAAACACACTCGACAGTATTGCTTTGAACGGCGTCCAATAAACAATCAATTAGGAGGGAGGAGGACACGTTTGGCCCGGCCGCTCCGGCACGCCACGCCGTTTAAATCCCGATTTCACAGTCCTTTCAGACGCAGCAGTCACTTTCACACACACACACACACACACACATTTTTTTCATCCCTTTGTTTTTGAACGGCGTGTAATCGCGCCCGCCCGCCTGGTGTCATGGCGGCGGGCCGGGGTTGGCGTGCAGCTGTGGAGACATCCATCTCCATCTGGCTCCTCTATTAACTGGATCGCATGCTGAATAATTAAATCCAGAGCGGCGTGTGACCGCGATGCGGCGAGCAGCGATCGCGGCCGCGGCGCCGCCATGATGGATCGATGCAGTGATCGCGGCGGCGGCCCGAGAGCCCGTCAAACCGCAGCCCGGCCGCACGCTGGTCGATAGACGCCGGCGGCGCGACCACGACGCTCACGGGCGCCGCATTAGAGGGAAGACTCGGACATCAGCGACCTCCGGGGACCAGGCCTACTCTGGACGGACAGAAGGTCCTCAGAGAAGACCAGCAGAACGCTCTTCTTCCAGGGTTCTTGAGGAGACTCAGCCATTCATCAGGAACGCTACTTCCTGCTCTGGCAGCTGTCAATCATGCAACGCTTCACCCTTTCACCTACAGACCTACAGACCTACAGACCTACAGACCTTCAGACCTACGGACCTACGGACCTACAGACCTTCAGACCTACGGACCTTCAGACCTACAGACCTACGGACCTTCAGACCTACAGACCTAAGGAACGCTGAGAGCCTTCAACCGTTTGTAGGACTGGAGGAGGAGAACCCAGCCAGGAGAACATGGAGAGAGAGAATGGTGAAAATGTTCTCAAAGTGTTCCTCACTAAGTTCTCCCATCCTCCTGGTCCCCGGCCCCTGGTGTGTCTCCTGTGCAGGACCTCCAGGCGCTGAGCTCACCTGGGCAGCAAGAGATCCAGCAGAACGTGGAACAACCAGAGGAACCCAGCTGCCGCCCAGAACCGGCTTATTGATCTCAGCTGATCACGCGGCGCCCGGAGGATCCATGACCCGGCAGGAGGACGGAGCGGCAGGCGGGAGGTCATCTGGACCTGGACCAGGACGTCAGGATCACAACATGGACGGGTGAACGCTTGGATGTCCACATGAGGTGTGGATGAGATGGTGAAAGTCTAGAAGTGGCCCTGTGATTGGTCTAGGGGGAACACCTCCTGTCCAATCACAGCTGGGATCAGCTCCAGACCCCCAACTCTGATCAGCCGTACACTGGATGGAAGGAAGGATGGATGGATGGATGGATGGATGGATGGATGAACAGATGATTGGATGGATGGATGGATAGATAGATAGATAGATAGATAGATAGATAGATAGATAGATGGAGGGATGGATGGATGGATGGATGGATGGATGGATGGATGCTCAGATGGACAGATGGATGGGGGAAGGACAGACTGATGGATGGAGGGATGGAGGGTAGTGTGTTCAGCTGACCACCTCTTCTTCCTCCTCCTCCTCTTCCTTCTCCTCTTCCTCCTCCTCCTCCTCCTCCTCTTCCTCCTCCTCCTCCTCCTCCTCCTCCTCTTCTTCTTCCTCTTCCTCCTCCTCTTCCTCCTCTTCCTCTTCCCCCTCTTCCTCCTCCTCCTCTTCTTCTTCCTCCTCTTCCTCCTCCATGGACGAGAGCGTTAATCTCTCCTCCAACTCCAACGCTCTGGAGGAACCGCGGCTAATTAACAGCACGCCGATACAGGAATACATTTTAATATTGATCCCCTCCGGTCCCCGGTGCATTGTCTGCCTGTGTGAGTGTGTGTGTGTGTGCGTGCACGTGTCCGCGTGCGGGCAAGAGTATGATTATGAATATTTTAGGAGCACATTTAACATGGCGGAGCCGGCTGGAGGATTTGTGGCTGCTCTTCAGCTAATGACCTCGGGCGCTTCCAGCAAAGCTCCTTCATATTTTACAGAAAGTCGATGGAGCCGCAGCCTCGTCAGCAGCATTAGGATTCATGCTGCGGCCGCCGGGACGCACATGCACCGCCAACACACACACACACACACACACACACACACACACACACACCTTCAACACGCGTGTCTAACCATCGTCCCCTGAGGTTCAGAGCATCGCAAACCAACATGGATGCAATTCTTAGCCCCCCCCAGGCACGGCAAACACTCTGACCCTCCACTGACCCTCCACCAGATCCTCCACTGACCCTCCACCAGATCCTCCACCAGATCCTCCACTGACCCTCCACCAGATCCTCCACTGACCCTCCACCAGATCCTCCACTGACCCTCCACCAGATCCTCCACCAGATCCTCCACCTGACATGATGCCCCTGCAAACAGCGGTTCAGTTCCTAAAGCATCATTTGGACCTTCACAGCAGACCATTTAACTCATGGCCACACACACACACACACACACACACACACACACACACACACACACACACACTTGTTGAAAAGGCCGGGTTCTGCGGTTGATGCTCGGAACCTTGTCAAAGGAGCCAATCAGAGCTCACATTGGGCCAAGGGGCGGGATTTAACGTGGACCGCCAGCTGTCAATCATCCATCCATTCACCCTCTCATTCGTACCTACAGACAGAAACACCAAGGTCAGAACCTGATGACTGTTTTTGGACCCAGGAGGAAAATGGAGAACCTGGGGAGAACCAGGCAGGAGAACATGGATGGAACCCAGACAATGGAATCTGAACCAGGAACCTTCTCAGGATTCAGGATTCTAAACACAGCAGAAACTCCAGGAGCTGCACATGAACATCTGCAGGCCGGGGAAGATGGAACACACGAGGAGCAGCACACCTGGCAGGGTTCCACAGTCCAGGGTTGAGAACACCTGGACACACAGTGGTGGCATACGCTGGAGGAAACACACCATCCGGGCAGACAGAGAGCGTGTGTGTGGTTGTGTGTTTGGGTGTGTGTGTGTGTGTGTGTGCAGAAGGCTCATGAACCCCAGAGTAGTTCTACCCCAAATCTCTGATGGACCGATCCAAAGCTCTTCATGATCTGCTGCCTTCTAATCCCAGCTGATCATCTGGAGACCCAATACATCTAGAAACATCAACAGTGGTTTGGAGCCACCACGCCAGAACATCAACCCTCTCATTTGAGGAACCCCGGCGTCCAGCTGAGCGGGACCAGACCCGGAGAGGGCTTGGTTGATGTTATGGACTCCAAACATCTGATCATCTTCAAGTCCAGACCACAGACCTTCTAAAAGCCTCGCACTTCTCAACTCCGGCCCTTAAGGCGGCGCTGGCTCCGCCTCCAGGGCGGACGCCGTCCGCTCCCTGAAGGAGGCGGAGGGGGAAAGTCGGCGAGATGAATTAAGCCCTCGGAGCGGAAGTCCTGCAGAAGCTCCTGCAGGATTGCAAGGAGTTAAAAGGGAAAGAGGAGAATCAATACGGCTTTAATGGAATCCATCGAGAAAAAAACCTGGAGCTTCTGAGTGGTAGAAGGTCAGGAAGCAGGACATCATTTATTCAGTTACTTTAAGACTCGGGTTTATTCTAAAACCCCCCTCTGGTTCCAAGCCTCCACCCTGGTTTTGTTATAAATCACCAGAGAGCCTGAAGATGATGGTGTGTCCTCCTGGAGCAGCTCCAGAGCTCCACTCCATCCAGAGTACATCCACAGCAGATACCCTCTCCCTCCAGGGGCGAGAGGCTGGTCCTGATCTCCGGCCTGGTGCTCCATCTGTGCCTCATCCCCGGCCTGGCACACACACACCGTGGACCAGGATCCTGCTCCTGGTCTGCTGGGACCACGGGCTGCTCTCAGGAGGTCCTGGTCCACCTGAGGACAGGTGATGAAGCCAAGGAGATTCTCATCTGTAACTCTGGAGTGGACACTGCATCTGGGGAGGAGGAGGACATGGAGGTGGAGGAGGACATGGAGGTGGAGGAGGATGTGGAGGTGGAGGACATAGGGTTGGAGGTAGAGGACGAGGTGGAGGTGGACATGGAAGGGGAGGAGGTGGAGGTGGAAGGAGCTACGATGTTTGATGCAGTCATAAAGGCGTGAGTCCTCTGCTTGGGTGGAGACGGTGCCAGATGCTGTGGGGAGCAGACAGGGTCCAGAGTGTCAGCAGGTCCACAGATGTCTGGACGCTCGGCATCTGGTCCGGGCCGAGGGCTAAAATGGGTCAGAGCCGCCCAGATGGAGGGAAAACTCCCGCCGGCGCAGACGGCCTCCACCCTCCGACGACCACGCCTGCATCTCCGCCGCTCAAAGGCAGGGGAGACGGACCGCAACCGACCGGAGCTTCTCCTCCATCGTGAGAAAATCGCGTGGAGTCGGAGAAGAAGCTGAAGGACGGAGAGAACAATCCAGGCTTCCAGAGGAGATCCAGCAGGAAACACAGGGACGTGGAGCTCCAGGGAGGGAGGGTCCAAATTTTAATCTCCTCAAAATGAGCGTCACGAGTTGCGGCGTCACGGGTGGAGGTCCAAGCAGACCAAGATGTCCACGGAGACGTCCGGACGTCCTCGACGGGAAAGGTCGTCCTGACGTTACATCACGGTGACCCTCGGCGTCCGACCACGTCCTGCTCTGCCTCCTTTGCACCTGAAGCTTTTCCTCTTCCAAACCCCGCCGGCGGTGAGAGAAAACCCGGTGGCTCCCTTTCACCTCGAATGAACCATGGCGACTGGTGTGTGTGTGTGTGTGTGTGTGTGTGTGTGTGTGTGTGCGCTCCGTGAGGCAGTCATATGTTCACGGGGAATCTCTTGGATGGAAGTCAAGTTTGCAGCTGCAGCCCCGGAATAATTCATCGCCCGCCTTTTTACCCAGGAGGAGCCACAGGTAGTTGATGAAGTGGCGTTGCCAAGGCTCCCAACTGGCGAAGGCGAAGCGCAGCTGCCGGGAGTCGAGGCGGCCAGATGCCGCCGCTGATGTACCATGTGTTCCGAGCAGGGCAACAGTGTGTTTGTGCGCGCGAGCCGAGGCGGGAGGGGAGATATCGGGGCGCTTGCCAAGACATTCCCGCGCCGGTGCCAACCCGACACATGCTCCGGCGCTCCCCGCCGTTCGCCGTCTCCGCCGCTCCGGCGGGTCCGCGGGGGGTTCGCTCCGGCTCGTTCCCACCGGCGCAGCGCCGTGCCAAGATGGAGGCTCGCACCTGCTCGCCGCCGTCTCCCGCCCCTCGGCCGGCCGAGCCGGTTTCAGGTGGCTGTGATCTGAGCGGCGCGCTGGCGGCGGGCCACGGCGGCCGAGGAGGAGCTCGCCGCGGCCCCTCGCCGCGGGCGCGACTCCCGTGACAAAAACACAACCATCCATTTATCATCCTCGTCCTCGTCCTCGCTCGTCCCCGGTCGCCGCGAACGGCGTCCGTCTCTGCGCCACATGTCTGGAAAAAAAAAAAACATGGCCGAGTTCCAGGAACCGAACCAAAAAAAAAAAAAAAACGTGTCTCCTGCGTCGGGTCGCATCCCGTCTGCCAATTTTAATTGTTTTGTTTTCTTAAAGGCAGCCTCCCCAGAAAGGCTCGGCGTCCGCCGGCACGTGAATTCTTCTCCGGCGGTGACATCGCTGCCGGGGTTGCGTGGCGGCGCCCGGAATAGCGCTTCCCCCCGCTAACGGGATCCACGGCTCCTTGGCGAGACTATTCCTGTGAGCGGGGGGAGCTCGCTCACCGACGGCGCCGGCTTCATTAGGAACATGCCATCCTGGTTCGCAGCGTAGGGGGTTCCGGGAGGGAACCGCAAACTTTTTGAACGCGTGCCATCATCTCCGAGCCCTTCTCCCATCCGAGGGCCGCCACTGCCAGCTGGCGGCAGAACGTGCCCACTTGCACTCTGATGCCGAAGCCAGCCAAGATAGTTGGCACGGCGAGCGGCGGGGCTGGCGTCAGATCTGAAGACGATCGCGGCTCGGCCGCAGACGCGCCGCCCTCGCCCTCCCCGGACCGGCCCGGACCGGACCGGACCGGACCGGCACCTCCTCGGAGCAGATTTGGCCCGCAGACGCTCGTATTTATGGCATCATTTCGCTGAATAAACAGCAAAGACGGGAGAAACCAGGTCTGCCGAGTCTTTATTTCCGGCACGTTCAAGGATTAATGCCTCGTCTGTTTACATAAAACTTAAAACTATTGAGGTTTCTGAAGTGAGTCCTCTGACACCCGGCCGAATGGGGAATAAATAAATACAAACCTGAAAACTAAAAATGGATTTATTTCTGTATTTAACCCCCTCACCTCTCACCGGAGCGGCGTTCGTCTGGAGACCGGAACCCTCCGCCCGCCTCCGGTTCCGCTCCGGACGGATGATGCGACGCACCGTCCGTCCCCGCGGAAGGTTCCGGTCTGACATCCCGGTCCGTCGGCGGCGTTCCTCGTTAAACCGGCGGCTCCTTCACCGAAGTCCGGATCTTCCCCTCGGACCGAACCTCCTCCTCCTCGGACGGGACCGGAACCGCGTCCGGGCCGAAGGAGCTTCCGTGCGCGGCCGTAAGTCACCCGGAAACCGGCCCGCCGTCAAAGTCACTGTGTTTGTGGCGCAAAGTATCGCGATAGTTTGTAAAAAACATACAAACAAACGAACGAGACAGGCGGCGGAAGTGACGTCGACGCCCCACCCGGAAGTGATTGGTGTCAGTTTCACCTTCGATGTCTTTCATTCAGAATAAGAATAAGAACAACTTTATTCATCCCGAAGGAAATTGTTGTGCCAGAGTTTCAAGTAAAATATAACAATAATAGATAATAGTAGGAAGGAGGGAGAATAAGAAATACAAATAAAATATAAAGTGTCAAAGTTAAGGCTATAAACTGTTTTAAGCTCTTAAAAAGTACAAAGATTTGAATGTTCCCTTCGGCTGAAGGAAGAGGAATTAAAAAGTTCAATGAAAAAAAGTTCAAATTAAATGAAAGCGCAGCTGAGAAGTTCAGCAAACGTGACCCGAGTCAACAATTCTAAATGATTCTTGAGCATGAACGTTCGCTGACAGTCCCTGTCTTGTATTTTAATTTAATCCAACAGAATATGAATCACAAACGAGCCCCGAGAGTCCAGCCAACTGGCGAGTTTATCTCTGAGTCAGACGCTGGACGATGGGTTTGTGCCGGCGCTGCTCAGACGGGAGTTTCCCTCCCCTCCATGTCTGAGGTGCAGCCTGGCGGTCCAGATCTTCCAGGCTGCCGGTTAGATCAGCTGGGTCGTGAAGGTGCTGCTGCATGACTTTTGAAGTGCTCGTTCTTCTCAGACGCGCTCGTTTCCTTGTGCCGCCGCAGAGGGGAGCGTGGTGAAGCCTCCGCCGCCTCTTCAGATGCTCGGAGCCATTGGATGGCGGCCATGCTGTCTGGGGTTGTCAACGCCGCCCGCCTCTCCCTCAGGAGGGGCCGGAGGTCCGGCCTCCGCGGGTCCTGCCGGCCTCGCAGGGCCGTCCACGCCGGGATCGGGTCCTCGTCTTCCGGGCCCGGCCGGGAGCCCGTGTTCGCCCGAGCCCCGGCGTTCGGAGACAGGCCGGCCGTCGTGGACGGCGGCGGCGGCCACAGCTACGAGCGGCTGTACGGCAGCAGCCTGGGCCTGGCCCGCAGGATCGGCGCCGCCCTGGGCCTGGAGCCCGGGGCGCTGGACGGGAGGCCCGTCGGCTTCCTGTGCGGGAACGACGCCTCCTACACGGTGGCGCAGTGGGCGGTCTGGATGAGCGGCGGCACGGCGGTGCCGCTTTACAGGAAGCACCCGTCGTCCGAGCTGGAGTACATCGTCTCCGACTCCCGGAGCGTCCTGCTGCTGGCGGGGGACCCCTTCTCCTCCACCCTGGAGCCCCTGGCCCGGAGGCTGGGGCTGCCCTGCCTGGCCCTGCCCCCCGGCCCCGACCTCCACCAGCTCCACCGCGCGCACGATGCACACGCACGGAACCCGGAGGCGCCCGCCGACTGGGCCGAGCGACCGGCCATGATCATCTACACCAGCGGCACCACCGGGAGGCCCAAGGGGGTCCTGCACACCCACGGCAGCATCCAGGCCATGGTGAGGAGGCCGGGGTTCACGCGGGCTTTGCTTCTTCTGGGGGGGGGGGGGCTTTCGGCACGGTCCATCGGTGAGGTTTCACAACATCTATGCTGAAGGGTAGGTTGATCTGAAGGTGAAGGTATCTGCTGTATGAGAGGTTTTTCTGTAGTTTTTCCTCTAGTTCTCTTGGAGCTCCTCAGACCCAATGAGGTCCTTCTGTCCCATCAGAAGATCTGAACGCAGGATCTGTAACTCCTGCATTGGACGAGTGCCTTGTAACCCGAGATCAGGAAGGAGGCCTTCCAGGGGGCAGCATATGTTAGATCTTATTATCATTATTATTATTATTATTATCATTATTGTTGTTGTTGTTGTTGTTATTATTATCATTATTATTATTATTATTTTATTGCTCTGTTCCGGATGAAGATGTTGAGGTTCTCTTTGGGAGTGACCAGGATGGAGAGGATCAGGAATGAGTCTATCAGAGGAACAGCACATGTTAGATGTTTTGGAGAGAAGGTCAGAGAAGCCAGACGGAGATGGTTGGGTCATGGACAGAGGAGGGAGAGAGAATATATTGGTAGACGGATGCTGGAGTTGGAGCTGCCAGGCAAGAGGTCTGGAGGAAGACCAAAGAGAAGGTTTATGGACGTCTTGAGGGAAGATATGAAGGTAGTTGGTGTGAGAGAGGAGGATCCAGAGAATAGGGTGAGATGGAGAAGGTGGACTCGCTGTGGCGACACCTGAAGGGAAAAGACCAAAAGAGAAGAAGAAGATTATTGCTCTGTTCCGGAGATGGACAGAGGAGGACGGTGAAGCTCTGGGTAGAAGAAGAACGCTGGTGATGTTGGTGCTGCCAGGCAGGAGGACGAGAGGAAGACCAGAGAGGAGGTTTATGGATGGAGGAGAGGAGGACAGAAAGTGAGCTGATGTGAGAAGGGAGGGTTAGATGGAGGCAGATGATTGGCTGTGGAGACCTCTGAATGGAGCAGCATAATGTAGAAGAAGACATTAGATGAGAATCCAGAGCCCTGGTGGAGGCCTCACCTCAGCAAAACCCCTCCATTGTCCTGCTCCGGTTCCCTGGATTAACTCCAATCTGCGGTTAAAGACCTCCAGACTTCCAGGGCCCGGCTGACCTACATCTCCACCGGGGTGGAAAATTCAATCATGGCAACAAAGACGGAGCTTCAGCGGACGTCTGGCCCGATGGAGGGGGGGCGCCGGCGCCGGCGGGCCTGGGACCTTCAGCTGCTCAGGTCTCCGGCCTGGACGGGGTCGGGTTCACCTGTGGACAAGAGCATCACTGACTCAGAACCTCATAATGGGCTTCATAATGTCCTCCAAACATGGAGGTGCTGAAGAAAAACCTTCTCTCCTCTGGCAGCCTTCAGCTCCTCCTCCTCCTCCTGACAGCCTCTCCGGACAGGTTCTCGTTTCTCCTGAAGGTTCTTACACCGATGCCCTCGCAGATCTCTATCCGGCAGTCAGACGTTGCTGAAAACCAGAGCAGCAGGTGATGATCCTGGACCTTCAGCTTGGTGGCTGTAAATGAAGAACGTCCGATCCTCCTCTGCTCTTGCACGTGTCGCTCAGCAGCTGTGGGTCCACCAGAACACTGGACCTTCAGGATCCACGACACCGACCACTAGATGAAGAAAAAAGTCACAACCATCCCTCTAGAAGCAGAAATCAATCCAGAAGTGTGTGTGTGTGTGTGTGTGTGTGTGTGTGTGTGTGTGTGTGTGTGTGTGTGTGTGTGTGTGTGTGTGTGTGTGTGTGTGTGTGTGTGTGTGTGTGTGTGTGTGTGTGTGTTTCACAAACACCTCACAAAGCTCCATGGGGTCCCAGTGATGGAGCAGTCCACCTGTTTCCAGGTTCTCCATCCTTCATTCGTCATAACGAGGCATCACAGGGGTCAGCAGTCCTGCCTCGAGGCCAGAAGGTCTCTGGTTCCTCGTGGGTTCTCCCCGGGGTCTCCGTCCTCCTCCCAGTCCTAAATCGGTCGGTGGGTTCATGGAGGACCAACAGACCCGCTGGCCGAAGCAGAGAACATCTCGCACCTTGTCGAGAACTAACGAACACCTCCTCCCTCCTCCAGGTCCAGGGCCTGGTGTCGGAGTGGGCCTGGTCCAAGGACGACGTCATCCTCCACACGTTGCCGCTCCACCACGTGCACGGCATCGTGAACAAGCTCCTGTGCCCGCTGTGGGTGGGCGCCACCTGCATCATGCTGCCCGACTTCCAGCCGCAGAAGGTCCAGACCACAAGTCCAGTCTTCTCCTCACCCCCTCCCCTTCACTCTTTCACTCTTCCACAGGCCGGGGGGATGAAGGGGCGGAGCCTGTTGTGCTGCAGGGTTCCACACCAGCTCCCCACACACACACACACACACACACACACACACACACACTCACACACACTCCCCCCTGTCAGGCTAAGTGTTGGGGTCTCGGTGATGAATTGCCCCGCGTTGCTTTTGTATCTGACCAATGCCGACTCACGGTGGGAGCTTAAGCAGCGGATCAATCGATGGGCTGACAGTGAAGAATGATGCTGCTTGTGTGTGTGTGTGTGTGTGTGTGTGTGTGTGTGTGTGTGTGTGTGTGTGTGTGTGTGTGTGTGTGTGTGTGTGTGTGTGTGTGTGTGTGTGTGTGTGTGTGTGTGTGTGTGTGTGTGATGCAGGGGGTTGTAAAGATGTAACTGTTTTTTATTTGTATGTCAGGACCTCCAGCTCTTCAGCCACACAGATCATGAACACAGAAGGAACGACCGCTAACCCTCCTCCTCCTTGTCAGACAGAGGCTTTTCTTCTCCTCCTGAAGTTACAGTACGTTGATGGAATGATCGATGGTCCTTCTCCTCCATCCCCCGGGATCTCTGAAGGGTAACCAAGGCAGCAGAGGCCGCCATTGATTTTCCCGGCGATGCCGTCTGGAACTAGAGGGCGGGGGTTCAGGTGGAAGAACGGGGATCCGGGAGAAACAAAGGGGCTTCTTTTGAGCCGGTCCTCGCCGGCTTCCAGGAGGAGGACGAGAAGAAGTCTCCTCTCGGCTTCTCCACCACCCCGGATAGAATGTCTGACCACGTTAGGAACCCCTCCGAGGTCTTTCCGTGGACTAAATCCTGGAAGGCCAAGAGTGACGCCGTCGCTTTCTCTGACTGACGTGGAGGAACGTCAGCCCAGGTCCACCTCCTCACCTCCTCACCTTCTCACCTCCTCACCTCCTCATCCTCACTCCTTCAGTTAGCTCAAGGTCCTCACCACCTACCCATCTCAGCTGCCAGTCCAACCCTTCTCACCCGTGGAGGGTTTAGTCTTCAGTGGACCTGCTGACTGCTGGGACGGGGTGAGGACCAGGGCAGGAGAAGCTGGAGAGAACCTGGTCCACAAGGGTCCTTCCTGCTGCGTGGGGACCAGCTTGGACCGGTTCTGAAGCCATCTCAGGGGCTATGGAGGGAAGCTGGAGGTGAAGGCTCACCTGGGGGTGGAGAAGCTCACGGCACAACGTCTTTGGCCAAACTTCATCAACATCGACGTGAAGAACCATGGACGTACGAGTACCAGAGACTTGATGTTTATCTATATATTGCTAATAAACATCTGGATCCGGATCCAGCCTGGTCTGGTCTGCTGCCCGGACAGATAGAGGACACACACACACACACACACACACACACACACACACACACACTTCCACCCTGGGAGTGACGGGACCCCTTTCTTCTTCTGAAGCACATATGTCTGTCTTTGGGTTCTTGACCCCCGACCCGTCCCGTCCTCCGGGCCGACCAGGACTCTGATTGACACAAAATGGCCGCCGGTTCTCCTCCATCCTGGACCGGGTCGAAACGCCGAGCTGCACTTGATGGACGGCGTCCGCCATGACCACTAACAACCCTCAGGAGGTCTCCTCCACACGTCCACCCGCTGGAGAACAGATGGGAAGAAGACTTCAGATGCTGTTCACACTCTCAGAAGGATGGTGTGTGTGTGTGTGTGTGTGTGTGTGTGTGTGTGTGTGTGTGTGTGTGTGTGTGTGTGTGTGTGTGTGTGTGTGTGTGTGAGGCTGCAGCAGCAGTGAAGCAAGAAATTGTGAAATGGAAACAGAGGATGAGAGTGAATGTGAGATTGGAAGTGGAGAAGGAATGAAGACAGTGGAGGAGGAGGAGGGATCTCCTGGTGGGTGGAGGAGAAGGAGGAGGAGGACAAGGAGAAGAAGGAGGAGGAGAAGAAGAAGAAGGAGGAGGAGGAGAAGAAGAAGAAGGAGGAGGAGGAGAAGAAGAAGGAGGAGGAGGAGACGATGCTCCATAGAAAGGATGTCGTTCACCTTCATCTAATTTATGCTGTCATCTTATCCTACCACTGCCACCTTTGATGTAGCAGGGGTGTGTGTGCGTGTGTGTGTGTGTGTGTGTGTTTGGATAAAAACCATGTTATCCTTGACCAAGTGTGTTTTTATTTGAAGTGTGTGAACGTGGATGTGATGGTTTCTGCTTCTTCTGCTGCAGGTGTGGGAGATGCTTCTGAGCTCCAAGGCTCCCCTGGTGAACGTCTTCATGGCCGTGCCCACCATCTACTCCCAGCTGATCCAGTACTATGATCAGCACTTCACCCAGCCCCGTGTCCAGGACTTCGTGAGGGCCTCCTGCAGGGACCGGCTGAGGTACTGCCTCTTGAGGGGTTCTGGACCCACTGCTCCAGGTTCTGATGACCTTTGGTGTGAACATGGCGGCACGCTTTGGTTCAACGGGCTCCTGAGCCACGTGGACGCCGCCCGGGATGGTCCTCTCTCAGACCGGGAGGAGAAGGTCCTCGGGCTCCTCAACTCAGTGATGTTCTTAGAAGTAGCGCAGAGCTTTCAGGGAGAAGATCCAAGTGTCAGTAGAAAGGGTGAAGGTGCTTCTCGTCCAGGTGTCCGCCAGGGTTTCTTCCATCTCTCCCAGGATGGAGCCTCTAAGATGAAGATGGAGGGGTCTTATGTGTCAATCACTCATCCTTCTCTTCACGATGGTCCATGGAGGAGCTTTCATGTGACGCCTCCTCCCGTCCCTCCCCAGGCTGATGGTCTCGGGCTCGGCTGCTCTCCCGCTGCCGGTCCTCCAGCGCTGGGAGGAGATCACGGGCCACGTCCTGCTGGAGCGCTACGGCATGACCGAGATCGGCATGGCGCTGTCCAACCCGCTGAGGGGCCCACGCGTCCCAGGTGAGAAGATACTTCCATGACGGACCTTTGGCTTTCTCCTCTGCTCTTTATCTCCAAAGCCTGAGTTGCAACCAAGTGTTTGGACCTCCATCAGATTCATGCAGGTCCAAACACACAGAGGCAAAGTTCTTGTTTCCCCCTTCAGACTCTGGTCAGAAGATAGACCAGGTTCCTGCTGAGACTCAGGACACACACCTCCAGGGCTGAAAGACATGGCTTCTGTGTGGCTCTCTCTCTGTCTCACACACACACACACACACACACACACACACACACACTTTCATTTCCAGGGGTTTAGTGTGCACGTCACGCTCGGCCACGCCGGCGCTCTCCTCTGCTCACACAAACTGAACTCCATTTAAGTTTGGGTCTGAACCTCTGGTCCTGGACACGGCCCAGGAGCTTCAGTCCTCCGAGGGTTCAGGACTCTGTCAATCACTCGTTCTGGATCTACACCCTCATCCTGCACGCTGGGCTGTGATTGGACCGCAGGCAGGTTCACCCTGGACCAATCACAGCCTCATCTGGACACATGCAACCATAGACACGACCGTTGGCTTTTAGATGTACGTCTGGACCGTGGAGGTCCTCCGTGAACCTCCTGCATGTCTTTGTACTGTGGGAGGAACCCTGAGGAACCCTGAGGAACCCCAGGCAAACACAGGGAGAACATGGAGACTCCACACAGAGGGGGAATCCAACCAGGGACCTTCTGGCTGTGTGGAGAAACCTCTAACTACTGTGATGCTCCATCCATCCATCCATCCATCCGTCCGTCCGTCCATTCATTCATTCATTCATCCTCTATCTGTCCATCATCAATTGATCCTCCAGGAATCCATCATCTATCCATCCATGCATCTATCAAGCTTCCCATCCATCCATACTTTTACCCTTCCTTCATCCATCCATCCATCCATCCATCCATCCATCCATCCATCCATCCATCCATCCATCCATCCATCCATCATCTGTCCATCATCCATCCATCCATCCATCCATCCATCCATCCTCTTAGAATGATCCATCTTTCCAAGGACCCCCAAAGCTGAGCCTCACCTTGAATAAGAAGTTGTTTCAGGTAAAAAAGAAATAATTATGTTTAAAAAAAAAACACACAGGCAGTTATTTTAATGCAGTAACAAGATCTGTGTGCATACATGTGTGTATACACACACACACACACACACACACACACACACACATGCACACGTATACACTGCTGCTCCATGTGACCTCATTCCTACCATAAGAACATGAAAAGCCTGGATCCATGCAAAAGACGCGAGTGTGTGTGTGTGTGTGTGTGTGTGTGTGTGTGTGTGTGTGTGTGTATGTGTGTGTGTGTGTGTGTGTGTGTGTGTGTGTGCGTGCGTGTGTGCGTGCGCATGTATGTGCATGTTTCCTTCTCCAGCCCTTTAATTTAACACTTCAGCCTCACGTGTGACCAATGGTCTCCACATCAGGCTAAATCCCACACACACACACACACACACACACACACACACACACACACACACACACACACACACACACACACACACACACAGAAATGAGAAAGGAGGTGGACTCTGCGGTTGTGGTGTTCCTCCTGCGCTCCTGTACGGTTGGAGACGGATGGACGCTCTTCTCCTCTGAGCTTCCATCTTCAGGCCTCCTCAGAGGCTCGTCAGCTGATTTGGATCAGAAAGATCTTTGTTTCTGAAAGGACTCTTGGGGTTCCACGGACGCTGCGTTCTCCTGCTCCTGGTCAGAGGAGCACCGCGTCCCTCTTCCTGGTACTTGATGTTCCGCATCTTCTGCCACGCGATGGTTCCCTCTTCGTCTTTTTGGACGCTTCTGTCGGAGAACTTGGCCAGTTTTCGGAAGACGAGGGAAGAGCTCGTCAACAGAGTGAGGGACACTCACCACAGTCTGGAGACCTTTGACCTCCAACCGCTGGAAGTTCTCATCCTAGATACAAGGCACATTTTTGAATCTGTTCTTCCAAGCTCAGCAGTCCAGAGCAGTGGAGAAGGTGGAGAAACAAGTGCAGGCCGGTTTTGAACGGGTGGAGGAAAGACGAGCAGCCTGAAGGAAAGGAAAGGTGGAGAAGGTCCAGCTGAGAGCAGCCACGGTGTCTGGTTTGGAGAGACTGAGGAGAGGACAGGAGGCAGCAGAGATGAAGATGTGGAGGTCCTCTCTGGGAGTCTGGAGGACGGAGAGGATCAGGAAGGAGTCCACAGGACTCCTAAAGGGTTTAAGTTGTCAGTCTTGGTGCCACCATGAGAAGCTCTCAGCAGCAGGCTGGGCTGGAGGTGCAGGCCATGGCTGATGTTCTCCTGAAAGGCTGATCGGGCGGTGAATCATTACCTGGCAATAGAAGGAGCTTTATGAAGTCCATCACGCAGACGGATCTTCTGCAGTCCTGTCAGACCCACGAGGCTCCAGCAGATGTACCTCACTCCTCCTGAGAAGATCGTCTCCAGGATCACGACACCTTCAGAACCCTGGCGAACCAGTTTGTGACCCCACTCACACCGTCCAGGAGCAGGCTGGGGTGAACCTGTGTGTGTGTGTGTGTGTGTGTGTGTGTGAGCAGGTGCAGTGGGGCTGCCTCTGCCTGGGGTGGAGGTCCGTATTGTGATGAGCAACACAACCAACACCATCATAGTGGAGGGGAACCAGCGAGAGGTTCAGGTAAAGAAGCAGCTCCACCTCAAGCTGCACAGCTTTGTCCAACCTCAGGTCTCACAGGTCCTCTTCCTCCTCCTCTTCCTCCTCCTGGACGCAGGTGCATCCAGGTCTGGAGGGGAAGGAAGGAGAACTTCTGGTCCGCGGGCCGTCTGTCTTCAAGGAGTACTGGAGGAGGCCAGAAGACACCAAGGAGGCTTTCACTGATGATGGCTGGTTCAGAACAGGTACTAAACACACACACACCACCTGCTCCAGCTCTCTGTTTCCACCGAGTTATTCCTGCGCCACACACACACACACACACACACACACACACACACACACACACACACACTCCTCTCAGAGAGTGCATTCTGACACTAATTGCATCTCCATGAGTTGCTGTGTCAAAGGGACTCTCAGCAGGGGGTTCTCATCTCTGAAGCCCACTGCACCTCCAGGGCTCCCTCTGAGACACTTAAAACCAGGAGGCCAACACACACACACACACACACACACACACACACACACATTAAGGCTGAGAATGTGTGTGTGTGTGTGTGTGTGTGCAAATTTTGGGGGTCTGATAAATGGGCCGTGTGTTTTCAGTGCTGCCGGGCATTTTTTGTCCTAAGTGTTTGTGACTGCTCTGGGTCTCCAGGAGCCGAGGAGGAGCCGAGGAGAAGACCTCAGCTCCTCCTCGGTTCCTCCTCAGCTCCTCAGTTCCTCCTCAGCTCCTCCTCGCTCCCTCTTTAGCATCGGTTCAGAAGGACGCTGCCGTCAGATGTTCTTCTCCTCCAGGACAGCACTTCCCTCTGCAAAGCCACGTATGATGGGAGGCCTGGGGGCGCCGGGAGTTGGAGGAGGGCGTCGGCCTGAACTTTGAATTGTCATGTGGATGACAGGAAATAAGAGCCTGCGGCGAAGGGCTGGGAGAGGAGGTGACGGGGCTCACAAAGAGGCGGCTGCGGTGGCGAGGCCTCGGGGGACGGGACGGACGAGGTGAAGGGGGAGCGACGGAGGGGGAAGCGACGGAGGGGGAAGCGACGGAGGGGGAAGCGATGGGAGCCGAGCGGAGTGTGTTTAATTGGCTTTGCAGCCTGGAAGGACAGAGATCCAGAGCACAGCACGCTGCTGTCACACTCCATTACAGACACTGGACACATAATGAGAGCCCGTGCAATCAGCTCCCCACAGACTGCACACACACACACACACACACACACACACACACACACTTCTCGCTATGTTTGTCAAATCACACACACACATTTTCTTTGATACATGCACATTTTTTTTTTTTTGATTAAAAACATACACACACTGTGGACTGCACAAAGAAAATAGCATACACTCCCGTTAGCATACACTCCCGTTAGCATACACTCCCGTTAGCATACACTCCCGTCTGTGTTTACTCACAAACACACTTGTAGTCGTCGCTCTTCCGGATCATTCCGGGCTTCTGAAAATAAAAGCAGTGTTTCAGAAATGGTGAATCAGCCTGAAGCTCTCAGGTGAGACTCGGTGACACGAGGCAAGTGCTAATATTTATAAATATGAGGAAGAAGGAGCCTGGCCTTCGCTCTGCAGCAGGATGCTTCCGGAGGCCGGGTTGTTTACGAGTGCACGGCGGGGAGCGTCTTCAGGGCCGGCCGGCGGGCCGTGACGGCCCTGAAGACGGCTGCGACGTCACCTCCGGGCCACCGGTTGGCGGCAGGACGCTCACATCCCGCTGCCGGGTTTGATTTGCCGTGAAGACGTTCGCCGTCGCTGTTTCCCCCAAAAATCAGCCTCCTTGTAATGGAGCCCGAAGCCCCACAGCTCGCAGTAAAGCTGGGCGCTCTTCATCTTCATCTACACGTACTTCTTCTTCTTGTTCTTCTTCTTTCGGCTTTTCCCTTCAGGTGTCGCCACAGCGAGTCCACCTTCTCCATCTAACCCTATTCTCTGGATTCTCCTCTCTCACACCAACTACCTTCATATCTTCTCTCACTACGTCCATAAATCTTCTCTTTGGTCTTCCTCCAGACCTCTTGCCTGGCAGCTCCAATTCCAGCATCCGTCTACCAATATATTCACTATCCCTCCTCTGTCCATGACCCAACCATCTCAGTCTGGCTTCTCTGACCTTCTCTCCAAAACATCTAACATGTGCCGTTCCTCTGATAGACTCATTCCTGATCCTCTCCATCCTGGTCACTCCCAAAGAGAACCTCAACATCTTCATCTCTGCAACCTCTCGTTCTGCCTGCTGTCTTTTGGTCATTGGAACAGTTTCTAGTCCAAACATCATCGCTGGTCTCACCACTGTCTTGTACACCTTTCCTTTTATTCTGGCTGATGTTCTTCTATCTCTTGGTACCCCTGACACTTTTCTCCACCCATTCCAACCTGCTTGGACCGTCTCTTCACCTCTTCTCCACACTCTCCTTCGCTCTGGACTGTTAACCCCAAGTACCTGAAATCCTCCAGCTTCTTGATCTCCACTCCCTGTAGCCTCACCGTTCCACCTGAGTTCCTCTCATTCACACGTACTACACCGAGGTATTTCACCATTTATATTGATATTATTGACGCCTCTGCAAAGATGGCTTTTCCAAAAGGTCATTTGAAAGCGTACTGTGTTCAAGACCTGTCAGTACGTGTGTGTGTGTGTGTGTGTGTGTGTGTGTGTGTGTGTGTGTGTGTGTGTGTGTGTGTGTGTGTGTGTGTGTGTGTGTGTGTGTGTGTGTGTGTGTGTGTGACCTCAGTTGTAAAGGTGAGCATCAGGTCTGCAGGCTAAATTCTCCCTCTGATAGACAGAAGTGTGGCTTGTGTCAGTTGACGCGTCGCTTTCCACGTGTGTAGCCCCTCACCACCGTGTGTGTGTGTGTGTGTGTGTGTGTGTGTGTGTGTGTGTGTGTGTGTGTGTGTGTGTGTGTGTGTGTGTGTGTGTGTGTGTGTGTGTGTGTGTGTGTGTGTGTGTGTGTGTGTGTGTGTGTGTGTGTGTGTGTGTGAGTGTGTGTGTGTGTGTGTGTGTGTGTGTGTGTGTGTGTGTGTGAGAGATTCGCCTCCTTTGATGGCTTTGTTCGAAACCCATTAGTTACAAAGAGCTTTTTGAGGATCTTAACGGCTGAAGAAGCTGAGGATGAGGAAAGCTAAGGATGATAAATAAAGTCCGGCCCAGACCTTCTCCGCTCGGCTGTCTCTTATTCATCCTCATTAGCGCGTCCGTCGCTGCTCCTGGGCTTCTGCTGAGGAACATGAATATTCATGGACGCAAAGCGTTTCCAGGCACTTTGAGGAGAGGCGGCGCTCACAGGCGGGCTGGCGTGGCCTCCTGCTGGATCAGGGCTCTCCTGCTCCTGCTGGGACCTCCTCTGTCTCCACGGAGGAGGTCCCAGGAGGAGGTCCGAACCCCTGAGACGACGACTTCTCTTTAAATGTTGAAGCTTGTAAGCCATGCAGGACGTACGCATCGGCGGTTCTTCGGCCCAAACCGGTCTCCTCGTCCTGCTCCTCTCCTGGAGGAAGGTCACCGGATCTCCTGGGCCGGACGGAGAGGTCGTAGCCATGGCAACAGCCAGACCCCAAACCAAGGCAAACCTATCGGTAGAATCGGGTGCAGGGTGGGATGCTTGTGGGTTTAGTGTTGGTGATGAGGCTTGTAGACAACACACACACACACACACGGTCTGGTCCAGTCAGTGTGTGAATGTGCTTGGAGCTCCTGACAGGCGCCTCCTGCTCGCCCCTGCTGGCCATGCTGCCGATGGCGAGCGTGCAGGAGCGTGTCTGTGATTGGCCGTGGCCTTTGTCACATGTCACCGCCTGCCCCCCCCCCCATCTGAATGAAATTACATTTTTCCCAAGCCCCCCCCTGCAGAGGGAAGGGGGGGCACATGACATCTGTCAAAGTGAATAAATGATTTAGCAGGAGCTCAGAAGAACGCCGCCACCCTCTGAGGGGGCGGGGCAACATCCTGGCACCGACCCCATGGTCCACCGACCCCAAGGTCCACCTCCACCAGGGTCCACCTCCACCAGGGTCCACTGACCCCAGGGTCCACCTACCTGAGCAGCAGAATGCATCCAGTGGAGGCCGCAGCCAATCACCTGCTTCCCTCTAACCCTCAGCCAATCACCTGCCTTCATCTGCTTCCTGTCCTCTTCCCCTCCATTCCTGATCTTCATCCAGACTTTCTCCACCCTCAGCATCCTTCTACCCAGATCTTCTCCATCCCTCCTCTGTCCATGTCCAGACCATCTCAGTGTGACTTTATCTCCAGACCATCTACCGATCTTCTGTCCCTCTGATGGACTCCATCTTCCTCGCTCAAAAGAGGACATCATCTTCTCTGCAGCTAATAACTACATCAGTGTCTCAGGTCTGAGATGTTCCTCCCTCTGCACAGACCTGCTCAAAGGCTTCAGGTCTTCTCCAGATGGTTTGTGTTCTTCCACTGATGGTTGCACAGGCGCCGCTTCTCAATATCGCCGCGTAAACGGAAGTCGGATGGGCTCGTTCATTCGAGAAGCTCCACCTCCTACCAGGAGAGGACCTCTCATCGGCCAGGGTGGAACCCGTTCTCTTTGTCTCGGTCCAGGAGACCCTCCAGCCTCCCCCTCCAGGCTCCCCCCTCCGGTGCCTCCTGGACGCCGACTTGAGGGAAAGGTCCCCTTTAAAGGGGAAGCAAACCTCGAAGCGCTCCAGACTCGGCATGGGAGGCCATCTGCTGGGCCAGATGGTTGGAGGGGAAGAGGCGAGGAGGACACGGACACCGTCCTCCTCCTGAAGTCTATTTTGATGCTGCCTCTGCTGCTCAGAAGCAGGGGAGATGGACATCCAGAACCGTGGAGGTACCTGGAGAGAACGTGTCCAAAGGAAGGTTACCCTCCAATCCGTCTGAGGCTGGAAACCGAAGGTCCCGCCTCCTCGTGGGAACTGGCCCAGAACGTCCTGGTCAAGTTCAGAAGAACTCGTTTCACAAAGACGCCCCAGCCTGGGAGCGTGCGGTGATCTGGAGCTCCTTCAGGAGCTGCCTGGTGAGGGCCGGGACGGAGAAGTCCCAGATGAGATGGTCCTGGAGACGTGACAAAGCCTGAGGTGATGGGATGGGTAGCGGTGTGAAGATCCTCCCCAGAGCATCATGGAGGTGCCTCACAGAGGTCCAGGCGTGGAGCCCCGTGGAGCTCCTCGCTCTCCTACTGTTTTTTCCTGAGGTTCCTGAGGATGAAAGAGTTTGGAGGAAACCTCCGACGTTCCTCCAGAAGCTTGTGTCGCTCCTCGCCTGGAGCCTGAGGGATCTTCTCCGCTGGTTCTCCTGCAGGCCTGGTCTGCCCCCCCTCCTCTCTGAACCCGATGAAAGCCCAGTGCAATTAGGCTTCTTATCGTTTTAATTAACAAAGTCACTGGGCCGGATCTGCACGCCACGCCGCCACACATGATGGCGGCGCTCAGCTGCTGCCTCCATGCACTGTGTGCACACATTTATGTGTGTGTGTGTGTGTGTGTGTGTGTGTGTGTGCGTGCACGCCCCAGTAACACAGTTCTTGACAACCATCCCCCCCCCGCCCTTCTTCCTCCTCCTATCAGCGCTGCCTTCTCCAACCGCCATTCCTGCTGGTGAGCAAACACACTCTAACAGAGAAGGTCACATCACTCCGGACGCCACGAGAGCCTCCAGCTCCTCCTCCATGTCCTCCTCCTCCTCCTCCTCCTCCTCCACCTACAGCTCCTTCTCCTTCTCCTCCTCCTCCTCCTCCATGTCCTCTTCCTCCTCCTCCTCCTTTTCCAGCTCCTCCTCCTTCTCCTCCTCCTCCTCCTTCTCCTCCTGCTCCTCCTCCTTCTTCACCTACAGCTCCTCCTCCAGCTTCTCCTCCTCCTCCTCCAGGAGTTGGGAGCTGACTCCACAGGAAGGAGAAGAAGTCCTCCCCCCCTTCCGTCAGCCCGGCCTATCAGTGCTGAGCAGCGGTCTGTGAAGAAATTCCCGATATCTAAATTTACACACAGTATCAATCTTGTTTAATAGACTGGAAAGCTCCTGGCTGCGGCGGCGGCGGCAGCAGAGCGTCCAGCGCTGATGAATGGACGCCCTGCCGGAAACTTCCGCCACGACAGAGAATGAAATATTTATGATTTATCCCGACTAATAAACCCAAATGAAGTGCGTGATGTTTGGGAACAGATGGGCCTCCATTGATGACCAGGCATCAGGGGTGGAGGTTAACTCTGTGTGTGTGTGTGTGTGTGTGTGTGTGTGTGTTCATTTTAAAATTGAAAAGTGAATGAGATGGAAAACAGGGATTAAATCCCACTGAGTGATGGAGCAGCTGACTGAGAATAATATATCAGATTACAACACAGGTGGGATTATTCACGGAGGTGGTTCAGGTAAGGACAGGTGTGTGTGTGTGTGTGTGTGTGTGTGTGTGTGTGTGTGTGTGTGTGTGTGTGTGTGTGTGTGTGTGTGTGTGTGTGTGTGTGTGTGTGTGTGTGTGTGTGTGTGTGAAAGCTTCAGACTGCTCCTCCATTGGTCTCCTTAGCTACAGAGGAAGATCCAGATTAGCTGGGATTAGTAGTCTGGTTTCAGGGAGGATGAGGAGGGTGTGTGTCCAGCGTGGATGGGTCTCCAGGAGACACTGAGGTTCTGTCAGGCTGGAGAACCTGCTGCGTCTCCAACCACCGTCCATCCCAGAGCAGAAAATCTGGATTACGGCCGTGTTGATGAACAGATTCTTCCATCCCAACATTTAACCCTGTG